>NC_137123.1:29980346-30267846 GCF_949319135.1 Squalius cephalus
CTGTTGAAGCCAGCACACACACACACAGTCTCCCACACAGAGGTCAGTATGCAGCAGACAGAACACCAGAAACATAACCTGCTTTACAACAGTTATGCTTTACATTGGCCTATTTTTATTTATTAGGGTGGAGGAAATGATGAAGACACTGTCTGTGTGTTCTCAGACAGTTGCTGAGGTGAATGCTCTGGGCTTTTTATTATGGAAAACATTTGAATGTGTGGCATAAAGGGACTGGCCCTTACACATCTCTTTTATTGTAGGATTTTTCACAACCTGCCCCAGAAACTGAAGCCTCTACCTCAATGGGCTTCAGAAGAAATGTGAACAAGGATTTAAAACCCTTGACATAAATTACAGTCAGTCCTGTGTTTGTAGGAAGTCAAGGAACTTTTTGTGATTTTGATGAGCCTCCAGAAAACTTGTAATGATCATGTTTGTGGTGGAATTATGTTTCAGGTGGAAACAGACTCAGCCAGGGCCCTGTACAAAAGGAGACTCGAACTAGACTGCACACTAAAGGAGTCTTGAACTAGACTGCACACTAAAGGAGCTGACTGTGAGCTGAGGAGGCTCCAAACAAAATCAAACAGCTGGATAAAACTGATCTCAGTATGTATATATATATTAGTATAACTTATTTAACCAAGTAACACTTTAGTATGAATATTTATTAATGCAACTTTCTCTTGCTCTCTTTCTCCCTCCCATCCCACAAAACCAATAAAACTTTTATTAAGTGTAATATTGTATGGTGATTGCATCTACATCTGCACCAGCTGGGTGGTCAAGTGTGATCGGGTCAGTGTCATCGGGGAGAAGCTGGTTTTGTGGTGTTTCTCGCTCCTTTCTACTGGTGGCTATATTGTGCAGAATGGCACATGCAGACACTATCTGTGATGCCCGCTCTGGTGACTCTTAAGGGCCGAACACCATTGAAATGTGCCTTTAGGAGGCCAAAGGTCATCTCTATCTTCACTCTGGTTTTACTGACGGCCACATTGAAGCGGTGCTGTGGCCCTGTCTGAGGGTCATGATAGGGGGTTATTGTGTAGGTTTTTCTAGCTCAGTTCAAATTAACAGTGTTTTGTATTGTACCAAATTTAACTTGCTTTCCTCAAAGTGCTGACACAACACAGACTCACAGAAAATTTGTGAGACAAGCACTGGAGCCAGGCCATTTGGCATCCAAACTTGATCATATATGTTCATGACCACAAGTCGTCTGCAGACGAAATGTTTAGTAAATCATTGTTATATCTGTTAATGTTACTATTAATTTAAAGATTCATCTCACAGAAAATAATCATCTCACATATTCACATCATCTCTACCTGAACATTAAGGCTGTGATAGGACTTCCTATTAACATAATCTGCCTCATGTTCCCCTAGAGCAGTGGAGACTGGAGCAATAGACTGCATACATGCAATGACTTGGGAATCCTATCAAAAGATTAACAGAAGAAGAATAAAAAAAAAATTTCAAAATAATTCTTAACATGTATTATATTGTATACACTTGTGAAATATTGTATACACTTGTGAAAAGGGGGGGGTGAAATGCTATTTCATGCATACTGAGTTTTTTACACTGGTAAAGAGTTGGATTCCCATGCTAAACATGGACAAAGTTTCAAAAACTAAGTTGTACGTTTGAAGGAGTATTTTTGTTCCAAAAATACTCCTTCCGGTTTGTCACAAGTTTCGGAAAGTTTTTTTCGAGTATGGCTCTGTCTTACGTAAGATAGAGCGGAATTTCCTTATATGGGTCCTAAGGGCACTTCTCCGGTAAGATCGCGGGCGCGCGCACTCGTAGAACAGAGCAAGAGAGTGAAAGCAGTTCGCCATCAAAGCGCCCTGCCCAGCTTTTGGGAAGTCAATGTTTTTGGTTGCCAGGGCAAGACAACCCTGCACAGATTCCCAAAGAACCCAGCGTTAAGGAACCCGTGGATGGAGTTTGTTTTCTTGAGCATAAACGGAGTTGTGTAAGACTGTTGTTCCCTGCATTTCGACGATGATTGTTTTATAAACAAAGCCCAGATCTACGGATTTGCAGATCGTCTAATGCTTAAGGATCGAGCAGTCACAATGATAAAGTTTCGCGGTCGTGCGTTGGAACGGTGAGTAAAACTGTTGAACAAATGTCTCTGTGTGTTGTTAGCTAGGCGGGTAAGCACATCTTTAGCTTCGCCCACACGGCCCGCCCCCAGCCGCTCGTTTTTTTCCGGAAAGACTCGGTACAGTCGATCTTTCAATTAAAAATATAATAAAACAAAAGACTTTTTGGAGATATGAAGGATGCAATATTACTCTATAGGTACTCAAGATTAACAGGAGATTGAGTGAAAATGAGCATTTCACCCCCCCTTTAAAAAAAAAAAAGTGTTCATGTGATGTCACCCTATCAATATATCTTACTGGCAATTTTATAAAAGCCCTCTTTTATGGACATGCATGTCAATAAATGTCCGGGGAACACTATTAATGAAACTTTTCATGTACTCCTGCAGAGCGAGGACCACCTTACGAATGGTTTGACAAACCGTGTTTTCCCATAGCTTCTGTGCGTCACCCACCGTGCAAGTATGTACCACTTGCAAAAAAAAAAAAAAAAAAACGCAACGCAATATTTGCGGTACAGTAAGTGCATGAATTCGACGTGTTAAATTATTTATGTGCGGCTCAAGAGGTTCTCAAAGATAAGACATTCCTTCCGCGGAAAATCTGTATCTTTCATACAAGTAACTTTTAGGAAAGGCAAGGGGATTTTGTCTGGCTAAAAATTCTTTCTCTACGAAGTGCTCGTCAAACAATTTGCGCTGAGATGTCCACCGGATTTGGAAGAAAATGTGAAGTCATTGCAACAGACACTTGGAATAAGTTACGTCACCTATATGTTTCTTTGCTCTCAGCTGATTGGTCAAACTTCAGTCTGAGATCTTGAATCCAGAACATAGCCTGCCCCGGAGCAGGTTAGCCGTGCAGCGTAAGATACCATGGCAACGAACACAGATTAAAGCCGAGCTACTTTCATAGTAGCCTACCTAAAACCCAGGGTTGGCGGAAACTAAGCTGAAACATAGCTGGCTAGCCACCTAATCCGGCTTCATGGTACAGGCCCCAGGGCCCAGTTTTTCAAAAGTAATCCAGTGGGATTTCGGATCACGGATTGGATCAAATCTTGGAAATGGGTTTTTCAAAAGCAAAAGAGGGATTCTGAACTAAGATCAGATCATGTAATCCGATCTTAAATTTGATCTGGATCAAACCTGCCCTTTGGGTTTTTCAGAACTTTGAACTCGGTTTGGGATCTATTTGATCCAAAAAAACAGGATTATCCTGATCCCATCAGAAGGGTGGATTCAGTTGTGATTTTTCGAACCAAATAAAACCAGAGAGGTTTTTTTTTTAAGTGAATGATCACAAAATCAATGTTTACTGATGATATACATTTCTTCATATTTGAAGCATATATGAAGCATGTCACATCTAATGAGATATGGTAAAACAACTAAATCTACAATTTAACATTATAACAAAATAAGGAAAGTAAAATGTTTCTGTTTATTACAGTGTTTCTGTTTCTTAAAATTAAAATAAACAATGGTTATTTGTGGCCACCGGTATTTTGCCAACTGTTGTTCTTTGCTAAGCCAGTAGGCTACACTGTTGGTTCCATTTAAGGCTCTAGTAAACAGGATTTGGTGATCCTGAAAAGTTCCTATCCGGATCAGATTGATCCAATCCGATGTTGCTTTGAAAAACTGGCTCAAAAGTAAGATGGATTACGTGATCACGGATCGCAAAAAAAAGGATTACTAAATCCGGATCAATTTTATCCGGATTAAACCTTTTGAAAAACCGGGCCCAGGTGATATAGTTTTTAACAACAAATAGTAGAAAAATGCACTTATCTCATGACTGTCTAAAAGTGATTATTTGATGTTATAGATTATATTCACTAACAATTCTCTCTAGCCACAGATCGGACATTCTGAATTTAGATTTTTAAAATACATAATAGGGATTTTTTTTTTTTTTTTTTTAGACAAAGACATCAAGAATCAGCATATGAATCTCAACAATGGTGACATGATTAATGCTGCAATGCATGCTGGGAGCCACAATAGTATAAAACTCATGGCTCCCAGGATGCATTGCGGCATGAAACATGTCACCATTGTTGAGATTCATATGCTGATTCTTGATGTCTGTGTCTTATAAAAAGAAAAAAAAATCCCCCATTATGTATTTAAAAAATTCAAAATGTCCAATCTGTGGCAAGAGAGTATTGTTAGTGAATAATATCTATTAACATCAAATGACCACTTTTGGACAGTGATGATGTAAGTGCATCATTCTACTTTTTGTTGTTGAAAACTAGATCACCTGAACATCTTTGCTTCTGGCATTCTTTGCAACAAATTACATGTTTTGGTAAACGCCGTAACAAAAACCACAAACTCAAAAAAATAAGCTAAGAGTCAAACTGCCCAACTAAAGGAAACACTCATCACGATAATGGTGACCAACCATTTTTAATAAATCGTCAACATCTAAACCTCTGTTAATTCTCAATAATAACTTCTGTAGACGTGTGACAGAAATAAAGTCAGTCTGGTTAGTAATAAGTGAAGCTGGTAATGCTGTTTGTGGAGTTGTTTAATCCTCCTCTGCTGATATTGACAGATTTAATGTCTTATTTTGTCTTCAGTTGATTTCATCTAAGGCTGTGGCTGAAGTCAGTTGTAGTTCTTGTGTTTCTCTTTTTTTCTGTTCTTGTTTCTCTTTCCTTCAGTGATTCTGCTTGTTGACATTAGGTGTTCACCATTAATGCCAAATCATCACTTAATTAATCACTTAAGTATCTCATTAACTTTAACTCTGTTTCAGAGTTATTTTAACTCTGCTCAGAGAACATTTGGTCCCTCTCTACAGAGAGTTAAAATTACTCTGGGGATTTTGCTGTGTGTGTAACATGACTTCTATATACGTGGACATTGAGAACTTTGTCATTGAAAAATGAGCCAGAGTACAGTCTTCTCTAAACTACAAAGATTACTGATATAGATGCTAATACAGATTTAGAACGATAGCAAATCAGAGCAATATGAAAAACCAACAACGTAGGCTAGCGTTAGCTACATGATAATAACTGCAACAGCATACATAAACAAACCAACTAAAATACTGTTTCCAGACACAATATTTTAAACTAACCAGTCGGAGACATCCTGCTGTAGCCGCTGAGTTGCAACTTCTTCAGGTGCTTCTCAATCTGGATCAGATTCTGGGTCAAACTGGAAAGCTCAAACGACTGCATGTCTACAAGCTATTGCGATACATCCACTGTAAACATTAGCGCATGTCATACAATGTGCACATGTAAATGTGGCTTTTATACCTTTAAGGTCATTCTGCTATGTCCCTACGGATGTCCCTATATAGGGTCCCTATTTTGACCCCTAACAGAGACTCACATGGTTGTGGAGAGTTAAAGCAACACTAAGTAGAAATCGTGTTTTTGTCAAACAGCGACCCCTAGAGTCGCTGTGGAATACTTGCACTGTCGTAAATATCCCCCCCACACCCTGTACACCGGTACCTGTGTTGGGCATGGAACAGGCACAGATAGACTCCGAAGATATTGACCAGGTAATGTTTCACGATTTCATACTTATTAGGCTACTGCATAGTCTACTGAACTACTGATGATGGTAATAAGATAATAATAAGTTTATGTCAAGTGTTATAATAATAGCCTACCTACCGCGTTTGCTGGCTTATAACGTTTTTACATGATTGCAGCTAAATCACAAGTAAATAGCCTATAGTCTAGGCCTACTGTATAATTTAATTTTTTTTGTTTTTTTTTTGTAATGTAAACATTACAAAATGCCAGATAACATCAATAAAGTTAAATGTAGGCTACGTCGCATTATTTCATAACATTGGCCGTTATGATGTCATTAGACATGATTATTGCAATTTATCGTAATAGTTTGCAAATTGTGCTCGTAAACACTATTTACAACCTCTACGTTAGGCTTATTTATGTCCTGATAATTATGTGAGATATTGAAAACTGTTCTCATGATAATCTCAGGAATCAACGTCACCAGCGTTATCTGATATCCCTCAGGACTACGTGATAAATACACCTCACAACACCTGAGTTCAGCTGGCAAACTAGCTCGTGAGGCAAGCTTGGACATACCTGTCAACACTCCCGTTTTTCCCGGGTTTCTCCCGTTTTTTAGCCCTATCTCCCGGACCCCTCCCGGTTTGTTATTTCTCCCGGGAAACTCCCGTAATTTGCATGGCCCAAACTCCTTTATGAATAATCGGACCAATAAGTTTGTCTAATGTTGACCAGTTGCCAGATCTTGTATTAAATGCATTATATTCACACAATCCACACACCATATACAATTTCAACCCGTTTGTAACCTCAACCTGGCAACCTATAAAGTAAACCAGCTGCGCAGTCGCGGAAAGTATAACCCGAAAGCGAGCCGATAGACATGGCAGGTGAAGGCAGGGCCGGATTAACCATTAGGGCAACTGGTCACTTGCCCAGGGGCACATGACATCTAAGGGACTCTGACAGGTAGGATGAAATACACAGAAATTTAATAAAGTTATCAAACACTTTACAGTCTTCACTGCATAAAGTGCATCTACGCGGGTTCACGCAGACTTTCCTCCCTCCCCGCTGAATGCCAGCGATTACTAATTCGTGAAATGCACTCCCGCTGGTTGAGCGCGGTAAAGTTCGTTTTAGGTTCGATATTAGCCGGACATTTGTTCTATAGGGTCGGTAGTCTAACAAAGATATCAATAGCAAGATTAGTTTTAACATTATGTGACCATTGTATATCGACATGGATGAAATATTCATTCAAAATCATTCGTGCATTAATGCTGCATAATTATACCTGAGAATGCTTTGACGCGTTTCCACAGCGCACAATAAGGGAACGTCTGCCAATTCCACCAACTGCGGTAAACGTAGTCTATAATTTGTATTATTTAAAATTACTTTTAACATTTAAAAACAGACGTTTTCAAATTCCAAAGCTTGCAGAAGGTTCCTAATGGCAATACTGACTTAGGCTACAGCTTTCCTGGTAGCCTTGAGTGAATTAACTTGTCTAAGAAAATGATTCAAAAAAAAGTATAAATATCAGTTGAGCCTATGTTTACTTTCGTCACTGACACAGACGAAAATGAAAAGATTAAGTTCAGCTTTAGGAGGAGAAGAAATAGGCCAGGATAAGAAGACTGAGAGAAAAAGAAATATGAAGATGAGGAGAGAGCAGGTATTGACAAATAATCTAATGACAAGGTTTTAAAGATAGCCTATTTCTTATAATTTTTTCGCCTTCAAAAGTCCTAAATTGCACATATGTAGATCAGAAAAATCCAAATTTTCTCGGGGGAGCATGCCCCCGAACCCCCCTAACTACGCGCCGGGGCCTTGAGTCTTATATTAATAAATGAGCTTTTCATTTATGGTTATTGCAATGTAAATAATACCCTTAACATGTGCAGTACATTTAACAGCATGAGCTGTTAATTACTGTACATGAGGTGTGTCCCCCCCCCCCATATCTCCTCCCCCCCCCCCAACGGTCCCCTCACAAATCTCCCGGATTTTGAAAACCAAATGTTGACAGGTATGAGCTAGGCAATAAAACATAACGCAAAAAACACGTAAGAGAAACGAGTGTTTGTTAGCAAGTCTGTTAACAGCTCTGATAATCGAAAGCTAGACATATGTGGAAATTATTGGACTGGTCTAATTATCAACAATGGATGAATGAATCATAAAAAAATGACATACTACAAGCAAGCGCAACAACATAGAACGCAAACAAGTTTACAAATAAGAGATTTATTTACTGGCCACTTCATGCATTTTCTCCATAGACTGTAAAAAAATAGGTTTACTCAGATCGGATAGCTATCTGATTTATCAAAACGATTCCATTTACACCTGGTCACATAAATGTGTTTTTGCGAAACGGATTTAAATCCGAAGCCCTGGTAAGATCATTTCATTTCTTTACTTTTAATAACGATGATTGTGTGTTAAGCGTCTGTGACTTAGCCTACTTTCACTTTGATTTGCGATAGTTTGCACGTTGGCTTGATGAATACTCAAATCCAAACCTGTTAAAATTCTGTTAAGAGATAATGCTGAGCCATACACAGTGCACACTGCTCGTCGCGTCCCGTTGCCTCTAGCGCAAAAAGTAAAAGAGGATTTAAAACGCATGGAGGAAAATTAGGTGATTGAGCCTGTGACTGAGCCCACTGACTGGTGTGTGCCTATGGTGCCAGCTCCAAGGAAAAATGGGAAGGTGTGCATCTGTGTTGATTTGAAGAGGTTAAACGAGGCTGTAAGGAGAGAGAGGTATGTCCTTCCAACTGCTGAGGAAATTACTGCTAAACTCAGTGGCGCAATCATGTTCACGTCACTGGATGCCGCCTCCGGGTTTTGGCAGATACCTCTACACCCAGAAAGCACCAAGTTAACCACCTTCATAACACCCTTTGGGAGATATGCGTTTAAAAGACTCCCATTCGGAATCACAAGTGCTCTTCCAACGCAAAATGACCAAGACCCTCATTGGCCTGGTAGGCGTGGCTATCTTCATGAACGATGTCCTCGTGTATGGAGATACTCCAGAGCAGCACAACCAACGTCTCAGCTGGAAAGGATCGAGTCAGCCGGCCTGAAGCTAAACAAAGAAAAATGTAAGTTTAGGCAGGACCAGCTTCACTTCTTGGGTCATGTCATTGACAAATCAGGTGTGAGACCTGACCCTGACAAAGTCAAGGCAATCCACGAGCTCCCACCACCACAGAACGTGCAATACCTAAAGCGTATTTTGGGCATGTTCAATTACTTAGGGAAATACATTCCAAATTTGTCTACAGTAAGTCAGTATGGACATGAGACCACTCTCAGCAGGAGGCATTCCAGCGGATTAAAGACATCCTGTCCACTTCTCCAGTCCTGAAGTTCTACGATGTGAACCAGCCTACTTCTGTCTCAGCTGACGCCAGCAGTTATGGCATAGGCGGAGTACTGCTGCAGCGACATGAAGGGGAATGGAAACCTGTGGCATACTGCTCATGTCGCCTGTCTGATGCCGAGACCAGACATGCACAGATTGAGAAGGAGTGTTTGGCGAGCGTCTGGGCCTGTGAGAAATTTGAAAAGTACCTGTGTGGCCTTGAGAGCTTCAAATTGGTCACCGATCACAAACCTCTGGTGGCACTCATGAATCAGAAATTCCTGGACAACGTGTCAATACGTTGCCAAAGATTACTCATGAGACTTATGAGATTTAAACTGAAGGCCGAATATGCACCAGGGAAGACCTTAACAGTGGCCAACACACTCTCACTGAGTCCACTACAGTGCCTGGAAACGGAGACTGACACTCACTCAGACGTAGAGTGCTATAACAGCCATTGTATACATCCTGCCTGCAACCCCATGTAGGCTTAAGGCCATAAAGACAGCAACAGCAGCCAACTGTAACCTACAATTGGTGTTGCAGTACATAAAGTCAGGGTTCAGACCACTAAAAGAATCTTGAAGCAGAAAGACCCTCTGCTCGCCCTCGTGTGCTTGCACCACCACTGGCGTGAGCCCGGCAGAGCTACTCATGGGCCAGAAGAAGATAAAGACAACCATTCCAACACTGGAGACAAATCTACAGCCCTGATGGCCTGATCTGGAAACGGTCAGGACTAAGGTTGCATGGGAAAAGGGGAAACAAGCGTTCTACTTTAATCAGCACAATGGATATAGGCCCTTTCCTTTTGATCCTGTCCTCATGAAGCTGGACCATCAGAAAGCCTGGAGAACACCTGCCGTTGTCACTGGAGACAGCATCACACCACGCTCCTTTGTTACTGAAACCTCAGGGAGCAACTTTAAGATGCAAACGGCATCACTTGCAGCATGTTCCTCCGGCGGCTGGAGATACACACCCTCTAGCTCCAGATGGACTACAGCAAGGAGCTGCCACACAGCAGCCTGACCCCGCAGTCTTTGCTGACGCTGCATTACCAACACCCTAGTGTCATACCGCCAGACACACAGACTGGACTGTTTCATACCCGGTCTGGTGGACTGAGTAAACCTTTTGAAAGGTTGAATCCGTGAAGGTGTGGCTATTTTGTAAATTTTTTGAGCCATGGACTGTGGGGAGGGGAAAAGAGGGCTTAAGGGAAATGTTTATTGATTTTGTGGACTGAAAAGTTGATTGACACTGTGAAAAGAGCATCGGTCCAACTGTAAATGATGAGACATATATCAATAGAAAAGGATTCCACAGCATCAATACTAATTTGTCACAATTTTGCTTAATGCAAATCCATTTTTTAAAATAAATGTAAATATCAAAATTAATGTTTTAGTGTCTTAATTAAATGATTTAACAATTGCATTAAATATTATTACTGATTCAGAGGTTGAGGGCAGCCATTTTGGGTTGACATCATTGTAGTCCTTAGTTTGCAGCACTTAAGTGCCACAGCAGTCAGCACTTAAGATCAGTCTTATACTTTACTGAAAGTTGCTTTTAGCTTTATAAACGTCTCCTACTCTTAGACAAGTCTTACTTTTTACTAAGAATGTTTTGACACTTAAGTTAAAGTTTTAAACTATTCTAGCATTTCTGAGAGGTTTTAGACATACAGGCCCAGATCCAAACAATTCCCAAAATCAAGTCCCGCCCAACATTTTTTTTTTTTGGAGAAGAACAGATCGTTTCTGTCAGATCCAATATCGTCAAAGATGATTGACAATTAGCATACAGTTTGGATTGGCGGTATAGTTCTGTTCTGGGCAAGCACTCCCTGCGCATCCATGCAGCCTAGCATGGATAAGAGCAGGGAGCGCAGCAATAACTCCCCTTAGGGCAAACAGAACAGAACCAACAAGAATGTATTGCAGATATCATTGTCAATATTGTAATGTACAACATAATTCGAGCAATTAGTCTGATTCAAAGGGAAATCAAAATGCCAAATCCTGACTGATGAGAGGAGGAGCTGGGGATGGAGGAGGGTAATTCGCTCCTGAGAAACGTGATAGCTGCTGATAATACTGAAGGGGTTTATATATTAATACAGTTATAGGTGTCGTATTCCTATAGGTAGACGTGAATCAGCTGTCAGCTGATGTGAGCTTGACTAACGTGACGTGCCAGAACTAACGCTACACTTGATTTCACTCAGATGTACTTCAAACCTTTAAAAACACTGACAGATTCAGTTTGGTTTTCAGTACTATCAGTAAAGAATGTTAATAGGGACTGGAAATGAAGAAGAGAAAAGTTTGTTCTATAAATGAGATAAATTATTTCAAGTATAATCCAGTGAAATATTTCTAGAAACAATTGGATAGCCTATTGTTAAATAAATCTGATGAGAATTTATTAATGTCTTCACATTGTGAGAGATGATGATACAAGTGCTTTTCTTGTGAATGAAAAATGTGTAATGTTTGTAGTATAAGCTGTAAAAAAAAGTCATTTTTATTTTACCTGAAAAAACTAATATCCTAAATGTCCGCTACACTTCTCCTGACTGACCCTTGTTCGCATAAGATCTCTATGCAGGTTGCTTTATCATAATTCATCCAAATAATTTATCGGAGATGCAAATGGCACTGTCTCTGTGTTTAAAAAGTGTATTAGATGCAGTGTTTTCCTGTGTTGTTGTTATTGTTGCCATGTCAAAAAGAGAATGGTTCAGTTCAGTGCGGTTCCGTTCACTGTTCAGTGCTTTTAAACATTAAATTAGATATTTCCAAACTTGTATCCTCTCGTAACTCTTCTTTCTTCTTCTCCCAATATAAAATAAACCACATTATTGTTTGATATAAAGTATGGCTATTAAGGAGATCGGAAAATATATAAACATGTTTTCTCAGGGACAGTATTTCCTGTGTACAATGTAAATTCTAAAACTGAAAAATAATTTTAAATATATGCAAATAAATACCCAGAACCCATTTAATCTTTTTGCACCAATTGGTTAATCTGGACCTGGGTCTCAAGCAACTTCCATAGATTATTGTTTTCCTTGATTGACCTGGATTTTAGCATTGGCAAAGAAGATCTGTGTTTTCTGTAGCTATCGAAGGATATCGTGAGACCAAAGGCTGTCTTAGTCTTCGCAACACTGTGTCAGGAGGATGATGAGTCATGTGTCTATCAAGTTGTGCTTGCATGAAGCATGCAAATCTTCCATGCCTTCAAAGTTCACTTCCCAATGCTCAGTGACATGTAAATTTAAGCTTATTTAAAAGACATGCACATATGTATCTTCAGTACTAACTTTATTTTCTGTAGAGGAAGTTAAGCTTCTCTCAGGTGTTTTGTATTTTGAGCTCCACCAGAGGTTGCTCTTCATCTTTGATTCCTCGTTCACTCAGAACCACTATCTGAGGTTTCAGAGCCAGTGTCTTTATCAGCTGTATTGGTCCTGCTTAATATTAAGTGTCTTAACTACTATTAATAATTTGATACAATGCACTTATTGCGTACATACATGTTTTTACATTGTACTTATATATAAAAAAATCTGTCAATAAAATGTATAAATATAAAATACCATAAAGCAGATACAAAAAGCTTGAAGGAATAAAGATTATTTAATTACCCTTTGTTTTGATGGTCCCAGCTAACAAAAATATGTTCTTAGAATGTTTTGCTAACATTACCATTAAGCTATGAAACATTATTTATGAATGTTTTTTCTTGGTTTATGCGTTAGAGGAACACTCCCATTCTATAATTTTGAAAATGTTATGAAACCCTTATTTCTAAATGCTGAATGTTCAAAACATCTAGTTTTTAAAATGTTTTAAGATTTTTTTTATTTCATTAAAAAATAAAACTTTCTATACAAAAATCCTCCCCCAGGAACATTGCTTCTTTTCATCCATCCATTGTTTACAAAGCTCATCCCTTCTAGGGTCGTGAAGTTGCACAGCATGGATTGGTCAGTTAATTTACCTATGCTGCATGTTTTTGATTTTTGGGGGGAAACTGGAGCAAACCCACATTGACACAAAGAGAACCTGCAAACTCCTGGCTCAGCCGGGACTCGAACCAGGGACCTTCTTGCTGTGAGGTGATAGCGCTACCCACTGAGCTACTTGTTGTATGTAAGTTTATTTATGCATTTAATTTGTTACAGCTACATGTGTGGAATAAACACAATCAAGCGTGCCGCACAAGCCCTGAAAAGTGAAGCCAAAACGTCTCGATCGCCCCCCGGTGACTGTACTAGTATAGGTCATAAGCCCCGCCTCCCTGTGTTATTCAACGGGACGTGAGACCAAATTAAATTAAATTACACTTCAAATATCTTTTTTCCCAAAGGTGGTTTCTTTCATTTGCTGTCGTTTTTATCACGCTGATGTAAGTTCAAGTGTCTGTTTCAAAAATAAGTTGGTTTTTAGTTAGTTACGTGATGCGGTGGTGTAACGTCATGATTGACAGCTGTGATTGACAGGTTCTCTGAGCGAAGTAGTCACTGAAGCACCAACGGACATTTTTTGGGGGATCTTCGGAGGACTGAGGAGATTGTATTTACTTTATTTTAACAAGCCTCTTGTCGTACTGCAATCAATTTTTAAAAAAGTGTACAGAATGCACTCTCCCTGCGCAGGTCTGGTCCCGAGATTACTGCGCAGACTCAAGTTCCAATATGTCAGCGCCATATTGGGACACTGGCGGCTTCAGTTCTAATCAATGGAAGAGAGCGAAGGGGCGTCGTCCATCTTTTTTTACAGTCTATGGATACAATACACATAAAACTTAGATCAATTGTTCATTCAACAAAAATCACCTGTTCAATATGACACAACTTAACATCAAAGTACTACTATTTCAAAAGGCAATTCACACATTACATTTCAAATGAGTGTCTATTCATTTCCTTACAATGATCTAACTATCAATTGACACAACTGCTCAAAATGATAAGTAGGCTAACTGTTGCATTACTCTTAATGCATAGTTGTATGGAAACAGACAAACAATCTTCCATGTTTAAATCATGAAAGTTTCAAGATAACAAGATTCATTGTTTGTCACCAATTAGCGTGGAGCATGAACCAATTAGACTACAATATCCATGGATGTAGCCTAATATTTTATCATAATGCTTCATCAGACTGTGTATATGGTCCCAAATACTGTACCACCTTTTCAGACTATACAGTATTGACAGTACTGCACTGTATAGATAATCACTCCTGTTTTGTTTCTTACAGTACAAGCAAGCAAGTTGAGGAACACTGCATTTGATGTTTTACAGTACTGTCTTTACTTTTCTATTTCATTGCTAATTATTTTTGCTTTGATTCAAATAAACCTATGTTGTGATTGTAGCCTACTGTAGTGTTTTGCATCAATATATTACAAACTTTGTTCAATGATTCCACTGTGTCTGTAGTATTCTCTCTACTACTGCAGTACTTTTACAGAGATGTATTTACTGTACATGTAGTACCATAATGAAACCTGTATCACCTATTTTGTTCTACAATATTTAATGATTGTACGAACAATGACACAGTGAAACTATCGGTTGCTTGTGTGTGGGTGATCTATAGTTATGTTTCAATGGTATTTCACAGTAAATTAGTTTTTTGAACCAATGATTGTGCAAGTGCAAGATTTCTTTAAATATGTGAATGCACAATGCAGTGTTTTGAACATTAGACAGCCTGTGTTACAAGTGATAACCGTTTTGAGTTTTGTGTCTAGAGTTTTGAAAAATGACATCAAGGTTCTGAAAATAGTAGCAAAGTGATTGTAAAAAGCGTTAACTGCCGTAGCTAAAGAGCGCAAAAATCACTAATCAACAGTAAAGAGGATGGCGTAGGGGTAATTTAATCATCAGACAAAATACAAAAAAAGGAAGTGATTTTAAAAAGCAAGAGAAGGGTTGCTTTTGGCATTTAATGATATACAGAAATGATTACAATGCTACATAACCTAAAACATAACATTAACTTTCTTAATCTGTCACGTAGTAACGACTACGGAAAATCAGCTGTTCTCCTGTAGTAGACGGTTACGTAGAATGTCACGAGGTAGCAGTTAATGTCGCTCATGCGCACACAATAGAACGACAGAATGCCGTTGCCGTACCACCAGAGGCTGTTGCTTAAAGTCCCTACTGTCTAAGCAAGCGGTGGTGGGGGACTTTGAGAGAACTGAGCTGAAGCTTGCCGTTGACTCTGTATGTGCAGGCCCGGGGCAAGTGGAAAGATTGCTTTCTCTGTATAGCATTTAGTACTCTGTGTTGTGCCCGCAGCATCCCCAGTCCAAATCTGGATCATGGGAGTCTTTTCGTGTAGGTGAAGACGTTGTTGAACTCCTTTTTGCCAACACAATATTTTCGCCATCCACATTGATAGTTGGCCCAGGTGTTCTCTGATGCTCAAATCCAGAAATGAAAATACCGTGTGACTCACTGGTGGGAGTAGTCGTGGCCGAGAGGTTAAGGCGATGGACTTGAAATCCATTGGGGTCTCCCCGCGCAGGTTCGAACCCTGCCGACTACGTGGCTCCTTGTCACTTTGTCTGTTTGCGACAGGAATTGTGACATCCAGGAGCTTTGTACAAGCTGCTTTTTTCCCTAAAACGGAAAATTGGGCAACCCACATCTCTTTTCAAGCCTGAAGCGAGCAGGTTTTTGTGTAGGTGAAGACGTCGTTAGTTTATAAATAAGTGTTTTGGCACACCTGTCCGAGTGGCGCTACAAATTCTTCTAAAATCTGATTTTATTTCGGGCATGTTAAATTAGCGTTCGACAAACGCGAACAAACTTTTATTTATGTACACTCACAATAACAATTAAATGTTGTGCTTTTGTAAAATAAAGAAAACAAACAGGGTGCGCTTCCTGCCGTCTCGGTCTCCGTCACAGAAATAAACCAAAACTCTATAGGCTACTTGCCTCGGTCACGATAAGAAATATGTCTATAGAAAGCTTGAGTGAACAAATATTATCTGATTATGCAATCCATATGAAACCATCCAATATTAAATTGGCTATGATATAACCATGGCTGTGTATTCCCCTATATTCACTACTGTGGCTGGAAACATTGTTTTCATTCATAATTACTTGCATGGATTCACATCGCAAATCAATCAACAATTGAAAAATTCAGATTCAAATTCTAGACATGCCCCTGTGTCTCTTGATGTTCAATGCAGATTTATGCCAGTCTCCAGTAGAGATCCATTTCCTGGAGAGTTTAGGTGTAGGAGTTTAGTCATAATTACAACTTGTAACTTCTTCTTCTTCTTCTTCTTCTTCTTCTTCTTCTTCACAACTTGTAACTTGTGGTAGAACTCCGACTTGTACCACGTGATCGATGCAGATTCATTTGCCGTTGATAGTGTTGCCATAAAAACAATCAATCATCTCCTAATTATGGTAATTATTACGAAATCCAACCCTAATCAATCACACCTGAACAAGCTAATCAAGGTCTTCAAGATTAGGCTATATTAGAAAGCTACAGGCAAGTGATTTTCATTAGGGTTGGAATTACCCAGACCCCCAATTGGATCTTTAAAAACGCATTTTCAAAAAGTGTTTTAAACGCTTTTGATAGCGTTTGTTGTGGGACTCAGCTGATAATTTGATGCAGCAACAGGGGTTTTTCTTTGTAGTTTTGTGGTCCTTGCTGTCTGCCCCTCCTGACTCACTAATTCAGTGCATCTTCCAGCAGAGTTGATTTTGAGATTGCAGGTCGAGAGGATGACAGCTCAAGTGTACTGCTCGTTTAGTGCTGTTTTATTGTGTCTGTCTGCTTGTTTAAGCACAACAGATGCTGGAGGTGAGAAGTTATTTTAGCTTCATTACGCAGCCTGAAGAAGTGCATACATAAAGTGCCTTGCAAAATTTGTTTTCAGATACATCTGCTTACAAAAATACAGTACAGACGTCAAGTGGAAGTTCATCTTTGTATGTTGGTTTAGTTTTAATAATAAGCAAAGTATAAATATGCAAACTGTCATAAGTTTATGCATTTTTCATTGTACAAGTTAAACCCATAAAATCACTAATAGGCATTTGTTTACTGTAAAACAAGAACATTAGTGTAATATGTCTACAAATTGTTACCAGACTGTATCAATCCTGAGTTTAAACTTTTACCTAAAGTTTTTTTGTTTTTTTGTTTTAAGAAATGCATAAGCCTACAATATAACATGGGTGGCTAATTATAACCGATAACTCTGCATTTTACATATATAGTGGGTTTCTATATTTGTTTTGTTTTCTGTTGAGTAGCTTATTAAAATGCTTAAAAGGAAATGAGGGTGGTCATGGGGATGGCATCATTTTTGAAGATGTACACCAGTAAATTTGTATACAACATATTAACTGTCCATGTTTTCTATCAGCATTACACTATTACTCACTCTACTACAGTGGGGTAGGTTGTAATTGCACTCTTAATCTTTGAAACCGATTGATGCAATTTAGTGAAAAATGGTAGATTTCTAAGCTACTTGAAATGAAGCAGATAAATGTGTGAATATTATAAAGTTTGAGACTCATTGCAAAACCCTTGACTTGCAAATGCTGAAGCAAGCTATTACAGCACTTCCTGGTCTCCCCTAATGTTCCTCTTGAATCCTCTACTGTAGTGTCTGGTCATTGCCCGGCGACGCTGACAGTCGTGCCCTCCCGACGAGGATGCACTTCTGATAGAGACTGCTCTGGAGGACACAAATGCTGTCAATTTCCCTGTGGGCCTGCGTGTGTGCCGCCTGTTTTCAGTGAGTTTTAATTATTGATGCATGCTGTATGTCTTCCAGAAAATTTCATACAGTGTATGAGACATTCAGTATTCAGTGACGTGGTTTCTCTGTCATGTGTCTCTATAACAGCAAAGGCAGGGGAGTGTCCAAGCACAAATTCTGGAGCAGGAATGTGTGCAGAGTTGTGTTACTATGACAGTGACTGTCTGAACAATGAGAAATGCTGCAGCAATGGATGTGGACATCAGTGTATGGATCCATTTGCAGGTATTTATTATATTAGTGTTTGGGTCAGCTTCCTCATTTCAGTGTCTTGTTTTATAATTAATTGTTCTCAATGTAAAGTATTCAGCCAATAGCACGGTTTAAAGCACAGGATGGCTTTACAAAATTAATTCATATGATTAATACGATCATGATTAATAATTAAGAGGAGTAAAACTTGTTATTTGGGTTTTGTGATGTATCTGAGACTGAATGCCTCTAAACGGACTGACTGAAGTTGACTATCTGTATCCATCCAGTGAAGCCTGCAGCCGAACAGCCGAAGCCTCCAGGAAAGCCTGCAGCCAAGCCTCCAGTGAAGCCTGCAGCCGAACCTCCAAAGCCTCCAGTGAAGCCTGCAGCCGAACCTCCAAAGCCTCCAGGAAAGCCTGCAGCCAAGCCTCCAGTGAAGCCTGCAGCTGAACCTCCAAAGCCTGCAGCCAAGCCTCCAGTGAAGCCTCCAGCCGAACCTCCAAAGCCTCCAGGAAAGCCTGCAGCCAAGCCTCCAGTGAAGCCTCCAGCCGAACCTCCAAAGCCTCCAGGAAAGCCTGCAGCCGAACCTCCGAAGCCTCCAGTAAAGCCTGCAGCTGAACCTCCGAAGTCTCCAGTGAAGCCTTCCGCCGAACTACCTGAGCCGGAGCCTTCTACCGAAGAGCCGGAGCCGCCTTCTGAACTGCCGGAGCCTTCTTCCGAAGAGCCGGAGCCTTCTAACGAACTGCCAGAGCCTTCTACAGAACTGCCGGAACCTTCTGCTGAACTGCCTGAGCCTTCTACCGAACCGCCGGAGCCTTCAGACGAACTGCCAGCGGAACCCCCGAAGCCTCCTGTGAAGCCTGCAGCGGAACCCCCAAAGCCTCCTGTGAAGCCTGCAATGGAACCCCCGAAGCCTCCAATGAAGCCTGCGGCCGAACCCCCGAAGCCTCCAATGAAGCCTGCAGCCAAACCGCCCAAGCTAGCTTACCCTTATGGCCAATGTCCTGGCCATAAGTAATGTGGCTATACATGCAATTAACTGTGCTGATTTAACCATTGGATGTATGGTGTGTTTTCCCTGTTTATCACCAAATAAATCTCACACTTGTAAGACCATTTCCTCTTTTTTATTTATTTAAGTGGGAAAACAAGGAATTAGATTTTTGTATTCCAGTGTTAGTTTGGCTGTTCTCTCACATAATGGCTCATTGGAATCAATGCGTGAGATCCCACCCTCCAAAGCCACGCCTCCTTCAAAATGCTTGAACACACACAGCAGAGTCTGTAAAGTTTCACGAGATGAAAGACTGCACTAAATTGCCTCATGTCTAAAATGCATAACATTACAGTTATAATGAACGTAAACAACTTGCAGTGCTCAAATTGTACCACCTGACTGGTGCAGATTAATTTCGGTGTTGACATTGAAATGTCTGAATCCAAATGCAATGATTGGACGAACAATTCTATTATTGATTGCTATAGGATGTGAAGTTTCAACCAGCATTGTCTATTGACCAATAGTCTTCTGCATTCTGAAGCATTTTAGTGAAATTGTGTCTTCTAGTGGTCATTTTATTTTAGGAAGTTGCAACTTCAAGCCTATTAACTGATGATCCCTTTAGTTACCTGTGACCAAATGAGTTCTGAGTGCCTGTAAAGCAGAATTCACACTGCACAATTTTCAAAGTAGTCGGGTCACTGTTCTTTTCACACTGCACGACTAACTGGGGTAACGTTCAGTTGCTGCTGTGTGCACGATGCACCGACGACAGGGGGGTTTCACACTGCATGACTTGACAAAAGAAAGAATCGCTGACAACTGTCTGGTCTGCAAACTGCGTTTCACAACCAAACCCACGCGAGAAGTGGCAGGAGTGGCATTTATTTCCCAGATATCGGGCTAAGATTAAACGAGAGAAACCGACTGTGAAACAAGTACATTTGTGGACTGAACGGAGCAAAGAACAACTGAGAGACTGTTTTGAACAGACGGACTGGCAATTGTTTTTTAATGCTAATGACAATGTTCATGATATCACTGAAAGTATTACGTCCTACGTTTTTTTTTTGTGAGAGCAACTGTGTTGAAACAAAAACTGTAAGTATATACCCAAACAATAAGAATTGGCTTACAAAAGATTTAAAAGTATGCCTTAATGAGAGGAAGGTAGCCTTTACGACGGGGGATAAGGAACTAGTTAGAGAGAAAAATAGAGAACTTAGGGGGAAAATTAAAAGTGCTAAACTAGAATATAAAAATAAAATTGAAAGTAAATTCCATAAGGGTAATGTAAAGCAAGCTTGGGAGGGACTGAATGTGATGATGGGAAGGAAGGGAAAGAAAACGAACCCCACTCAATCTCATAATGTATCTTTTGCTGATGAACTAAATGTATTTTTTGGCAGATTTGACACTGGTGAATGTAGCACTGAGGTTGATAGGATCTGTTCTGATATCCCCTTATATGAAAACATTACCCTGGAAGAATATGAAATTGCATACTGCTTGTCCCGCACAAAATCAAATAAGGCACCTGGACCTGATGGGTTGAATGGGCATGTACTAAAGGATTGTGTTTATCAATTGACCGGGGTCTTTACACAGTTATTCCAGCTTTTGTTAAATACACGAATAGTACCAAACCTATGGAAGGTATCCACAGTTGTCCCAGTACCCAAAATTACAGGAGCAAAAGGGTTAAATGATTTTAGACCAATATCATTAACATCTGTTTTGGGGAAATGTATGGAAAGAGTAATTATGCGGCACTTAATGTATTTTGTGAGTGATGTCTTGGATCCATTGCAATTCGCATATAAAAAAGCAAGAGGTACTGATGATGCAGTTTTAACATTATATAATTCAGTTGCTGAGCATGTACAATTAACTTCAAATTATGCTAGAATTTTGTTTTTAGATTTTACATCAGCTTTTAACACGATGAAGATTCACATTTTAATTCAGCGACTGATTGATTTGGGGGTAAATGGTGGACTTATCTGTGGATTAAAGATTTTTTATCTAATCGCCCGCAAAGAGTGGCTATTAATGGCAAACTGTCTGGAATTATCACATTAAATACAGGAGCCCCTCAGGGAGCAATTCTATCACCAATACTATTTTCTTTGTACATTAATGAGTATAGGATAAAAAATGAGGGGTTTAGTCTCCTTAAATATGCCGATGATATGGCACTTGTGGGTCTTATGAAAGTGGGAGATGTTGGTAGTGCTTCTGTATATTATGAACATGCTGAAGCACTTTTTGAGTGGTGCCAGTCGAGTGCACTGGTGATAAACACAAATAAGACAAAGGAGTTGGTAATAACTGGAGACAAGCATAATATTTTGGGGTTGGAACCTGTAGTACTAAATGGAAATCCAATAGAATTTGTCAGTAATTTTAAGTATTTGGGGACATATATTGATGCCCAACTTAATTTTTTAGAAAATACTGATAGCATTTGTAAGAAGGCTCACCAGAGGTTACATCTAATTAGGAGGTTGAATCACTTTGGTGTGAGCAAGATTATACTCGAAATGGTTTATAAAAATTTTGTGGAAAGTATTCTGGTTTTTAATATGACATCATGGTATGGTAACCTGACTGTTGTGAATAAAGCTAGACTGTCCAAGATTGTGAATGAGGCAAGCAAAATAATTGGTAAGACACAGAGACACTTGAATGATCTTTATCGTGGAAAAAGTAAGGAAAAGGCTTTAAAGATAGTAGGGGATGTTTCTCATCCTCTACATAGCAAGTTTCAACTGCTGCCGTCTGGAAGACGTTATAGGCAACCACGAGTAATTAGGAAGGTTTACCAATTATCCTTTGTGCCAAATGCTGTCAAGATTTTAAATGGTAATGATTGATGTGTGCTTTGTATATTTCATTCCCACCCCTTTTTTTTATTGTATTTTATGTGTTATGTGTTGTTGTATTGATGTATGTGAAGCCAGAGACAAATTTCCACTACGTGGACAATAAAGTAAAGTAAAGTAAAAGTAAAGTAAAGTAAAGAGTAGTCGTGGCCGAGAGGTTAAGGTGGTGGACTTGAAATCCATTGGGGTCTCCCCGTGCAGGTTCGAACCCTGCTGACTACGTGGCTCTTTGTCTGTTTGCGACAGGAATTGTGACATCCAGGAGCTTTGTACGAGCTGCATTTTTTTCTCTAACACGGAAAACTGGGCAACCCACATCTCTTTTCAAGCCTGAAGTGAGCAGGTTTTTGTGTAGGTGAAGACGTCGTTGAACTCCTTTTTGCCAACACATTATGTTAGCTGAGTGCATCTTCTGCTGCTCACATCCACATTGATGGTTGGCCCCCGGTGTCCTCTGCTGCTCACTTCCAGAAAGGAAAATAGCATGTGACTCACTACCACTATCACTGACTCGCTTTCAAGAGTAGTCGTGACCGAGAGGTTAAGGCGATGGACTTGAAAACCATTGGGGTCTCCCTGCGCAGGTTCGAACCCTGCTGACTATGTGGCTCTTTGTCTGATTGCGTCAGGAGTTGTGAAATCCAGGATCTTTGTACGAGCTGCTTTTTTTTCTAACACGGAAATTGGGCTCTTTTCAAGCCTGAAGTGGGCATCATTTCAAAAGGCCCAGATCATCTTTGATTTTCAAGTCCCTGTTCGGACGAAGGTTTGTTGCAGACCTCTCCTAATCTCGTGCTGTGCTCTTCCCAGCCTTTGAGGGAGGTGGTCTTCCTCTTCAAGAAAAGACATGGTGGAGTTATTTCCCAGCATTTGGTGTTGTTTTGCCTGCTGTAATGCTTGGTTACTGTCTAAGCAAGCGGTGGTGGGGGACTTGAGAGAACTGAGCTGAAGCTTGCCGTTGACTCTGTATGTGCAGGCCCGGGGCGAGTGGTTTGCTTTCTCTGTATAGCATTTAGTACTCTGTGTTGTGCTCGCAGCATCCCCAGTCCAAATCTTGATTATGGCAGTATTTTTGTGTATGTGAAGACGTCACTGAACTCCTTTTTGCCAACACAATATTTTAGCCGAGTGGACCCTCTGCTGCTCACATCCACATTGATGGTTGGCCCCAGTGTTCTCTGCTGCTCACATCCAGAAAAGAAAATAGCATGTGACTCACTGGCAGGAGTAGTCGTGGCCAAGAGGTTAAGGCGATGGGCTCGAAATCCATTGGGGTATCCCCGTGCAGGTTAGAACCCTGCCGACTACGTGGCTTTTTTTCACTTTGTCTGTTTGCGACAGGAATTGAGACATCCAGGAGCTTTGTACAAGCTGCTTTTTTTTTCTAACACGGAAATTGGGCTCTTTTCAAGCCTGAAGTGGGCATCGTTTCAAAAGGCCCAGATCATCTGTGATTTTGGCCATTCTATTCAGGCAGTCGGAGCAATGGCTTTGGCATCCCCCGACAACTTCACGGCCTTCACGTTGGGCAGCTCAAGAGTCGCTGCATTATATTTCATGGAGAATCTTGCATATTAGTGTTTTGAAATGTTTCATTCGTTCTCTCTTAGAAGAGTGAAACAGAAACCTACTCATTATGTCCCAATTGCTTGTTTGTCTAAACCACCTTAGAGTTAGCAACATGCCATGAAGAAAAAGAAAAAAAACTCAGCCTATCTCTCTCGTCCCTTTATAAATTGTGGTCTTCATCCTTTTACTTATCACTTTGAGCAGCTGTATCAATTGATAGTTAGATCATTGTAAGGAAATGAATAGACACTCATTTGAAATGTAATGTGTGAAATGCCTTTTGAAATAGTAGTACTTTGATGTTAAGTTGTGTCATATTGAACAGGTGATTTTTGTTGAATGAACAAATGATCTGTAAGGACATTAACTCAAAGGGGAAATATTAATAATAATCCATAATTACCAATTATGATTAATTATTAATATTTGGGTCAGTTAATTAGATTAACTTTGAGTTAAGCTAAATTAATATTACAATCAATTTATCAGTTCCAAAGAACTCTTTGATTATTCATTTATTCTAAGAAAAGTGTATCTTTCATGGTCACTGAAAAATAATTATTCCTTAGCGTGTACAGCACTTAAAGCATGTAACAGAATCAAGACTGTAAAAGGGACTTTGTATGCAAACAGAGAATCAGAAACCAAATGCATAATTGTGCACAAGTTTTATTAACTAAATCACAAACATGACTAAACTAAACAAAACAAACAAACAAACATACATACATTCATCCATACATACATGCATAGGTCAAGTGGTGAGTGTTATGGAACCGGAAGCAGGAAATAGAACTATGGAGCAAGATCTATTTTAGTATGAAAAGAACCATCAGCTTATTTCAGAGCACCTCATTAAATTTATACCTTGCATGGTCAATTCTTGAAGTGGTTGAAGATTGAATTCGTCGCTGGGTCCTTGAGTGTCAAATGTCACTGTATGAGTTGCAATCGTTTCTTCTCCGCTGGATGAAGGAGATTGTATTGTCGCTGTTCTCATGGCTGGAATGCAGATTGTGGCCTGCACGCTCTGGGCCGGCAGGACACGAAGAGCAGATTGTATTTACTTTATTTTAACAAGCCTCTTGTCGTACTGCAATCAATTAAAAAAAAAGTGTACAGAATGCACTCTCCCTGCGCAGGTCTGGTCCCGAGATTGCTACTGCGCAGACTCAAGTTCCAATATGTCAGCGCCATATCGGGACACTGGCGGCTTCAGTTCTAATCAATGGAAGAGAGCGAAGGGGCGTCGTCCATCTTTTTTTACAGTCTATGGATACAATACACATAAAACTTAGATCAATTGTTCATTCAACAAAAATCACCTGTTCAATATGACACAACTTAACATCAAAGTACTACTATTTCAAAAGGCAATTCACACATTACATTTCAAATGAGTGTCTATTCATTTCCTTACAATGATCTAACTATCAATTGACACAACTGCTCAAAATGATAAGTAACTGTTGCATTACTCTTAATGCATAGTTGTATGGAAACAGACAAACAATCTTCCATGTTTAAATCATGAAAGTTTCAAGATAACAAGATTCATTGTCACCAATTAGCGTGGAGCATGAACCAATTAGACTACAATATCCATGGATGTAGCCTAATATTTTATCATAATGCTTCATCAGACACTGTGTATGGTCCCAAATACTGTACCACCTTTTCCGACTATTTACAGTATTGACAGTACTGAACTGTATAGATAATCACTCCTGTTTTGTTTCTTACAGTACAAGCAAGCAAGTTGAGGAACACTGCATTTGATGTTTTACAGTACTGTCTTTTCTTTTCTATTTCATTGCTAATTATTTTTGCTTTGATTCAAATAAACCTATGTTGTGATTGTAGCCTACTGTAGTGTTTTGCATCAATATATTACAAACTTTGTTCAATGATTCCACTGTGTCTGTAGTATTCTCTCTACTACTGCAGTACTTTTACAGAGATGTATTTACTGTACATGTAGTACCATAATGAAACCTGTATCACCTATTTTGTTCTACAATATTTAATGATTGTACGAACAATGACACAGTGAAACTATCGGTTGCTTGTGTGTGGGTGATCTATAGTTATGTTTCAATGGTATTTCACAGTAAATTTGTTTTTTGAACCAATGATTGTGCAAGTGCAAGATTTCCTTAAATATGTGAATGCACAATGCAGTGTTTTGAACATTAGACAGCCTGTGTTACAAGTGATAACCGTTTTGAGTTTTGTGTCTAGAGTTTTGAAAAATGACATCAAGGTTCTGAAAATAGTAGCAAAGTGATTGTAAAACTGCCGTAGCTAAAGAGCGCAAAAATCACTAATCAACAGTAAAGAGGACGGCGTAGTGGTAATTTAATCATCAGACAAAATACAAAAAAAGGAAGTGATTTTAAAAAGCAAGAGAAGGGTTGCTTTTGGCATTTAATGATATACAGAAATGATTACAATCAGTAGCGTAGCCAGAAAAGAGACTCTGGGTGTGCATCTGAAAATCTGGGTGTGCCACATTTATTGTCAGATTACTGTGCAAAAGTATTAACCATAACCACATAACCATGCCCCACACAACCATAAAACTATATAAAATATAATACAGCAGGATCGCCAATAACTTAGTCATAACATAGTGGCTGAAAAAAATCTCTGTTGTTTACTGTGTTCGAATTGTGTCAAAGCTTGGGGGGGTTGTTGGTTTCAGCTTGTTACCTCTTGGGGGGTCCGGGGGCATGCCCCCCCGTAAGAAAATTTTGTACATTTTAAAGATAAATTCATTAATCTGGTGCACTTTGAGTCACCCGAATCTGCTGTTAAAAATAAATAATCCACCCGCCAACCTCCCAAACCTATATGATATTCTCTGATTTAGATATCTGCATCTGATCATCACATTTCAATTATTCAAATTCTCAGGGTTAAGCATGATAATATGATAAAATATCACACTGAAGTAGGCTGATTTAAAATTAAGATTTATTTAAAATAAAAGTTCTTCAGAATCTGATAAGAGTGTTTTCCAACAGTGATGTAATGAAACATTGATAATTTAATTTTGATCAGAATATTTTTTTTTAGCTTTATAAAGGGCATTTATTTCCCTAATTTTTACTCTTTCCCTACTCTCAGGGAACTGAGGTTACGTAACTGAGTAGGCTACATTATTTCTTATTTTATTTTTTTGATATTGAAAATTGTTTTAATCAGGGGTCCGGTTGGCCAAGTACAATTCTCTTTCACTTGTCCTTTAAAAAAACACACACACGTCACGTGTCCTGGACACCAGCGTTATGGCACCATATTGGATTCTTATTTCTGTGCCCCTGAGTATGATTTAGAATGTTCAGTGACGTTCAGTGAAGATTCAAACCTGATCCAAACTGCTTTCGCGCGTTGGCTGGCGCTGAGCCAGAGACGGACGCGCTCAGCGCTTGTCATACCTACACAACTAATATGCAGTGTTTTCAACCACATAATGTTTATTTTATGTTTCCGACAGTTAAATACACATAAGTAGGCTACTAGTAAAACAATACATTTGCAGTTTGTAAAATACACACTGATGTCTATGGAAGCGGCAAGCCACTTACTTCCTTGTATTTCGGGAGAAACTGTGGAATTCAGGTGCTGTAAATCCGGCTGACAGGACTCTCTGAACTGCAGCGCTCATCTCGTTATAGATCAAGATAATTTATAAAGTTTTGTAAACGAAGAATCGGAATATCAGTTGACATGGTAATAGCAATACGTCTGTTAGTTATTGTGGCTGCGGTGTGTCACGTGACATCACGCCACGGAAACAAGGGAGTTAAAATATTTTTAACTTACGCGTGAAAGGGTTGATTTAAAAAAGTATATTCTAAATAAACAACAATAGCCCAAGTTTAGTAAAACATTTTTTTATTGAGACTATAAAAAATAATTCTGCATCCATTTTTAGGTGTGCCAGCTGCCACTGTGGGTGGCACCGGCACACCCTGGCACACCCGTGGCTACGCCACTGATTACAATGCTACATAACCTAAAACATAACATTAACTTTCTTAATCTGTCACGTAGTAACGACTACGGCAAATCAGCTGTTCTCCTGTAGTAGACGGTTACGTAGAATGTCACGAGGTAGCAGTTAATGTCGCGCATGCGCACGCAATAGAACGACAGAATGCCGTTGCCGTACCACCAGAGGCTGTTGCTTAAAGTCCCTACTGTCTAAGCAAGCGGTGGTGGGGGACTTTGAGAGAACTGAGCTGAAGCTTGCCGTTGACTCTGTATGTGCAGGCCCGGGGCAAGTGGAAAGATTGCTTTCTCTGTATAGCATTTAGTACTCTGTGTTGTGCCCGCAGCATCCCCAGTCCAAATCCGGATCATGGGAGTCTTTTCGTGTAGGTGAAGACGTTGTTAAACTCCTTTTTGCCAACACAATATTTTCGCCATCCACATTGATAGTTGGCCCAGGTGTTCTCTGATGCTCAAATCCAGAAATGAAAATACCATGTGACTCACTGGCGGGAGTAGTCGTGGCCGAGAGGTTAAGGCGATGGACTCGAAATCCATTGGGGTCTCCCCGCGCAGGTTCGAACCCTGCCGACTACGTGGCTCCTTGTCACTTTGTCTGTTTGCGACAGGAATTGTGACATCCAGGAGCTTTGTACGAGCTGCTTTTATCCCTAAAACGGAAAATTGGGCAACCCACATCTCTTTTCAAGCCTGAAGCGAGCAGGTTTTTGTGTAGGTGAAGACGTTGTTAGTTTATAAATAAGTGTTTTGGCACACCTGTCCGAGTGGCGCTACAAATTCTTCTAAAATCTGATTTTATTTCGGGCATGTTAAATTAGCATTCGACAAACGCGAACAAACTTTTATTTATGTACACTCACAATAACAATTAAATGTTGTGCTTTTGTAAAATAAAGAAAACAAACAGGGTGCGCTTCCTGCCGTCTCGGTCTCCGTCACAGAAATAAACCAAAACTCTATAGGCTACTTGCCTCGGTCACGATAAGAAATATGTCTATAGAAAGCTTGAGTGAACAAATATTATCTGATTATGCAATCCATATGAAACCATCCAATATTAAATTGGCTATGATATAACCATGGCTGTGTATTCCCCTATATTCACTACTGTGGCTGGAAACATTGTTTTCATTCATAATTACTTGCATGGATTCACATCGCAAATCAATCAACAATTGAAAAATTCAGATTCAAATTCTAGACATGCCCCTGTGTCTCTTGATGTTCAATGCAGATTTATGCCAGTCTCCAGTACAGATCCATTTCCTGGAGAGTTTAGGTGTAGGAGTTTAGTCATAATTACAACTTGTAACTTCTTCTTCTTCTTCTTCTTCTTCTTCTTCTTCTTCTTCTTCTTCTTCTTCACAACTTGTAACTTGTGGTAGAACTCCGACTTGTACCACGTGATCGATGCAGATTCATTTGCCGTTGATAGTGTTGCCATAAAAACAATCAATCATCTCCTAATTACGGTAATTATTACGAAATCCAACCCTAATCAATCACACCTGAACAAGCTAATCAAGGTCTTCAAGATTAGGCTATATTAGAAAGCTACAGGCAAGTGATTTTCATTAGGGTTGGAATTTTCCAGACCCCCAATTGGATTTTTAAAAACGCATTTTCAAAAAGTGTTTTAAACGCTTTTGATAGCGTTTGTTGTGGGACTCAGCTGATAATTTGATGCAGCAACAGGGGTTTTTCTTTGTAGTTTTGTGGTCCTTGCTGTCTGCCCCTCCTGACTCACTAATTCAGTGCATCTTCCAGCAGAGTTGATTTTGAGATTGCAGGTCGAGAGGATGACAGCTCAAGTGTACTGCTCGTTTAGTGCTGTTTTATTGTGTCTGTCTGCTTGTTTAAGCACAACAGATGCTGGAGGTGAGAAGTTCTTTTAGCTTCATTACGCAGCCTGAAGAAGTGCATACATAAAGTGCCTTGCAAAATTTGTTTTCAGATACATCTGCTTACAAAAATACAGTACAGACGTCAAGTGGAAGTTCATCTTTGTATGTTGGTTTAGTTTTAATAATAAGCAAAGTATAAATATGCAAACTGTCATAAGTTTATGCATTTTTCATTGTACAAGTTAAACCCATATAATCACTAATAGGCATTTGTTTACTGTAAAACAAGAACATTAGTGTAATATGTCTACAAAATTGTTACTAGACTGTATCAATCCTGAGTTTAAACTTTTACCTAAAGTTTTTATTTTTTTTTTGTTTTAAGAAATGCATAAGCCTACAATATAACATGGGTGGCTAATTGTAACCGATAACTCTGCATTTTACATATATAGTGGGTTTCTATATTTGCTTATTGAGTAGCTTATTAAAATGCTTAAAAGGAATTGAGGGTGGTCATGGGTATGGCATCATTTTTGAAGATGTACACCAGTAAATTTGTATACAACATATTAACTGTCCATGTTTTCTATCAGCATTACACTATTACTCACTCTACTACAGTGGGGTAGGTTGTAACTGCACTCTTAATCTTTGAAACCGATTAATGCAGTTTAGTGAAAAATGGTAGGTTTCTAAGCTACTTGAATTGAAGCAGATAAATGTGTGAATATTATAAAGTTTGAGACTCATTGCAAAACCCTTGACTTGCAAATGCTGAAGCAAACTATTACAGCACTTCCTGGTCTCCCCTAATGTTCCTCTTGAATCCTCTACTGTAGTGTCTGGTCATTGCCCGGCAACGCTGACAGTCGTGCCCTCCCGACGAGGATGCACTTCTGATAGAGACTGCTCTGGAGGACACAAATGCTGTCAATTTCCCTGTGGGCCTGCGTGTGTGCCGCCTGTTTTCAGTGAGTTTTAATTATTGATGCATGCTGTACGTCTTCCAGAGAATTTTTCATACAGTGTATGAGACATTCAGTATTCAGTGATGTGGTTTCTCTGTCATGTGTCTCTATAACAGCAAAGGCAGGGGAGTGTCCAAGCACAAATTCTGGAGCAGGAATGTGTGCAGAGTTGTGTTACTATGACAGTGACTGTCCGAACAATGAGAAATGCTGCAGCAATGGATGTGGACATCAGTGTATGGATCCATTTGCAGGTATTTGTTATTATATTAGTGTTTGGGTCAGCTTCCTCATTTCAGTGTCTTGTTTTATAATTAATTGTTCTCAATGTAAAAAGTATTCAGCCAATAGCACGGTTTAAAGCACAGGATGGCTTTACAAAATTAATTCATATGATTAATACGATCATGATTAATAATTAAGAGGAGTAAAACTTGTTATTTGGGTTTTGTGATGTATCTGAGACTGAATGCCTCTAAACGGACTGACTGAAGTTGACTATCTGTATCCATCCAGTGAAGCCTGCAGCCGAACAGCCGAAGCCTCCAGGAAAGCCTGCAGCCAAGCCTCCAGTGAAGCCTGCAGCCGAACCTCCAAAGCCTCCAGTGAAGCCTGCAGCCGAACCTCCAAAGCCTCCAGGAAAGCCTGCAGCCAAGCCTCCAGTGAAGCCTCCAGCCGAACCTCCAAAGCCTCCAGGAAAGCCTGCAGCCAAGCCTCCAGTGAAGCCTCCAGCCGAACCTCCAAAGCATCCAGGAAAGCCTGCAGCCGAACCTCCGAAGCCTCCAGTAAAGCCTGCAGCTGAACCTCCGAAGTCTCCAGTGAAGCCTTCCGCCGAACTACCTGAGCCGGAGCCTTCTACCGAAGAGCCGGAGCCTTCTTCCGAACTGCCGGAGCCTTCTAACGAACTGCCGGAGCCTTCTACAGAACTGCCGGAACCTTCTGCTGAACTGCCTGAGCCTTCTACCGAACCGCCGGAGCCTTCAGACGAACTGCCAGTGGAACCCCCGAAGCCTCCTGTGAAGCCTGCAGCGGAACCCCCAAAGCCTCCTGTGAAGCCTGCATCCGAACCCCCAAAGCCTCCTGTGAAGCCTGCAGCCGAACCCCCAAAGCTTCCTGTGAAGCCTGCAGTGGAACCCCCGAAGCCTCCAATGAAGCCTGCGGCCGAACCCCCGAAGCCTCCAATGAAGCCTGCAGCCAAACCGCCCAAGCTAGCTTACCCTTATGGCCAATGTCCTGGCCATAAGTAATGTGGCTATACATGCAGTTAACTGTGCTGATTTAACCATTGGATGTATGGTGTGTTTTCCCTGTTTATCACCAAATAAATCTCACACTTGTAAGACCATTTCCTCTCTTTTATTTTATTTATTTAAGTGGGAAAACAAGGAATTAGATTTTTGTATTCCAGTGTTAGTTTGGCTGTTCTCTCACGTAATGGCTCATTGGAATCAATGCGTGAGATCCCACCCTCCAAAGCCACGCCTCCTTCAAAATGCTTGAACACACACAGCAGAGTCTGTAAAGTTTCACGAGATGAAAGACTGCACTAAATTACCTCATGTCTAAAATGCATAACATTACAGTTATAATGAACGTAAACAACTTGCAGTGCTCAAGTTGTACCACCTGACTGATGCAGATTCATTTCGGTGTTGATATTGAAATGTCTGAATCCAAATGCAATGATTGGATGAACAATTCTATTATTGATTGCTATAGGATGTGAAGTTTCAACCAGCATTGTCTATTGACCAATAGTCTTCTGCATTCTGAAGCATTTTAGTGAAACTGTCTTCTAGTGGTAATTTTATTTTAGGAAGTTGCAACTTCAAGCCTATTAACCGATGATCCCTTTAGTTACCTGTGACCAAATGAGTTCTGAGTGCCTGTAAAGCAGAATTCACACTGCACAATTTTCAAAGTAGTCGGGTCACTGTTCTTTTCACACTGCACGACTAACTGGGGTAACGTTCAGTTGCTGCTGTGTGCACGATGCACTGACGACAGGGGGGTTTCACACTGCATGACTTGACAAAAGAAAGAATCGCTGACAACTGTCTGGTCTGCAAACTGCGTTTCACAACCAAACCCACGCGAGAAGTGGCAGGAGTAGTCGTGGCCGAGAGGTTAAGGTGGTGGTCTTGAAATCCATTGGGGTCTCCCCGCGCAGGTTCGAACCCTGCTGACTACGTGGCTCTTTGTCTGTTTGCGACAGGAATTGTGACATCCAGGAGCTTTGTACGAGCTGCATTTTTTTCTCTAACACGGAAAACTGGGCAACCCACATCTCTTTTCAAGCCTGAAGTGAGCAGGTTTTTGTGTAGGTGAAGACGTCGTTGAACTCCTTTTTGCCAACACATTATGTTAGCTGAGTGCATCTTCTGCTGCTCACATCCACATTGATGGTTGGCCCCCGGTGTCCTCTGCTGCTCACTTCCAGAAAGGAAAATAGCATGTGACTCACTACCACTATCACTGACTCACTTTCAAGAGTAGTCGTGACCGAGAGGTTAAGGCGATGGACTTGAAAACCATTGGGGTCTCCCTGTGCAGGTTCGAACCCTGCTGACTATGTGGCTCTTTGTCTGATTGCGACAGGAGTTGTGAAATCCAGGATTTTTTTACGTGCTGCTTTTTTTTCTAACACGGAAATTGGGCTCTTTTCAAGCCTGAAGTGGGCATCATTTCAAAAGGCCCAGATCATCTGTGATTTTCAAGTCCCTGTTCGGACGAAGGTTTGTTGCAGACCTCTCCTAATCTCGTGCTGTGCTCTTCCCAGCCTTTGAGGGAGGTGGTCTTCCTCTTCAAGAAAAGACATGGTGGAGTTATTTCCCAGCATTTGGTGTTGTTTTGCCTGCTGTAATGCTTGGTTACTGTCTAAGCAAGCGGTGGTGGGGGACTTGAGAGAACTGAGCTGAAGCTTGCCGTTGACTCTGTATGTGCAGGCCCGGGGCAAGTGGTTTGCTTTCTCTGTATAGCATTTAGTACTCTGCGTTGTGCCCGCAGCATCCCCAGTCCAAATCCAGATCATGGCAGTCTTTTTGTGCATGTGAAGACGTCACTGAACTCCTTTTTGCCAACACAATATTTTAGCCGAGTGGACCCTCTGCTGCTCACATCCACATTGATGGTTGGCCCCAGTGTTCTCTGCTGCTCACATCCAGAAAAGAAAATAGCATGTGACTCACTGGCAGGAGTAGTCGTGGCCGAGAGGTTAAGGCGATGGGCTCGAAATCCATTGGGGTATCCCCGTGCAGGTTAGAACCCTGCCGACTACGTGGCTTTTTTTCACTTTGTCTGTTTGCGACAGGAATTGAGACATCCAGGAGCTTTGTACAAGCTGCTTTTTTCTCTAACACGGAAAATTGGGCAACCCACATCTCTTTTCAAGCATGAAGCGAGCAGGTTTTTGTGGTCTGGTCAGGTCTGAACCCTGCTGACTATGTGGCTCCTTGTCACTTTGTCTGTTTGCGACAGGAGTTGTGAAATCCAGGATCTTTGTACGAGCTGCTTTTTTTTTCTAACACGGAAATTGGGCTCTTTTCAAGCCTGAAGTGGGCATCGTTTCAAAAGGCCCAGATCATCTGTGATTTTGGCCATTCTATTCAGGCAGTCGGAGCAATGGCTTTGGCATCCCCCGACAACTTCACGGCCTTCACGTTGGGCAGCTCAAGAGTCGCTGCATTATATTTCATGGAGAATCTTGCATATTAGTGTTTTGAAATGTTTCATTCGTTCTCTCTTAGAAGAGTGAAACAGAAACCTACTCATTATGTCCCAATTGCTTGTTTGTCTAAACCACCTTAGAGTTAGCAACATGCCATGAAGAAAAAAAAAAAAAAAAACTCCACTCTTTCAATGTCAGTGTTCCTAGCTTTGGCAGGAGCAGCCTATCTCTCTCGTCCCTTTATAAATTGTGGTCTTCATCCTTTTACTTATCACTTTGAGCAGTTGTATCAATTGATAGTTAGATCATTGTAAGGAAATGAATAGACACTCATTTGAAATGTAATGTGTGAAATGCCTTTTGAAATAGTAGTACTTTGATGTTAAGTTGTGTCATATTGAACAGGTGATTTTTGTTGAATGAACAAATGATCTGTAAGGACATTAACTCAAAGGGGAAATATTAATAATAATCCATAATTACCAATTATGATTAATTATTAATATTTGGGTCAGTTAATTAGATTAACTTTGAGTTAAGCTAAATTAATATTACAATCAATTTATCAGTTCCAAAGAACTCTTTGATTATTCATTTATTCTAAGAAAAGTGTATCTTTCATGGTCACTGAAAAATAATTATTCCTTAGCGTGTACAGCACTTAAAGCATGTAACAGAATCAAGACTGTAAAAGGGACTTTGTATGCAAACAGAGAATCAGAAACCAAATGCATAATTGTGCACAAGTTTTATTAACTAAATCACAAACATGACTAAACTAAACAAAACAAACAAACAAACATACATACATTCATCCATACATACATGATTAGGTCAAGTGGTGAGTGTTATGGAACCGGAAGCAGGAAATAGAACTATGGAGCAAGATCTATTTTAGTATGAAAAGAACCATCAGCTTATTTCAGAGCACCTCATTAAATTTATACCTTGCATGGTCAATTCTTGAAGTGGTTGAAGATTGAATTCGTCGCTGGGTCCTTGAGTGTCAAATGTCACTGTATGAGTTGCAATCGTTTCTTCTCCGCTGGATGAAGGAGATTGTATTGTCGCTGTTCTCATGGCTGGAATGCAGATTGTGGCCTGCACGCTCTGGGCCGGCAGGACACGAAGAGCAGATTGTATTTACTTTATTTTAACAAGCCTCTTGTCGTACTGCAATCAATTTTTAAAAAAGTGTACAGAATGCACTCTCCCTGCGCAGGTCTGGTCCCGAGATTGCTACTGCGCAGACTCAAGTTCCAATATGTCAGCGCCATATCGGGACACTGGCGGCTTCAGTTCTAATCAATGGAAGAGAGCGAAGGGGCGTCGTCCATCTTTTTTTACAGTCTATGGATACAATACACATAAAACTTAGATCATTTGTTCATTCAACAAAAATCACCTGTTCAATATGACACAACTTAACATCAAAGTACTACTATTTCAAAAGGCAATTCACACATTACATTTCAAATGAGTGTCTATTCATTTCCTTACAATGATCTAACTATCAATTGATACAACTGTTTAAAATGATAAGTAACTGTTGCATTACTCTTAATGCATAGTTGTATGGAAACAGACAAACAATCTTCCATGTTTAAATCATGAAAGTTTCAAGATAACAAGATTCATTGTTTGTCACCAATTAGCGTGGAGCATGAACCAATTAGACTACAATATCCATGGGTGTAGCCTAATATTTTATCATAATGCTTCATCAGACACTGTGTCTATGGTCCCAAATACTGTACCACCTTTTCCGACTATACAGTATTGACAGCATGGGCGGATCTACAGGGGGGCAAGGGGGGGCAGGTGCCCCCCCACTCTAGAGCCTTGCCCCCCCCAGCTGCCCCCCTAACTTTGATGATCCAAAAACTGTACTTACAAAAACAACCCACCACTATGTCCAATACATTTACCAAAAGTGAACAATTTAATTTTTAATTTTAAATGTATTATTCGCCCCTCCCCCTGCCCCTCAAATAGTTACGTCCCTGATTCCAACGTGCAGAGCGGCGTTCGCTCAGTGTGGCTCACACACACAGCAAGTCTGCTGCGGTGCGGTGGTCCTGCAACCCGACTAGAGCTGCCCCTGACAGAGCCTCTGAAGGTGAAGTGAGTTTCCCCAGGTGTAGTTTAAACACACGTTTAACTTAAAGTTACTTTTGTAATGAATGTATTGTATGCTAAAGACGATTCGGCATCAGCAAAAACAGCGAGTCTATTACGTTAGCCAAAATCAGCGGTCAAATCGCTCCCTCGTGATTTGTAAGAGCACTCTTCCCTTTGATTAGCCTAATTTTGATTTTAGTAAAGACAAGAACAGCTTAATAAAAAATATAAAATATTGAGGGGCAGCGCTAGGGCAGGGCTAAGGGGGCTTAAGCCCCGAATGTTTTTAGTAAAGCCCCGAATATGGTGTTCAATTGTCTTTCTCACAGAGCAAAGCAATTAATCAGAAAAACAAATGTGAATAAGATTACAGCGGCCGCGATTACCTAATCATGACCAGTGTATATTACATTTTTATTTATATTTTTCCCTTTGCATTGAAGATACTTTTAACGTGCCTTTGAAGCGTTGAGCATTGTAGCCAATCACAGACATGTCTGTTGATCACATCGGCCAATCAGAGGCGTTTAAATGAGTCGCTGTGCTGAAGATGTGTTTTGCGCGAGCTCACCGAGTTCACGTTCGCAAACCTGTCATTATTATTGGCAATAAACTTAAGATGCAAATAAGAGATTCACTTGATATTATTATTGATGCTGCTCTGATGCACTACATTACGCAACGCTCTGTTTGTTGTTAGGAAGACTAAAAGTCTAGCTCATCAATGTCAAAATGATTAAATAAGTTAACGAATGTCTGGTAAAATGTAAGTAGAATTTTTTGTTTTATATTTGACTGTTTTACAATAGAAAAGTTCAACTACCGAGACAAGCAACGTATATTTTGGGCTTCGTGTGCACATCTAAACGATCAAATGTCAAAATGGCTGTCTTGGAGATTCACTTAAACAGTTTCACAAATACAGTTTATGTCTTAAATGGGCGTTAATAGTTGGGAGAAAATATGATGCGTAATAATGATTAGATCTGCATTTGGTCTTAAAGAGGCATCAGTCTAATAAACCTGCTGACGATTGCTTCATTAATGTGAATCAAACAACAAAAGGCAAAGAGAAAATCTGTCGCAGCTCTTGAATGAATAATTTTGGCTTTTATAACTTTAATCTATGATAACCTATGCAGTGTTATTTTAAATCTGACTTTATTAGATGTCTTTTTAGCCCATATTACTCCTGAACAGTAATGTCAGTAGACATTACTGAAATTAATGCACTGGGTATATAATTTGTATATTTGTTTAATTGTATACTTTTTTTGTTTGACCATGTGTGTGTACTTTGTTTTTGGTGTCCTATGTCTTCTGAATATAAAACACAAAAGCCTGCACCCAACATGCATGTTTTATTTGTTTTGTTAAAGCATTGCTTTTTCTTTTGCTATAGATATTTATTTTACATTTCAAAATATAAAGCAATATTAAATGTGTTCATAATAGTTTTTCCCCCCCTTTTTTTTAAATAACAAAAAGAACCGATAAGAATACCGTTAAAGTACCGGATCGATAAGGAGTATTGGTAAGAGTAGAAATACCGTTAAAACCTTAACGATACCCATCCCTATTGGCAGCAACGAATTAAAAGTTATGGCCAATTTAACTGCGATTTAAATTCAGTATATATACTTCTGCCATATGTTGCCACCCCTCAAAAATTCCTGCCCCCCTCTCGCCACCCCATAAATATTTTTCTAGATCCGCCCCTGATTGACAGTACTGCACTGTATAGATAATCACTCCTGTTTTGTTTCTTACAGTACAAGCAAGCAAGTTGAGGAACACTGCATTTGATGTTTTACAGTACTGTCTTTTCTTTTCTATTTCATAGCTAATTATTTTTGCTTTGATTCAAATAAACCTATGTTGTGATTGTAGCCTACTGTAGTGTTTTGCATCAATATATTACAAACTTTGTTCAATGATTCCACTGTGTCTGTAGTATTCTCTCTACTACTGCAGTACTTTTACAGAGATGTATTTACTGTACCATAATGAAACCTGTATCACCTATTTTGTTCTACAATATTTAATGATTGTACGAACAATGACACAGTGAAACTATCGGTTGCTTGTGTGTGGGTGATCTATAGTTATGTTTCAATGGTATTTCACAGTAAATTTGTTTTTTTGAACCAATAATTGTGCAAGTGCAAGATTTCCTTAAATATGTGAATGCACAATGCAGTGTTTTGAACATTAGACAGCCTGTGTTACAAGTGATAACCGTTTTGAGTTTTGTGTCTAGAGTTTTGAAAAATGACATCAAGGTTCTGAAAATAGTAGCAAAGTGATTGTAAAAAGCGTTAACTGCCGTAGCTAAAGAGCGCAAAAATCACTAATCAACATTAAAGAGGACGGCGTAGGGGTAATTTAATCATCAGACAAAATACAAAAAAGGAAGTGATTTTAAAAAGCAAGAGAAGGGTTGCTTTTGGCATTTAATGATATACAGAAATGATTACAATGCCACATAACCTAAAACATAACATTAACTTTCTTAATCTGTCACGTAGTAACGACTACGGCAAATCAGCTGTTCTCCTGTAGTAGACGGTTACGTAGAATGTCACGAGGTAGCAGTTAATGTCGCGCATGCGCGCGCAATAGAACGACAGAATGCCGTTGCCGTACCACCAGAGGCTGTTGCTTAAAGGGGCATTCCACCCATTTGAACATTGTTTTTTATTTAAAGTGGGTCATATATGTAGTCGAAATGTAAAATCAATTTTGAATTTGGTGCCTTCGTGACCGAGGAAAGACAAAAAATAACTTCAGGACGCATTTGTATGAAAGACAACAACTCCCACAATGCACCACATTGCACAGCTCCGCAAGCCACTCCCACTAATCCAGAAAGCGCATATCTGCCTATAAGAGAAATCACTCTTCCGTCTACAAGGCTAGCTACCACCAGAGCTTGAAATTCATTTCACATTCACACAAAATGTCTAGTTAGTTGGCAAACTCATTAGTGCATTACTCCTCGTTTGTATTTCTTTCGAAAAGGTGAATTATTGCATGGTACCTGGATGTTCAGTCAGAACATATGCGGTGCGAAACTAGGATAGTTCTCAACACAAACGTCCGTGTCCTCGTCTGATTCAGAGATTTCGTCCAGGAGAAATTGTCATCGTTGAAATTCTTCGGACTCTATCTCTGTGTTCGTAGTTGCATCTTACAGTCTATGAGTTGCATAGTGAGATCACCGGCGCCACCAGTCCGCCCTAACTCGAGCCAGTCCGGGCTCCTCGTCCGCGGCAGGCAGGTCTTCTGCCTCGGCTGCTCTTCGCTATAATGCGGCTTGTAAAGGTAGCCACAAACACCTGATTCAAGCATCAGACTTCCGAAATCATCTTCTTCTATATCATATTGAGCACTCTCCTCCGCTATTGTCATTACTTTACATCTGTCTCCACAGCGCCTGTTAGCTTAGCTTCAAACTAGATGGAGGATATTGCTTTCAGTTTCAGAGAGTAAAGTCCCACCCACTGATCTGTAATAGGTCTGTAGCGTGAGCGGGTCCCGCCCCCTGGGAAAGATGAGGAACTAGTGCTTGTAGTCTCAACAGAAATCCCCCCCTCTTACACTTCCTCCTACAATGACGCAAAATGACGATTTTTGCGTCATTGTAGGAGGAAGTGTAAAAGGTAAATAACGGATTTCTCCCGTCTCAGGGGAAAATGAGAGAGTGTTGCACAACCATTCAATAGTATGATGTTTCTAACAATGCAAAGCTTAATGCAAATGGGTGGAGTGTCCCTTTAAAGCCTACATTCACATAGTGAAGGGCCAGAGGCAGAAATGCTTCAGCATAACGCCTCCACTATCCCTAGTATAGCCTAGGCCAGCTACAGTGGCGGCCCTGGTTAGGGCCAGCCTGTAAGCATAGATCTACCGGAGGATGCTCGGAGGAGCCACAGTCAAGAGAAAGATTCTCATATGGGGGGCTGCAAAAACGCTCAGCCTAAATGAAAACCCAAACAGAGCTAAAGGGAGCGATGTACTCAGAACAAGAAATGTCAGATGTGGGCCAGACATAAGATCTATCTGAAACTCCAGCATCAGTCTACACTAAACAGAATTTTCTTTTTTTTTGATGATCCATCACCGACTCTGTGTGCATTTGTGCTGGATCACCTCTCTCAGATCCCTCTTCTTGCGGGAGTTGCGCTTCTTCTGCGACCTACTCCTCCACGGAGGAGGCGCACGAGAGGCAACACTGGCTCTCTGACCCTGTCTACGGTCCTCGGACCATGATGGGCCAGGCCCTCCCGTCTCTCTGGGCGTGGATAAGGATCTCAGTGGCATACAGGTCCTAAATGCAGCTGAGCGCACCTTCGCCTCTCTGAACTTTGCAACCACCACCTCCACGGGGTGCCGAAAAGCTCAGAGGGAAAAAATGGAGAATCGAGGAGAAAGCCTTTCTCTTTTTCCCTGATGTCGGCCAGGTTCAACTACAAATGTCTTTCCATGGCCATCATCACTGCCATCGACCGGCCAATCGTGGCAGCAGTTTGCTTAGTGGCCCGGAGAGCAAGATCTGTTGTGCGGCGTAGCTCAGCAACCGCCTCAGGGGACATCCCTGCCCCCTGGTCGAGATCCCCCAGTAGATACAAAGATCACAGCAGTTATATCCTTCGCCAAGGTCTAAGCCATGTCCTTGCTTCAGGTTGTAGTTTCTTATTGGTTAAGAAATAGATAAACATAGTAATTTTAGACGGAAGCATTTCCTCAAATGACTATTACTCTTGCCAAAGGATGGACGTATGCTCTCTGTTTATTTCAAACTTAAAGATAGAATAATAATGATAATTTGTTTAAAATTTTAAATAATTAGGAAGTGATGCTGACACTCATGATTTCTTCATTAAGGATGCAAATTGTTTTTGACAAGAGAATATCAATGTTTATATTCATATCCTAAAGAGAAGTCCTCCTCAGGCGGCTACTGTAACATAAAGGTATAGGTCTTTGGAGTCTGAGACATATTGAACTGACACTCAATAGAGCTCATACTAGTGAACTAATCCAATCATGAGTGTCAGCATCACTTCCTAATTATTTAAAATTTTAAACAAATTATCATTATTAGTATTATTCTATCTTTAAGTTTGAAATAAACAGAGAACATACATCCATCCTTTGGCAAGAGTAATAGTCATTTGAGGCACAAGCTTCTGAAATGTTATGACCATGTTAAGAGTAAAAAAAAAACACAATTGTTCACTTTTTAGACATGTTACTTTTGTGATTAGTAATTAATTGGTTATTCTTTCTTAGTTCACAAGTAGTTCTCAATGAGGATACATTTCTTTAGTAATAATCAAATACCTACCAAGGAACTACCTTTGTACTAAATTAGCTATTACTTACTGCTTAGTTAATATTGCTTCCATATTAGTTAATAGTATTAAGTTCGGTGTTAATGCAGTACTACCTATTACTTCCTGCATAGCTATTTGTTAACTACGGACCATTATTCTAAAGTGTTACCGTCCCTGTTTCGTTTCTGGAAGCCGGGATAAATGAGCAAGCACTTGTATTGCATTCAGATATCAAATACGGATATTAAAGAATACATGAAAAGAACATTTCAGAAATCACACTGGTAACTTCTACAACAAAGTAAAATCTCCAGAGAAGTCATTCAACTCATTTGATATTTAGAAAGAAAAATATTGATTAATACCTTGATTATAATCACTCATTACATATACATTGAAGCAGCATTGGATTCCAATCCACCCCCTGCAAATGGAAGGCTCACCTGAGCTGTGGGTTTATGGCCGGGGAGAAACTGATCATCAAAGTCTACCGCGAGTGATCTCTCCACTAACGCGGTGCCATGGTAGCTGCGGTTTGTTTGTTTGTTTGTTTGTTTGTTTTGTATGTGTGTGTGTGTGTGTGTGTGGGTGGGTGGGTGTGGGTGTGGGTGTGGGTGTGTGTGTGTGTGGGGGGGGGGGGGGTGTAATAAAATGGCATGCAAATCATTATGCAGAAATAATGTAAAAATATCTTGTGCAAGAGTGACTTATAATAACACTGATGCACACTCTTCAAAACAAAGGAATGCTGGATCTGTGTACTGTGCCAATTCCAAGAAGTACATAAGTCTGTGGTTTTGTTACTCAAAACACATACTAAACCCACTGCAGTGTTCCTACCACAGCAAGGCGCAAATATATGTGCTTTTGCAATCCTCCCATTGAGGCAAATTAACACAGTAAAAGTTGGATGCTGGATGTTGAATAATGGTTTATCAAGTAAATGTCAGCCCTGTTATTTGCATCTTTTTTAAATCATGTTACACTTGAATTAAACCTGTACAAACTTCAGGTGTGTTGTGACTGAAGATTTACATTCTATTATCAGAGTTCATAGCCCTTGTATATATAATCAAATCAATTTGCAAACATCACACTCATTGTAAATCTGCAATGTAATGTAAATCTTTAGTTTCCTCATACTTTATGGACTTAATATTACATGTCTTATAATACACCGCAACCAGTTAGCTATGTTGTGCCATGAATGTTCATTAAATTGCTATGAAGGCAGCTGTTTTTAGTCAAGGGCTTAAACAGAAATGCATGTTTGGGGGCACCTATTAAACAAAACTGGATTCAGGATACCTTGCTGGTCTTCAGCTGGTCTAGCTGGTCTTCCAGCATAATCATTATTCCAATAGATCCGAAAGACTCTCAATCTTTTGATGCACTGTACAGTGTTTAGCTAAGATCAAAGCCTGGTTGGCAAGCAATTTTCTTCATCTTAATACTAATAAGACTGAGCGTGTTATCTTTGGACCCTATTCATCCTCTAAGGAAATTAGGTTGGACTCTATGTCGATAAATGTTTCAGATCATGTCAAGAATTTGGGCGTTATCATGGATTCGGCTTTGGTTTTAGATAAACAGGTCACTAGTGTTGTTAAGGCTGTTTTTTATCAACTCAGAATTATTTCTAAGCTGAAACCAATTGTGACCCTGGATCACAAAACCAGTCACATGTCGCATGGGTAAATTTTTGGCAATAGCCAACAATACATTGTATGGGTCAAAATTATCCATTTTTCTTTTATACCAAAAATCATTAGGATATTAATTAAAGATCATGTTCCATGAAGATATTTTGTAAATTTCCTATTTACAAAATTCCTAACTAATTTTCAAATAGTTGTATCTCGGCCAAATATTGTCCTTTCCTAACAAACCATACATCAATGGAAAGCTTATATATTCAGCTGTCAGATGATGTTCATCTCAATTTCTCAATGTAAAAAAAATGACACATGTGAGTGTGACTAGTTTTGTGGTCCAGGGTCACAATTCTCTCCTTTAAAGACCTGGAGATGGTTATACATGCATTTGTATCATCACGCATTGATTACTGTAATTCTTTAATTTTTCTTATCTCACAGGGTCAATTATCTCGTCTACAAATAGTGCAAAATGCTGCAGCCAGACTTTTGACTCGTACAAAGAAGAGACAGAGAATAACACCAGTTTTGGTTTCTTTACACTTCTGGCTGGTAGTAAAATTCAGAAAGTTGAGTTTAATGTTTTGTTGATGGTTTTTAAAGTATATACATTGACAAAAATATATTGTTGATACCTTATCAAAACACCAGAAATATGAGATCTTCTAGTCAGATGATTCTACGTTCCTAAAACTAGATTAAAATCAAAGGGTGATAGGGCTTTCTCTGTGGCAGCCCCACACTTATGGAACCCTCTTCCAATGCTTTTAAGTCTAGAGAACTGATTGAGTGAACAGGTTTTAATTTTGTGTGCGTGACTTTATGTAATTGCTTTTGTTGTGTTGCTGGCAAGCACTTTGGTCAATGGCAGTTGTTTTAAATGTGCTATAGAAATAAAATTTGTATTGTATTATTGTATAATCAGCTGAAAAAGACCCCAAACCCCTTTAAAACAAGCCAAAAGACTAGCCTGAGCAGGCTGGGACGTTAACTACCCAGCCAAGAGGGAATTTGGCTAATGTTCTGGCAAAGTTCTCTCCAAGTTATGAACAAACATTCTTCCAGTAACCTTAATAGATTGTTTGATAATAGTAGTCATCTGTCTTTAATAACATTATCTGACATTTAATAACATATTAACATCTTTAATAACATTTTTCTGAAAATTTTTGGATGCTATTTAATGTCTTCTAAACGTTACTACTTTTTTTTTTTGATGGTTCAGAGAACATTAAAAACTTTCCCATAATACTTGCAAAATGATAAAATATAGAACATTCTCTTAATGTTTTCTCTAAAACTCACACCAAGATTTTTTTTTTTTTTAAAAAACATTAAAAAAACTGGGCATTTTAAATGTTCTAAAAACATGCAGACGTAACATTTTCATGACTTAAAGGGAACTCTAGCAAAACATTCTTAGAACATATTTTTGATAGCAGGGTAAGACCGGAAAACAGCATGAACTGGTTAAAGATAAAAAGTCTTTCACGTGAGGTTTGAAGTGATGCTGCGGTTGTGTTCATTTGAATGTGCTTTGAATGAATTCACATTTTAACTAGGTACTGGAGGATCAGTGGATATTAGCAAAGGAAACTCTGAAAGGTTTGTGCACTCCATGCAAGAACCACTAGAAATTATTCAGAGACATTCCTCTCCAAGCAATTCATCAAAGAAGAAATGGAAAATCTTTTTCTGTTTTTTCTCCTGATTATCCATGGTGGATCCTCAATAATCCCAAGAGTGCATGTCCATGTGAGCGAAGAGAAAACCTGGAATGAAGCACAGTCTTATTGCAGGCAGAATTACATAGACCTTTCCACCGTCTCTAGCAATGAAGAAAACTTGCATCTTCGAGGAATGTTGGGAGGAAAACATGCTTGGATTGGGATGTACAGGAACCGTACAAACCTGGACCAGTTTATATGGTCTGATGGGTACTTACAAACAAACTTCATTAATTGGAAGTCAGGTCAACCTGGTGATAGAAACGGTGGTCAAAACTGTGTAGAAGTTGATGAAACAGGATGGGCTGATTATGAGTGTGATAAATTGTTGCCATTCTTTTGCTATTCAGTGACTTTTGAGAGAGATCAAAAGACATGGGAGGAAGCTATGGAGCACTGCAGAGATCACTACACTGAATTGGCCAGTCTGACCTCTAATCAGCAACTGCAACAGGCTGATAATAATCTAAGTGGAGAAACAAGTGTCTGGGTGGGTCTGCGCTTTGTCGCTGGACAATGGTACTGGTTGAACACAGAGCCTGTTGGGAGCAACGTGTCACTGCCATGGTGCCCAGCTGTACCTTATGGTTGTGGAGCCCGCAATGTAGCGATTAAGAAGTGGGAGAACAGAGACTGCAACGATAAGCTCAGCTTCCTATGTTCCTAGATTTGAGAATGAGTGACAGAGGTACACATACCAACAATTTTTTTTATTAATGATAATTAATAATTATCAATTAGTAATTATTAATTATTATTTTTAATAATGTACATTTATATTAAATTAATTCAATTATAAGTGCAATAAATGTAATATTATTCTGTTTTTGATAAATAATAAAATGTAATATTATTCTGTCAATTATGTGCAAAGTAAACTTGACCCAAAATAGGATTTTAATTTCTTTTCAAGTGTTTTGCAACAATGAATGTTGTTTCTTAAAGAAACAGTGTGAATTCAGGAGTCTCCTGAGTAAATACGAATCTTATACTCTCCTTACTCTTTGTACAGTAGTGGCCAAAAGTTATTTCCAGCTTAGGAAAACTGACATCTTTACCCTTTATTCACTCAAAAAAATAACTCTTTGAATGAACGTAAAAAAATCATGGAAATGATTTCCACATGATTAACTTGCTTTATTTCAGAATTATGCAATTATGTTATTCCAATTTAATGTACTTACTTTGGGTCAACTTAATTTATTAAGGTTGATTCAACTTAATTACTATGGTTGGACACAGCTTAATTTAATATTGTCAGCCCAACTAATTTACTTAATTTTCATCCAACTTATGTGGTTGTTATTTTCATTCATCCATCAATATTTCAGTTATTTTAGTGACACATAATTAATTTGACAGACTACAGCTAGCTATTTGCTAGCAGTAGCACATATTAGCATTTTAAATGCTAAGATTTACATGCTCCTTCAGCTAAGGCAGTTAAAAGTAACCAAATCAGTCCACAGCCAAACAAAATGCTCCACACTTCTCCACAATGGTAACCCACTGTAATTTAAATGGTTGTAATAATTCCAATGTAATTGAACATTAAACACAATTACACACTATCAAGTCTTCCCCTTTTCTCATTTTCTCAAAAAAACATAAAATAACACTTAATTTGAACATTTATTCTCTCTTAATTCAACCATATGCAAAGCATGCTGGGAACTAACAAGCACTGCCCAGTTTCAGTTAATGCAACACAAATCATTCATGTAATCCAACACAAACGGATTAAGTAAGCTTAAATTTTACATATTAAGCAGATTGAACACAATCAAATTAAGTTAGGGCAAAATGGCAGTTGGCGTCGCACTATACTGCTACCCTCTGGATGTAAGAAATTTTTTACTTAACATAAATGGTTTGTGTTTAGACAACACGTTAGGATTTTGTACTGTTAAATTGAGACATAATTACGTGGACCTTAATAGAAAAAAACATTTCAAGTCAACAAACACAATTATTATAAGTAAACTAAATATAAATATATTATGTAAAGTGCACAACCTTCCTAGTTCATTTTTTTGAGTGTTCAAATATTATTAAAAAATGTGTTAAAGATTTTGTAAGCATATTGCATAGTTGTGCTTGGAGTCAGTTTTATTTGCGATAATGCAATGAAACATGCCAAATTGTGCAGACATAATTTTTGGCCAGGCTGCCAGGAAGAAATCATGAACACATGCAAAAACAATGAAATATTAATAACTGATTATGTTATATGCTTGTCCCTGTGAGCTTTTTGTTTTTCTATGCACCTTTTTTTTTTTTTTTTTTTTTTTGCCAAATAAAGTATTTTGTTCTTCCCTCATATTTAAAATATTTGAAAAATAAAAAAATATTTTCAATAATATCAATACATCAATAATTTGATGGTTTAATCAAACTTGTATTATCATTAAAAACAAAATTCACCTCTGGACATGACTTTTAGCCAATACTGTATTTTAGTGTAAAATGAGTTATGAATGCTTCAGATATTTTTTCTTTTTTCTTTTACAGATTCCTAGGACTCTCCTGCATCCAGAAGATTCAGAATGTTTCTGTTGCAACACATTTTTATCTTCTTACTGTAGAATTGATGTAATAACATTTAGTTTGCCAAGACTGGTTAGAGAGATCTTTAAAATCTTTTTTCCAAGTCTCCATATGTACAATAACTGTACTCTGAAAAAAATCTAAATAATTCAAATAAACAGTAGTGAAATACATAAATTAACACATTTTATTTTTTATTTATTTACATTTTGATTATTTTTTCAAGAAAATACTATTTCAGTCTTTATACTTTAACATTTCATGTTTTAGTCAATGTGTTATTTGCCATTTATTTGTAATTAACTGTGAAATTTACTAACAATTTCTGATTTTTTCCCCAATGCACCGTTGCCAGTTTAGAACTGCAGGTGGAGAGTTCGTAGTTTCCCAATTAGTTTGACAATGTTCTGTTTTTAAAGATCTGCAATATAGCTTTAACATTTTAATATTTGATTTGAAAATTACATATTCTTTAAGGATAAATATATTTTAATGAGTTTATTGCTTTACTGCATTTTGTTTGAACTAAATTAAGTTTTATGTAACAAAGTTCGGGAGGATCACGTTCAGGTAATCAACCAATCAGCACAAGAGGAAGCCGGTATAAATGAAGCCTTTCCTCACCTCTGTCTCATGACAAGTTTCACAGCATCCCTTCACCACCCCATCACCTCACCCTCGGCTGGTTTCTATCCCAGTAAAAAGGGGGCATACTCTGGGTTCGGGCCAAATTCCGAGCTCGGAGCCCTCCCCCGGACAGCATGCCAAATACGCTTAAAATACTACATCTGATTTCATGTACGTGTGAACTCGTGAAACATACAGATAAAACCTTTTAAATAAAACCCTTACATTTAGTAAGGTCACAAACTGTCCCTCATCCTCAGTGCTATATTTGACCAACTGCATAATTTTGTAAACCAAATACATTCATTTAGAACTCAGTATAAAGGACTTTTTTTTTTCAGTACATATGTTTGGCCATACAACATGTCATGCAAGGCAAAACGTATTTTACAAAATATCATCTCTCCTGACAACCAAATATTTAGTCCAAAATGTATTTATAGAGATATAACTGCCCGTAAAACCATTTGTGACTTGTCTGGGTACCCAGCCTCCTGGTAGTTTTATTTGCATCGTTCAAATGATTGTTGTGTTGTGTGAAACACATCAAAGCTCACAGTCCTCAGATTCTCTCATGAACGCTACCAGAGCCGGGCCGAGGCATAATGGCCACCAATCGAGTTTTTTTTTTTTTTTTTTTTTTTTTTACATATTAATTAACTTAAACAAGTGACATGAATGAATTAATGACTAATTCAAGACAAGAAAATTCTGATTTCATGATCAATATACCTGCCTACAACTTCTGCTGTGTCTGCCAGTGTTTGAGTCATGCGCATAACCTCGCGTGCATAGACAATTCGTACGCAAAGTCACGGTAATGTTAAGCCATGTCAAATTTTATTTGATCAATGATTGATGATTGACATTTAAATCAATGATTTATCCTTTAAATTTAATAATATTCAGAACAGAACAAGAATAAAAAAATAACTATAAACAAGCCAAAACGAAATAATTTAAAGCGAAAGTGAAAGTAAGCGGCGTTGGACTCACGTATCTCTCTCATTAGTATCAAAATGTTTCAACATTTGGGATGTATTTGGATAGTAATCTATTCTTTATTATAGCCTTTGTACTTAACTCACGTTCCAATATCGACGAAAAAAAAATCATCCTCTTCACACGTGCAAAATGTCGCCTTAAAGACATTCGTTCCAATGAACTGCCGTAGACAAGGCGACATCTAGTGTATATATCTATGCACCAGTCTGCGTACACGTTTACACACCAGGATGTGCGCGCGCCCTCAGATCACTTGGACATGGCTGTGTATAAGAGGTAAAAACGATATAAATACTGTTCGTTTTCTGACACAAACCGCTCGTTTCGTGTCTTAGGCCATCAATGTGTACTTACGATGGGGAATTGTTTAATTTGGACGATGGGGAATTGTTTTAATTTGGACTATGTGCATGCTCTTTGAGACAGTGACCACAGACCTGCATTAAATGACTGACAGACAAGAATGGTTTGACCTAAAAATATCAAAACTGAAACTACTGCGGAAAAAAAGACACCTACATCTTGGATGCCCTTCAGGTAAGCTAAAACATACCAAAATTTAATTTCAAAGTGAACTATCCCTTTAAGCACTGAGCCTATAGCAATGCCACTTGAAGGCCTACAACCATAGCTGTAAAAAGCGTGATGCTTGTGTAACGTAAATATATGACTCTGGGTCAATGCGAATTAGCTCAAGGATATAGGGAATTTTGGAAATATTAATAATCATAACTCATGGTCATAATTCATAAATCGCATATACATTTACTTTATCAATTATCGAGATTACCTTGTTCTGTAACTGGTCTGGTCATCAGTCATTCGTCCAGCGAATAAATGTAAGATTATCACAGTTAAGAAGGGGTATCCCTGTTTACAAACTCCAAGAAAGTTTATCTTCTGGCCATGAACATAAAACTTTTGGGTTTATGAATTAAAACTACTCAAAGTAGTCTATAATATCGAGCGTGTAGCTTAATTAGATCTTTTGCATTTCATTGACTTCATAAAGGTGGATTTATGAAGTCAATGAAATGAGACAGTCAAAGTATGAATGGGTTTTAATAAATATCAAAACTAGAGATTACATGAGCTACAACTATAAACGTACGTAAAAATGCAAACAATAAAACAAACAAACATTTAAACAAACAAGAACAAAAGAAATAACGTGATCAGAGTGAATGAAATGAAAGAGAGAAAATGGAGAGAGAGAGAAAGTAGCTGGTAATTATTACAGACAGAAACCTAATTTCAAGAGGCACCTGGAATCAGCTTTTAGAGAGATCAATGTAGCCTACTTGCAAGTTTGTTCTCTGTTCGGGTGATGCTGAGAGGCAGGAAGCGCGGACGGTGTCCTGTTTGTGCTGCGTCTTCCGGTGTCGCGGGAAGCTTAAAAGGCTCACTGAATGTAACGTTTACCGGAAAATAAGATTCATCTCCCGTGAAGGAAGAGGCAAATATATATAACTTAGTTGCAAAGAACGGCAGCTACGACTCGAACATGTGTTTGTCCGAGGGAGAAGGCCGGAGCCTTTTCAGATGTTCCTTGGAGAAGCGTTGCGCGGGGGAGAAGAAAGACTGCAGGGTCTCTACTTTTAAAGGGCATCTGCTTACGCCCTCTTTTTGGGACAACAGCAAATCGGATCTTCTGATTTGAAGCGGGAAAAAGTTTCTTTGTTTGTCAAGAAACGCCTACTTTGACTATGTCCTGTGAGAGATAGAATTCGTATTTTCTCTTTCAGAAAGATAATACCCATAAGAATACATTTCATTGTAATCTCATATGCAATTCCGTGAGATCACTACGATTAGAATGATGCCAGAAATGGTGTGTACAGAATATGGGAATACAGATATGCATTTCAAATGTAGAATTCTGAGCATTTTAGGTGTCAATCTCAATCTGCCATGGAAATTATACACACATAAAAATACATATCAAAAGCATTGCTATTGGATCATATGTGGAAATTTCTGTTTGAAAGTCCACGAGTGTTCTTGTGCGTGTGTGTGGAATATCCAACGTGATCTCATGAGAATTAGGCTACGTGTGTATTTTTACATAAAGCGTAGTTCTACTATACGTACATTTATTTGTTTTATACACACAGAAACGTATAATACTGACGTATTTACAGCACTAAAACGTATAATATTTACGTATTGACAGCACAAAAACGTAATTTATTTACGTATAAACAACTTTACCAACGTACACATTTGTACGTAACGTTATTCCTATTTAACTTATGCATATTAAAATCGTGGGATTAATGTTTTGACTCTTTTGCATTCAGTTGTCTTATCAATTAAATTTTAAGTCGCATTTATTAATACAGTTTAACGTTACTCATAAATAATAACATTTCGCTCTGTTCGTGCCTTCTGCTGCAAACTCGTTTTGGAGGATTAGCCTACATGGTGTTAAACAAGAATACACTTTAAAACCTTACAAATACCTTATTTAATCGTTTAACCATTTTGTAATATTTGGTTTATTTACCGTGAGACACAAAAGGCGTTTTCCCATAATACACTAAAACACAACATAAATTCACAAAATACATCAATTTTATTAGCTTGATGTAATCCACATCTTTAGAATCCATACGTTGTTTGCAAGAAACAGATCGAAATTCAGCCCTTTATCCAGTGATCTTCATCTCCACTTCTCAGCAGAGACCGTAAACGTCAATCCCGCGCTCGTGGTGAATTCAAATTCAGTGGCTTTTTTTTTTTTTTTTTTTTTTTTTTTTTTTTTTATTAAATTCAAATTTACAAACAAAATAGGTATTGAACAGACAATTTGAACTTACAAGTTTCAAAGGCAGACATAATTACAAATTATAACAAGTAACAGCGACAGAGTTTCAAATCAAATATGCAATCAAGAAAGACAAAAAATAAATACAGTAAATAAAATGATAAAAATAATAAATAAATAGATAAAATAATAAACAAATGAATAACATTTATGTGAGAGTAGGTCCTTGCAAGGGGTAAGGATTTAAAGTGCACTTAGCTCATTGAGGAAATTTGCTACTGTAGAAGCTTTTACATTTGAAAGGGTGCAGAGTGAAGCAGCAAAAGCTTTAATATCATTAGCAAAGTGAGGAAAGGATGGGGGGGTTTTCAAAAATCTGCATTTATGAATGAAATACTTAGCAAGTTCAAAAAGATTATTAACTAAATAGTATTGTGGACAATCCTTCTTAAGTACACCAAACTTAATTTGTTTGTATTCAATGGGATTTGCACATGTAATAATGCATGACATTTTACTGTACAATTGAGACCAAAACAATTTTGAGTGATTACAATGATAAAAAATATGATCAGTGGTTTCAATACTCGTTTCACAAAACTGACAAGAGTTTTCTCCGATATCAAATTTAGATTTTAAGAATGCTTTAGAAGGGTATATGTCATTTATAATTTTAAAATGAATTTCTTTCATTTTAGGAAGACTTGGAAAGGTAAGATAGTTCATTCTCAGTTCCTTCACCTCCTCCAGGCTAAAATCTTTGAAAATATAGTAACGTTTAATTCTATTTGGATGAAGTCTATCAATAAAAACACTTCTGATATATTTGTTGTTGCATTTATGATCTCTAATAGATAATTCACCCAGAGAAAGAGAAGGGAGAGAGAAAGTCACAGAATAGTGTGAAAGAATACTCTTTACTAGTAATACTATGTTTTTGGGTATGGCATTTACAATTGTGTAAAACTCTTTAGGATGACATACAAATTCATGTTTCAAACAAAAATCATTGTAATTTAAAACATTACCATAGCTGTCCATCATGTCCAGCAGGGAAAAAATATTATATTGAATCCAATTTTCATAAAATAAAGATTTGTTATGGTGTAAGATAAAGCGATTGTTCCAAATACAGGTTTTGTGTGGACTAAAATTGTGGGAGAAAGCTAACTTCCAATAAAGGAGAACTTGTTGATGGAATGCAGACAATTTAAGAGGTAATTTGTTCAACTCAAAATCACATCTAATCAAAAATTCCAAACCACCTACTTTCTGAAATATTGAAGAAGAAACAGTAAACCATAAGCCGTTTGCATTACAAAGAAAAGATTTTAACCACTGAGTTTTTAAAACACTATTCATTATTTCTAAGTCAATAACATTTAATCCTCCTCCTTCGTAACTGTGAACTAAATCATTTTTGTTAATATAGTGAGGCTTATTTTTCCAAATAAAGTTAAATATTGCAATGTTACATTCTTTAAAGGACAAGTTCGGTATTTTACACTTAAAGCCCTGTTTACAGATCGTTTCTGATGAAATAGAACGGTTGAGATAAAAATGTGGACACATGCTGCTGTCCCGAGAATTTTAGGTTTATTTCGCTTCCCCCCCCCCACCTACACAATGGCAGCCTATGGGCACTGGAACAATCCTTCATAAAACGCATTAAACTTTCGTTTGCAAAGACGTGAAACTCACCGAGTGGTCAGGGGTGTTCACTGATATGCTCACAAAAAAATCGCTGAAAAAGATGCTTTCCAACAGGTGTTTTACCATTCGTTGTAAAACTGTGGACCTATTTTTCCAAACGTCTCACACCCGTAGATTCTTCCGTTGAGAGCTTGAATAATAAACACTCCAGCCCAGTTGGTGGCGATAATGCACCTTTGCCAATTACAAGCAAACCACTGGCATTTCATTGAATACACAGAAGAAGCAGAAGAAGAAGCAGCGGAGTAATACCGTACCGCACACAGCCCATCCAATTCAAGTCAATGGAGGAGACAAAAACTACGATAAAACCTGTTGGAAAGCATCTTTTGCAGCGATTTTTGTGTGAGCATATCAGTGAACACCCCTGACCACTCGGTGAGTTTCACGTCTTTGTAATCGAAAGTTTAATGCGTTTTAGGAAGGATTGTTCAAGTGCCCATAGGCTGCCATTGTGTAGGTGGGGGGGAGAAGCGAAATAAACCTAAAATTCTCGGGACAGCAGCATGTGTCCACATTTTTATCTCAACCGTTCTATTTCATCAGAAACGATCTGTAAACAGGGCTTTAAGTGTAAAATACCGAACTTGTCCTTTAAGTAAGTGAGGTGGGATAGCTAGCGAGGAGGCTGGGTAAACAAACCTAGAGAGCAGTTCCATCTTGGTTAACAAAACTCTTCCAAAGATTGAGATATCTCTTTGTATCCAATTATTGAGAATAACTTTAGCTCTTGAAAGATTTTTAACAAAATTTTCTTGGACGCTTAAATTGCTATCTCCAGTAATAATTATCCCCAAGTATTTTACAGATGTTTTTATCGGTATGTTACATAAAGAGTCTAGTTCACTGCCATGAATTGCAAATAACTCACATTTATTTAAATTTAAATGTAGGCCTGATGCTTTGGAGAACAGATTAATAAATTGGATGGCTTTATCAATTTGATATTGGTCCTTTAAAAAGATCACTGTATCATCGGCTAATTGACTGATACCAATTTGTTTTCCAAACACACTCAATTTGTCAAAGTCACTGTTTTTATCTATCAAAATAGCAAGCATTTCTACCGCTAAGATGAATAGGAAAGGGGAAATGGGACAACCTTGTCTTATTCCTCGTGAAATATTAAATCTTTGGGATGTTCCAAATGATAATGAGATAGAACTGTTGATGTCTTTATATAACATTTTTATAAAAGAAATAAATTTATTGCCAAAACCAAACTTTTCGAGGGAGTTAAATATGAAATTATGTTCAATCGTATCAAATGCTTTCTTGAAATCTAAAAAAAGTATATATCCGTCATCCTCAATCCATTCGCAATAATCCAAAATATCTAATATTAATCTGATGTTGTTATGTATTGATCTACCTTTTATAAAACCAGATTGTGATTCACTAATTATTTGACTAATGTTTTTCTTGAGTCTATTGGAAAAAATATGAGCTAGAATTTTATAATCACAGTTCAGTAGAGTGATAGGACGAAGATTATCTATAAGTCGTGCATCTTTCCCTGGTTTGGGGATTAGAGTAATTAAACCCTGTTTCATAGTCGAAGATAGGGAATTATTTTGTATACACTCGAGAAAGGCTTGAAACAATAGTTCTCTCAGATCTTCCCTAAAGAATTTATAAAATTCTGAAGAGAGGCCATCAGGGCCTGGGGATTTCCCTGCAGATAATTTATCTATTGCTTTATCTAATTCCCCTATTGTAATGTCAGCCTCGCATAAGTCTCTAAATTCCTGGTCTAACTGCGGTATGCTAGTATGTATTTTGTCAAAGAGAGTATTACAGTCAGATGCTGAGAACGATGAGCTATATAAAGAACTATAGAATTGAAAAATCTCTGAGGAAATCATTTTAGGACAGGTATTTTCAACTCCATTCACATAAAGAGAATTTATGGCGTTTTTCTCTTGTCGCCTTTTTTCAAGTCTACAAAAATAGTTATTACTTTTTTCCCCTTTCTCTATCCATCTTGCTCTAGATCTTACATATGCTCCTTTAGCTTTTTGAATATATAAATTATCAATTTTGGACTGCAAGGATAGAATTTGCAATTTGGTTTCATTGTCCATCTCACTTTTATTACATAAATTGTTTAGTTCTATTGTCAATTCTAACTCCAATTGTGTTCTGGCCTTACTAAGATTTTTACTAAATTGTATAGAAAATTCACGAATCTTGTGTTTTAAATATTCCCATTTACTTATGAATGAGGTAAGGTCTTTAAGCGCTGCTACATCATTAATTATAGATTTAATTTGCAAGCAAAAGTTTTTGTGTTTTAATAAATCGGTGTTGAATTTCCAGTAACCCTTGTTACGTGATTCTCTTTTGCCTGAGTAGAAGGATATAGAGATGCAACAGTGATCTGTTAAAGGTGCCGCGGATATTGAGATATCTTTGATAAAGTTAGACAGGTTAGATGAGGTTAACCAATAATCAATTCTCGATTTGGAAGTCCCATTAGCTTTGAACCAGGAAAATTGCTTAAGATTTGGATTCCCATCCCTCCAAGCATCCACTACATTATTATTTAAACAAAAATTAAGAAGGTGAGGATTTGGGTGAGAGGTGTTAAATTTGGGCGGAAAGCGATCTAATGCTTCATCCATAACCATGTTGAAATCTCCTCCTATAATAATATTATCAGTAAGATACACATGTTTAAATTCAACCAAAGAGTCAGAAATTTCAGATAGCAATTTGTTGTTTAAAGGAACACTATTGTAACCATATACATTGAATAAAATAAACAAAACATCATTAATGTTTAAAACAACTGAAGCCCAGTGGCCATTTGAGTCTGTCTTTACCTTCACAATTTTGCCAGGTAGGTTGTTGAACAGTATTGCCACTCCGGCAGAGTGAGTAGAGGCATGGCTGAAGATGATTTTGTCCCCCCATTGACTTGTCCAGAACTTCACGTCATCAGGGTTGGAGTGCGTTTCTTGTAAAAATATACAGTGTGAGTTTTTGTTTTTGCAAAAAAGAAAGAAAGCTTTTCTTTTGATAGAGTTACGGAGACCCCTTGCGTTTAGAGAAATACAAGAAAAATGTGATTTCACTGAGAACATTTAACGAATTAAGACAATAAATGAATAAAATGTGAAAAAAAAAAAAAAAAAAAAAAAAAAAATAGGATATGAAAAGATAAACAGTCAAATACGCAATGTAACGTGCTCTATAGAACACAGAACGTCTCTCTCAAACAGAGCACTGTAACGAGATCTCGCTCAACAGCGAAACAAAATTCAAACCATCCCATTTAACACTTATTGCACGCGCAAGGGAAGATGAATTGGAAAGTTATTGAAATCAACCATCCTTAACGATCCGGCTACCCTCTATGTAACCATAGGGACCACGGTAGTATGCTTTCTTCCCAGCAGCTCTTGCCTCACTGATCCTCGGCCATAGTGCAGCGCGGGCTTCTCGATCTCCCTTGGATAAATCTTCGGTGAACTTTATTCCCCTGGACTTACAGACATCTGAGATTTTGGTAGAGCGCCAGAACTCGTCTCTGTATTTTCGCATGCAGAATTGAATGATCACTTGCCTGGATCTATCCTTCGTCTTGGGACCAACGCGGTGGACTGTATCCACGATGTCTTCAAGTTTATGATGCAGATGTGGAGCAATTTCGGCTAACAGTGAGACGACTTCTCTTCGGATATCTTCACCTGCTATTTCTTTCATTCCGATAACTCTGAGGTTCCACCTTCTTTTGTAGCGTTCGAGCTCCGACGTGCGGCTTATCAGATCTGCTTGTGAAGTGATAACAGAGGTGAGTTGCTTGTCGAACAAGTTGATTCTAGTTTTACAGTCCTTTATTTCCGCCGCGTTGAATTCCACAGCTTTTGTCAGGTTTACGATCATTAGACTGTTCTCAGTAATCTTCTGCTCGATGCTGCTCAGCTTCACGTCTTGTAGGTCAAATCTGGCAACTAAAGTTTCCAAAAGCGCGGAGTTCGAAATTTCTGGGTTTACTTCACCTTTTTGTTTCTTGGCTGAGGCTTTAGTTGGGGTGTTCTGCAAGGAGGAAGATTCTTTGCGTTTCTCTTTGTGATCAGAGTGGTCGACTTCCATGAGGTATCCATGTTCGGCTAGAGCATCCGAGGCTTTAACAACTTTCTGTCCTCCTGGGATGACTATCTTTGGGTTATTAGAAGCCTTTTTAGCTGACATAGTCTATTTTCACTGATACACAACAATTGGGATGGTAAAAAGTTGAAAATTGTTATAAGATTCAAAATTTGCTGAAGAGCCGATATAACCACATGTGCTTAGCCCGCCATCTTGTTCCCTCTCCTTCAAATTCATTGGCTCTCGCATGCTTTGTCACCGATTGCGACATGCCGTGTTTAAGTTGGTGTACTAGATTTGAAATGGAGAAGCGCGCGCGCCTTCACAGAGCGAACAACGAACCGAAACCGGATTAACATTTTCATGGATTAATAACTTAAATTCTGCTCTGTAACGTTACCTCATACAAAACTATTATACTGCCAGAGAGGACTGCGACACATCGTCATGTGAACGACTTTTGGTACCGGTTTTGACATTTTCTCTATAAATAAATGATTATGATGATTATCTGTCTGTTGTCTTTCTTTATAACGTTAATTGTAACTTTAGCCTAACGTTACGTAGTTTTAAGAAATTGTTAGGTTTAGGGGTAGGGGTAGGATTAGTGGCTCAAACTATATTTTAATGCTATATTGTTAATAAAACGGCCATTTCCCTACACATATCTGTCCATTACTTTTTATCCTTTTAATATTGTCTATAAAATGGGTATGTTTAGGTGTGGGAGTAGGGTTAAGGGATCTTACATTTATAATCTATAAAATGGTAAAAGGGAAATTATACAGATATCTTTATGAAATATTCGTAAATAGTTTACGTTTTTTAGCTGTAAAAACGTAATAATGTTACGTTTAAACGTTGCAGATACATCCATATTATACGTTTCAGCATCTATCAAAACGTACAAAAAAGTATGTTTTCTATCTTTGAAAATTACGTATTAATACCTACGTATTAACAATGAGACCAGGCTGGAATATCTGGAATGTCTTTGAGGCTTGTCACGTGATTCAAAGGCATGTGGGTTTTAGAGAGAGGGGGGATTTTAAACAACAGGGTTCCTTCTGTTTTAAGGCAATGTGTGACTTAAATGTCTCTCTGAAGAGCCACAAAGTTGCAATTTTGACAGTCCAAGCAGACTTAGGGGCGCCAGTGCAGGAGTGAACAGACCTCTTGTCTTCTCAGACAATGAAGGATGTGTTTGCGAGATCAGGATTTACTAATTTGAAAAGCAGCTGACCGGATGTCATTGTCATTGTTGCTACACTTGCTAAAGCTGTGGTACGCAGGGAAGAGGACAAAAGTTTTTTTTTTTTTTTTTTTTTAAATGGATGTCAATGGAGGAGAGGCTTCACTACACTGAATAAACTGATTTTGTGAAGAAATAGCTTATGAATCGACAGCCTATCGGCTAATATTCAATATGTTTGCTCTTAAACATTAGTTTTGGAATGATATATTTTTAGAATGTAAACAGAAAAAAAAAATGCTGTTTTATAAGAGAAATCACAGATAATTGTGCAACAGGTATATGTTTCAGTTTACGGCATTTCGGCACACAACTCTGAATAAAATTCAGTGACGTCAAGGCTGTAATGTAATTGGTTATCAAGGCACACCTGATCCAAGTTAGCCGTTACGTTTTTTCCAATGGTAGCATTATATTCCTGCGATACCCGGAGGCTGCAGTTTCAGGACCACAGTTCTAGGACCCAAGTTTTTTATTAAACTAGTGTGTGAGGCTTTCGGTGTCAGCAGTCCCCTGCTCCTTTTTAATTACAAAAAATAAAGCAAGGTATATTTAACTCTACTTCTACAAGTACATGTGCCCTCGACTCGTGAATCGGATCTTTCCGAATCTGATGTGTCCCACAAAAATATGGCTAACTAATTGTACACACTATATGCACTCAATAAAACACCCTCCCTTTCTTGAACTATAAGCCTCACCTACAGAATACCATTGAATGTTAGAGTATAAGTAGATAAGGAATTTTTAGAAACAAGTTTTTATTAATTACTGAATCTATTTAATAGGCCTATATATAAACATAATCAGCAATACATTATTTTGATGGTTCCCTTTAGACATTTTTTTGACTAAGTAACATTGCACCTACATTCACACCTACATACCAACTCATTTTAGTAGAGTACTTAATATCAGTTAACACCTTATTGTGCTGGTTCCCAAAGAGACATTCTACTGACTATAAGTAAATGTGCAAGTACATGTCAACTTATTCTATTAACCTGAACCCCTTATTATACTAAACCTATAATCCTACTCCTAAGAGTGTACTACAGTTTTTTACAATCACTTTGTTACTATTTTCAGAAACTTGATGTCATTTTTCACAACTCTAGACACAAAACTCACAACCAATGATCAAAATGCACATTTTTCAAAACTGTAACCCTTTTCTCAATTGCCTGGATACAATACACATAAAACTTAGATCTGTAACGACTGAGACCAGATCAGACACAATTGTTTGGTATATGTACCATAAAATTCTTCAAACTTCACTGTGGTCCCATCCCCCAAAACAGGGCAAGACGGTCCTAGTTGTCATGACCACGATCAGATAAGGTTTTATGGGTGTTAAAGAATGTGGCCAAATGCAAGAGAGAGACCATGGAAAGACAGAAACAATCTGCAAAACAAACTCTCCTGCATTCATTTAACAATGAACTGACTAACATGAAATTAACATACATTCCAGAACATTTTGTGAATGATTTACTGGCTTGGGTACTATTATGTATATGCTTTGATATATATTTGATTATACAACCAAAACGGGACTCTCACTTAATTCTCGCTGAGAAGGAGAGATAAACCTACAGTATGTATTCTATGTATAACCTCTTGAGAAATGTGTAGACATGTATCTAATTCTCCCACCTCATGATTTTCAGACTTTGTTGCATACTATGGTTTACCAAAATCAGATGTGTGGCGTATTTGGTCTCTATAAACTCTAATCTGCGTCCCCAATTTGTTAATTTACATTACATTTTGCTAACTTTGTGACGCATTAGAATTATAAGAATCTTGAAGATTCTTCTCTTAAACACCCAATGAAAGTACCCATTGCAAATGAGCATGCTTGAACAAGGGTCATAAAAAAGGCATTTTCCCTCTAAAGGAAGACACTTCTTATTGGTTCTTATATCTCCAAATGGGTGTGCCATCTTCACGCTTTAAAAGTCACTGACCACAAGATCCGGCCCTCTTAGATCTTGCCCTCGGACCTAAACTGCAGGGGGGGGGGGCCCTTTCCCCCCCACTGGGCCCTGCAGGCCTCTGCAGGCCGAGTCAGACTGCCTTTCTTAAATCCAACCAAGAAGGAAACGGACAACTCTTGCCTTAAGGATGCCATGTGGTCCAGCGTGGCCTCAACAGGCCCAGGGCAGGAGGCTTCGAAGCATCCAGGACATGTGCTCACTCCAGCATCAAGGACAACCTCAGGAGTTCAGTGACTTCATTCAACATGGACGAAGTCCCTCGCAACTCTCACCATGTGCTCTTCGTGTCCTGCCGGCCCAGAGAACTGAAGATTAGAACTGAAGCCGCCAGTGTCCCGATATGGCGCTGACATATTGGAACTTGAGTCTGCGCAGTAGCGATCTCGGGACCAGACCTGCGCAGGGAGAGTGCATTCTGTACACTTTTTTTTAAATTGATTGCAGTATGACAAGAGGCTTGTTAAAATAAAGTAAATACAATCTGCTCTTCGTGTCCTGCCGGCCCAGAGCGTGCAGGCCACAATCTGCATTCCAGCCATGAGAACAGCGACAATACAATCTCCTTCATCCAGCGGAGAAGAAACGATTGCAACTCATACAGTGACATTTGACACTCAAGGACCCAGCGACGAATTCAATCTTCAACCACTTCAAGAATTGACCATGCAAGGTATAAATTTAATGAGGTGCTCTGAAATAAGCTGATGGTTCTTTTCATACTAAAATAGATCTTGCTCCATAGTTCTATTTCCTGCTTCCGGTTCCATAACACTCACCACTTGACCTATGCATGTATGTATGGATGAATGTATGTATGTTTGTTTGTTTGTTTTGTTTAGTTTAGTCATGTTTGTGATTTAGTTAATAAAACTTGTGCACAATTATGCATTTGGTTTCTGATTCTCTGTTTGCATACAAAGTCCCTTTTACAGTCTTGATTCTGTTACATGCTTTAAGTGCTGTACACGCTAAGGAATAATTATTTTTCAGTGACCATGAAAGATACACTTTTCTTAGAATAAATGAATAATCAAAGAGTTCTTTGGAACTGATAAATTGATTGTAATATTAATTTAGCTTAACTCAAAGTTAATCTAATTAACTGACCCAAATATTAATAATTAATCATAATTGGTAATTATGGATTATTATTAATATTTCCCCTTTGAGTTAATGTCCTTACAGATCATTTGTTCATTCAACAAAAATCACCTGTTCAATATGACACAACTTAACATCAAAGTACTACTATTTCAAAAGGCATTTCACACATTACATTTCAAATGAGTGTCTATTCATTTCCTTACAATGATCTAACTATCAATTGATACAGCTGCTCAAAGTGATAAGTAAAAGGATGAAGACCACAATTTATAAAGGGACGAGAGAGATAGGCTGAGTTTTTTTTCTTTTTCTTCATGGCATGTTGCTAACTCTAAGGTGGTTTAGACAAACAAGCAATTGGGACATAATGAGTAGGTTTCTGTTTCACTCTTCTAAGAGAGAACGAATGAAACATTTCAAAACACTAATATGCAAGATTCTCCATGAAATATAATGCAGCGACTCTTGAGCTGCCCAACGTGAAGGCCGTGAAGTTGTCGGGGGATGCCAAAGCCATTGCTCCGACTGCCTGAATAGAATGGCCAAAATCACAGATGATCTGGGCCTTTTGAAACGATGCCCACTTCAGGCTTGAAAAGAGCCCAATTTCCGTGTTAGAAAAAAAAAGCAGCTTGTACAAAGCTCCTGGATGTCTCAATTCCTGTCGCAAACAGACAAAGTGAAAAAAAGCCACGTAGTCGGCAGGGTTCTAACCTGCACGGGGATACCCCAATGGATTTCGAGCCCATCGCCTTAACCTCTTGGCCACGACTACTCCTGCCAGTGAGTCACATGCTATTTTCTTTTCTGGATGTGAGCAGCAGAGAACACTGGGGCCAACCATCAATGTGGATGTGAGCAGCAGAGGGTCCACTCGGCTAAAATATTGTGTTGGCAAAAAGGAGTTCAGTGACGTCTTCACATACACAAAAATACTGCCATAATCAAGATTTGGACTGGGGATGCTGCGAGCACAACACAGAGTACTAAATGCTATACAGAGAAAGCAAACCACTCGCCCCGGGCCTGCACATACAGAGTCAACGGCAAGCTTCAGCTCAGTTCTCTCAAGTCCCCCACCACCGCTTGCTTAGACAGTAACCAAGCATTACAGCAGGCAAAACAACACCAAATGCTGGGAAATAACTCCACCATGTCTTTTCTTGAAGAGGAAGACCACCTCCCTCAAAGGCTGGGAAGAGCACAGCACGAGATTAGGAGAGGTCTGCAACAAACCTTCGTCCGAACAGGGACTTGAAAATCAAAGATGATCTGGGCCTTTTGAAATGATGCCCACTTCAGGCTTGAAAAGAGCCCAATTTCCGTGTTAGAAAAAAAAGCAGCTCGTACAAAGATCCTGGATTTCACAACTCCTGACGCAATCAGACAAAGAGCCACATAGTCAGCAGGGTTCGAACCTGCGCAGGGAGACCCCAATGGTTTTCAAGTCCATCGCCTTAACCTCTCGGTCACGACTACTCTTGAAAGTGAGTCAGTGATAGTGGTAGTGAGTCACATGCTATTTTCCTTTCTGGAAGTGAGCAGCAGAGGACACCGGGGGCCAACCATCAATGTGGATGTGAGCAGCAGAAGATGCACTCAGCTAACATAATGTGTTGGCAAAAAGGAGTTCAACGACGTCTTCACCTACACAAAAACCTGCTCACTTCAGGCTTGAAAAGAGATGTGGGTTGCCCAGTTTTCCGTGTTAGAGAAAAAAATGCAGCTCGTACAAAGCTCCTGGATGTCACAATTCCTGTCGCAAACAGACAAAGAGCCACGTAGTCAGCAGGGTTCGAACCTGCACGGGGAGACCCCAATGGATTTCAAGTCCACCACCTTAACCTCTCGGCCACGACTACTCTTTACTTTACTTTACTTTTACTTTACTTTACTTTATTGTCCACGTAGTGGAAATTTGTCTCTGGCTTCACATACATCAATACAACAACACATAACACATAAAATACAATAAAAAAAAGGGGTGGGAATGAAATATACAAAGCACACATCAATCATTACCATTTAAAATCTTGACAGCATTTGGCACAAAGGATAATTGGTAAACCTTCCTAATTACTCGTGGTTGCCTATAACGTCTTCCAGACGGCAGCAGTTGAAACTTGCTATGTAGAGGATGAGAAACATCCCCTACTATCTTTAAAGCCTTTTCCTTACTTTTTCCACGATAAAGATCATTCAAGTGTCTCTGTGTCTTACCAATTATTTTGCTTGCCTCATTCACAATCTTGGACAGTCTAGCTTTATTCACAACAGTCAGGTTACCATACCATGATGTCATATTAAAAACCAGAATACTTTCCACAAAATTTTTATAAACCATTTCGAGTATAATCTTGCTCACACCAAAGTGATTCAACCTCCTAATTAGATGTAACCTCTGGTGAGCCTTCTTACAAATGCTATCAGTATTTTCTAAAAAATTAAGTTGGGCATCAATATATGTCCCCAAATACTTAAAATTACTGACAAATTCTATTGGATTTCCATTTAGTACTACAGGTTCCAACCCCAAAATATTATGCTTGTCTCCAGTTATTACCAACTCCTTTGTCTTATTTGTGTTTATCACCAGTGCACTCGACTGGCACCACTCAAAAAGTGCTTCAGCATGTTCATAATATACAGAAGCACTACCAACATCTCCCACTTTCATAAGACCCACAAGTGCCATATCATCGGCATATTTAAGGAGACTAAACCCCTCATTTTTTATCCTATACTCATTAATGTACAAAGAAAATAGTATTGGTGATAGAATTGCTCCCTGAGGGGCTCCTGTATTTAATGTGATAATTCCAGACAGTTTGCCATTAATAGCCACTCTTTGCGGGCGATTAGATAAAAAATCTTTAATCCACAGATAAGTCCACCATTTACCCCCAAATCAATCAGTCGCTGAATTAAAATGTGAATCTTCATCGTGTTAAAAGCTGATGTAAAATCTAAAAACAAAATTCTAGCATAATTTGAAGTTAATTGTACATGCTCAGCAACTGAATTATATAATGTTAAAACTGCATCATCAGTACCTCTTGCTTTTTTATATGCGAATTGCAATGGATCCAAGACATCACTCACAAAATACATTAAGTGCCGCATAATTACTCTTTCCATACATTTCCCCAAAACAGATGTTAATGATATTGGTCTAAAATCATTTAACCCTTTTGCTCCTGTAATTTTGGGTACTGGGACAACTGTGGATACCTTCCATAGGTTTGGTACTATTCGTGTATTTAACAAAAGCTGGAATAACTGTGTAAAGACCCCGGTCAATTGATAAACACAATCCTTTAGTACATGCCCATTCAACCCATCAGGTCCAGGTGCCTTATTTGATTTTGTGCGGGACAAGCAGTATGCAATTTCATATTCTTCCAGGGTAATGTTTTCATATAAGGGGATATCAGAACAGATCCTATCAACCTCAGTGCTACATTCACCAGTGTCAAATCTGCCAAAAAATACATTTAGTTCATCAGCAAAAGATACATTATGAGATTGAGTGGGGTTCGTTTTCTTTCCCTTCCTTCCCATCATCACATTCAGTCCCTCCCAAGCTTGCTTTACATTACCCTTATGGAATTTACTTTCAATTTTATTTTTATATTCTAGTTTAGCACTTTTAATTTTCCCCCTAAGTTCTCTATTTTTCTCTCTAACTAGTTCCTTATCCCCCGTCGTAAAGGCTACCTTCCTCTCATTAAGGCATACTTTTAAATCTTTTGTAAGCCAATTCTTATTGTTTGGGTATATACTTACAGTTTTTGTTTCAACACAGTTGCTCTCACAAAAAAAAAACGTAGGACGTAATACTTTCAGTGATATCATGAACATTGTCATTAGCATTAAAAAACAATTGCCAGTCCGTCTGTTCAAAACAGTCTCTCAGTTGTTCTTTGCTCCGTTCAGTCCACAAATGTACTTGTTTCACAGTCGGTTTCTCTCGTTTAATCTTAGCCCGATATCTGGGAAATAAATGCCACTCCTGCCACTTCTCGCGTGGGTTTGGTTGTGAAACGCAGTTTGCAGACCAGACAGTTGTCAGCGATTCTTTCTTTTGTCAAGTCATGCAGTGTGAAACCCCCCTGTCGTCGGTGCATCGTGCACACAGCAGCAACTGAACGTTACCCCAGTTAGTCGTGCAGTGTGAAAAGAACAGTGACCCGACTACTTTGAAAATTGTGCAGTGTGAATTCTGCTTTACAGGCACTCAGAACTCATTTGGTCACAGGTAACTAAAGGGATCATCAGTTAATAGGCTTGAAGTTGCAACTTCCTAAAATAAAATGACCACTAGAAGACACAATTTCACTAAAATGCTTCAGAATGCAGAAGACTATTGGTCAATAGACAATGCTGGTTGAAACTTCACATCCTATAGCAATCAATAATAGAATTGTTCGTCCAATCATTGCATTTGGATTCAGACATTTCAATGTCAACACCGAAATTAATCTGCACCAGTCAGGTGGTACAATTTGAGCACTGCAAGTTGTTTACGTTCATTATAACTGTAATGTTATGCATTTTAGACATGAGGCAATTTAGTGCAGTCTTTCATCTCGTGAAACTTTACAGACTCTGCTGTGTGTGTTCAAGCATTTTGAAGGAGGCGTGGCTTTGGAGGGTGGGATCTCACGCATTGATTCCAATGAGCCATTATGTGAGAGAACAGCCAAACTAACACTGGAATACAAAAATCTAATTCCTTGTTTTCCCACTTAAATAAATAAAAAAGAGGAAATGGTCTTACAAGTGTGAGATTTATTTGGTGATAAACAGGGAAAACACACCATACATCCAATGGTTAAATCAGCACAGTTAATTGCATGTATAGCCACATTACTTATGGCCAGGACATTGGCCATAAGGGTAAGCTAGCTTGGGCGGTTTGGCTGCAGGCTTCATTGGAGGCTTCGGGGGTTCGGCCGCAGGCTTCATTGGAGGCTTCGGGGGTTCCATTGCAGGCTTCACAGGAGGCTTTGGGGGTTCCGCTGCAGGCTTCACAGGAGGCTTCGGGGGTTCCGCTGGCAGTTCGTCTGAAGGCTCCGGCGGTTCGGTAGAAGGCTCAGGCAGTTCAGCAGAAGGTTCCGGCAGTTCTGTAGAAGGCTCTGGCAGTTCGTTAGAAGGCTCCGGCTCTTCGGAAGAAGGCTCCGGCAGTTCAGAAGGCGGCTCCGGCTCTTCGGTAGAAGGCTCCGGCTCAGGTAGTTCGGCGGAAGGCTTCACTGGAGACTTCGGAGGTTCAGCTGCAGGCTTTACTGGAGGCTTCGGAGGTTCGGCTGCAGGCTTTCCTGGAGGCTTTGGAGGTTCGGCTGGAGGCTTCACTGGAGGCTTGGCTGCAGGCTTTCCTGGAGGCTTTGGAGGTTCGGCTGGAGGCTTCACTGGAGGCTTGGCTGCAGGCTTTGGAGGTTCAGCTGCAGGCTTCACTGGAGGCTTGGCTGCAGGCTTTCCTGGAGGCTTTGGAGGTTCGGCTGCAGGCTTCACTGGAGGCTTTGGAGGTTCGGCTGCAGGCTTCACTGGAGGCTTGGCTGCAGGCTTTCCTGGAGGCTTCGGCTGTTCGGCTGCAGGCTTCACTGGATGGATACAGATAGTCAACTTCAGTCAGTCCGTTTAGAGGCATTCAGTCTCAGATACATCACAAAACCCAAATAACAAGTTTTACTCCTCTTAATTATTAATCATGATCGTATTAATCATATGAATTAATTTTGTAAAGCCATCCTGTGCTTTAAACCGTGCTATTGGCTGAATACTTTACATTGAGAACAATTAATTATAAAACAAGACACTGAAATGAGGAAGCTGACCCAAACACTAATATAATAAATACCTGCAAATGGATCCATACACTGATGTCCACATCCATTGCTGCAGCATTTCTCATTGTTCAGACAGTCACTGTCATAGTAACACAACTCTGCACACATTCCTGCTCCAGAATTTGTGCTTGGACACTCCCCTGCCTTTGCTGTTATAGAGACACATGACAGAGAAACCACGTCACTGAATACTGAATGTCTCATACACTGTATGAAATTTTCTGGAAGACATACAGCATGCATCAATAATTAAAACTCACTGAAAACAGGCGGCACACACGCAGGCCCACAGGGAAATTGACAGCATTTGTGTCCTCCAGAGCAGTCTCTATCAGAAGTGCATCCTCGTCGGGAGGGCACGACTGTCAGCGTCGCCGGGCAATGACCAGACACTACAGTAGAGGATTCAAGAGGAACATTAGGGGAGACCAGGAAGTGCTGTAATAGCTTGCTTCAGCATTTGCAAGTCAAGGGTTTTGCAATGAGTCTCAAACTTTATAATATTCACACATTTATCTGCTTCATTTCAAGTAGCTTAGAAATCTACCATTTTTCACTAAATTGCATCAATCGGTTTCAAAGATTAAGAGTGCAATTACAACCTACCCCACTGTAGTAGAGTGAGTAATAGTGTAATGCTGATAGAAAACATGGACAGTTAATATGTTGTATACAAATTTACTGGTGTACATCTTCAAAAATGATGCCATCCCCATGACCACCCTCATTTCCTTTTAAGCATTTTAATAAGCTACTCAACAGAAAACAAAACAAATATAGAAACCCACTATATATGTAAAATGCAGAGTTATCGGTTATAATTAGCCACCCATGTTATATTGTAGGCTTATGCATTTCTTAAAACAAAAAAACAAAAAAACTTTAGGTAAAAGTTTAAACTCAGGATTGATACAGTCTGGTAACAATTTGTAGACATATTACACTAATGTTCTTGTTTTACAGTAAACAAATGCCTATTAGTGATTATATGGGTTTAACTTGTACAATGAAAAATGCATAAACTTATGACAGTTTGCATATTTATACTTTGCTTATTATTAAAACTAAACCAACATACAAAGATGAACTTCCACTTGACGTCTGTACTGTATTTTTGTAAGCAGATGTATCTGAAAACAAATTTTGCAAGGCACTTTATGTATGCACTTCTTCAGGCTGCGTAATGAAGCTAAAATAACTTCTCACCTCCAGCATCTGTTGTGCTTAAACAAGCAGACAGACACAATAAAACAGCACTAAACGAGCAGTACACTTGAGCTGTCATCCTCTCGACCTGCAATCTCAAAATCAACTCTGCTGGAAGATGCACTGAATTAGTGAGTCAGGAGGGGCAGACAGCAAGGACCACAAAACTACAAAGAAAAACCCCTGTTGCTGCATCAAATTATCAGCTGAGTCCCACAACAAACGCTATCAAAAGCGTTTAAAACACTTTTTGAAAATGCGTTTTTAAAGATCCAATTGGGGGTCTGGGTAATTCCAACCCTAATGAAAATCACTTGCCTGTAGCTTTCTAATATAGCCTAATCTTGAAGACCTTGATTAGCTTGTTCAGGTGTGATTGATTAGGGTTGGATTTCGTAATAATTACCATAATTAGGAGATGATTGATTGTTTTTATGGCAACACTATCAACGGCAAATGAATCTGCATCGATCACGTGGTACAAGTCGGAGTTCTACCACAAGTTACAAGTTGTGAAGAAGAAGAAGAAGAAGAAGAAGAAGAAGAAGAAGAAGTTACAAGTTGTAATTATGACTAAACTCCTACACCTAAACTCTCCAGGAAATGGATCTCTACTGGAGACTGGCATAAATCTGCATTGAACATCAAGAGACACAGGGGCATGTCTAGAATTTGAATCTGAATTTTTCAATTGTTGATTGATTTGCGATGTGAATCCATGCAAGTAATTATGAATGAAAACAATGTTTCCAGCCACAGTAGTGAATATAGGGGAATACACAGCCATGGTTATATCATAGCCAATTTAATATTGGATGGTTTCATATGGATTGCATAATCAGATAATATTTGTTCACTCAAGCTTTCTATAGACATATTTCTTATCGTGACCGAGGCAAGTAGCCTATAGAGTTTTGGTTTATTTCTGTGACGGAGACCGAGACGGCAGGAAGCGCACCCTGTTTGTTTTCTTTATTTTACAAAAGCACAACATTTAATTGTTATTGTGAGTGTACATAAATAAAAGTTTGTTCGCGTTTGTCGAACGCTAATTTAACATGCCCGAAATAAAATCAGATTTTAGAAGAATTTGTAGCGCCACTCGGACAGGTGTGCCAAAACACTTATTTATAAACTAACGACGTCTTCACCTACACAAAAACCTGCTCGCTTCAGGCTTGAAAAGAGATGTGGGTTGCCCAATTTTCCGTTTTAGGGAAAAAAGCAGCTTGTACAAAGCTCCTGGATGTCACAATTCCTGTCGCAAACAGACAAAGTGACAAGGAGCCACGTAGTCGGCAGGGTTCGAACCTGCGCGGGGAGACCCCAATGGATTTCAAGTCCATCGCCTTAACCTCTCGGCCACGACTACTCCCGCCAGTGAGTCACACGGTATTTTCATTTCTGGATTTGAGCATCAGAGAACACCTGGGCCAACTATCAATGTGGATGGCGAAAATATTGTGTTGGCAAAAAGGAGTTCAACAACGTCTTCACCTACACGAAAAGACTCCCATGATCCAGATTTGGACTGGGGATGCTGCGGGCACAACACAGAGTACTAAATGCTATACAGAGAAAGCAATCTTTCCACTTGCCCCGGGCCTGCACATACAGAGTCAACGGCAAGCTTCAGCTCAGTTCTCTCAAAGTCCCCCACCACCGCTTGCTTAGACAGTAGGGACTTTAAGCAACAGCCTCTGGTGGTACGGCAACGGCATTCTGTCGTTCTATTGTGTGCGCATGAGCGACATTAACTGCTACCTCGTGACATTCTACGTAACCGTCTACTACAGGAGAACAGCTGATTTTCCGTAGTCGTTACTACGTGACAGATTAAGAAAGTTAATGTTATGTTTTAGGTTATGTAGCATTGTAATCATTTCTGTATATCATTAAATGCCAAAAGCAACCCTTCTCTTGCTTTTTAAAATCACTTCCTTTTTTTGTATTTTGTCTGATGATTAAATTACCCCTACGCCATCCTCTTTACTGTTGATTAGTGATTTTTGCGCTCTTTAGCTACGGCAGTTAACGCTTTTTACAATCACTTTGCTACTATTTTCAGAACCTTGATGTCATTTTTCAAAACTCTAGACACAAAACTCAAAACGGTTATCACTTGTAACACAGGCTGTCTAATGTTCAAAACACTGCATTGTGCATTCACATATTTAAAGAAATCTTGCACTTGCACAATCATTGGTTCAAAAAACTAATTTACTGTGAAATACCATTGAAACATAACTATAGATCACCCACACACAAGCAACCGATAGTTTCACTGTGTCATTGTTCGTACAATCATTAAATATTGTAGAACAAAATAGGTGATACAGGTTTCATTATGGTACTACATGTACAGTAAATACATCTCTGTAAAAGTACTGCAGTAGTAGAGAGAATACTACAGACACAGTGGAATCATTGAACAAAGTTTGTAATATATTGATGCAAAACACTACAGTAGGCTACAATCACAACATAGGTTTATTTGAATCAAAGCAAAAATAATTAGCAATGAAATAGAAAAGTAAAGACAGTACTGTAAAACATCAAATGCAGTGTTCCTCAACTTGCTTGCTTGTACTGTAAGAAACAAAACAGGAGTGATTATCTATACAGTGCAGTACTGTCAATACTGTATAGTCTGAAAAGGTGGTACAGTATTTGGGACCATATACACAGTCTGATGAAGCATTATGATAAAATATTAGGCTACATCCATGGATATTGTAGTCTAATTGGTTCATGCTCCACGCTAATTGGTGACAAACAATGAATCTTGTTATCTTGAAACTTTCATGATTTAAACATGGAAGATTGTTTGTCTGTTTCCATACAACTATGCATTAAGAGTAATGCAACAGTTAGCCTACTTATCATTTTGAGCAGTTGTGTCAATTGATAGTTAGATCATTGTAAGGAAATGAATAGACACTCATTTGAAATGTAATGTGTGAATTGCCTTTTGAAATAGTAGTACTTTGATGTTAAGTTGTGTCATATTGAACAGGTGATTTTTGTTGAATGAACAATTGATCTAAGTTTTATGTGTATTGTATCCATAGACTGTAAAAAAAGATGGACGACGCCCCTTCGCTCTCTTCCATTGATTAGAACTGAAGCCGCCAGTGTCCCAATATGGCGCTGACATATTGGAACTTGAGTCTGCGCAGTAATCTCGGGACCAGACCTGCGCAGGGAGAGTGCATTCTGTACACTTTTTTAAAAATTGATTGCAGTACGACAAGAGGCTTGTTAAAATAAAGTAAATACAATCTCCTCAGTCCTCCGAAGATCCCCCAAAAAATGTCCGTTGGTGCTTCAGTGACTACTTCGCTCAGAGAACCTGTCAATCACAGCTGTCAATCATGACGTTACACCACCGCATCACGTAACTAACTAAAAACCAACTTATTTTTGAAACAGACACTTGAACTTACATCAGCGTGATAAAAACGACAGCAAATGAAAGAAACCACCTTTGGGAAAAAAGATATTTGAAGTGTAATTTAATTTAATTTGGTCTCACGTCCCGTTGAATAACACAGGGAGGCGGGGCTTATGACCTATACTAGTACAGTCACCGGGGGGCGATCGAGACGTTTTGGCTTCACTTTTCAGGGCTTGTGCGGCACGCTTGATTGTGTTTATTCCACACATGTAGCTGTAACAAATTAAATGCATAAATAAACTTACATACAACAAGTAGCTCAGTGGGTAGCGCTATCACCTCACAGCAAGAAGGTCCCTGGTTCGAGTCCCGGCTGAGCCAGGAGTTTGCAGGTTCTCTTTGTGTCAATGTGGGTTCGCTCCAGTTTCCTATACATGCAGCATAGGTAAATTAACTGACCAATCCATGCTGTGGCCACTCCAGCGACTTCACGACCCTAGAAGGGATGAGCTTTGTAAACAATGGATGGATGAAAAGAAGCAATGTTCCTGGGGGAGTGTTTGGAGGATTTTTGTATAGAACGTTTTATTTTTTTATGAAATAAAAAAAATCTTAAAACATTTTAAAAACTAGATGTTTTGAACATTCAGCATTTAGAAATAAGGGTTTCATAACATTTTCAAAATTATAGAATGGGAATGTACTTCTAATGTTCAAATAAACCAAGAAAAAAACATTCATAAATAATGTTTCATAGCTTAATGGTAATGTTAGCAAAACATTCTAAGAACATATTTTTGTTAGCTGGGACCATCAAAACAAAGGGTAATTAAATAATCTTTATTCCTTCAAGCTTTTTGTATCTGCTTTATGGTTTTTTATATTTATACATTTTATTGACAGATATTTTTTAATATAAGTACAATGTAAAAACATGTATGTACGCAATAAGTGCATTGTATCAAATTATTAATAGTAGTTAAGACACTTAATATTAAGCAGGACCAATACAGCTGATAAAGACACTGGCTCTGAAACCTCAGATAGTGGTTCTGAGTGAACGAGGAATCAAAGATAAAGAGCAACCTCTGGTGGAGCTCAAAATACAAAACACCTGAGAGAAGCTTAACTTCCTCTACAGAAAATAAAGTTAGTACTGAAGATACATATTTGCATGTCTTTTAAATAAGCTTAAATTTACGTGTCACTGAGCATTGGGAAGTGAACTTTGAAGGCATGGAAGATTTGCATGCTTCATGCAAGCACAAACTTGATAGACACATGACTCATCATCCTCCTGACACAGTGTTGCGAAGACTAAGACAGCCTTTGGTCTCACGATATCCTTCGTAAAATAGCTACAGAAAACACAGATCTTCTTTGCCAATGCTAAAATCCAGGTCAATCAAGGAAAACAATAATCTATGGAAGTTGCTTGAGACCCAGGTCCAGATTAACCAATTGGTGCAAAAAGATTAAATGGGTTCTGGGTATTTATTTGCATATAAAATTATTTTTCAGTTTTAGAATTTACATTGTACACAGGAAATACTGTCCCTGAGAAAACATGTTTACATATTTTTCCGATCTCCTTAATAGCCATACTTTATATCAAACAATAATGTGGTTTATTTTATATTGGGAGAAGAAGAAAGAAGAGTTACGAGAGGATACAAGTTTGGAAATATCTCATTTAATGTTTAAAAGCACTGAACAGTGAACGGAACCGCACTGAACTGAACCATTCTCTTTTTGACATGGCAACAATAACAACAACACAGGAAAACACTGCATCTAATACACTTTTTAAACACAGAGACAGTGCCATTTGCATCTCCGATAAATTATTTGGATGAATTATGATAAAGCAACCTGCATAGAGATCTTATGCGAACAAGGGTCAGTCAGGAGAAGTGTAGCGGACATTTCCTCGCGCCCTCCTCGCCACTTCCCGCCGAAACGGGCGTGGCTTACCTCTATAAAAGGAGCTCGAGAAGGCTGATTCACTTGATTTTTAATCTCTTCAGCGAAGCGCACGCATCGCTGGATCACGGAAGCAAGCGTCGTTCGAAGCAAGCACTTCAGCGGGACGAGCCCTCGAAGCCGCTGGCCAACGCCGCCTTCTACAGCCGTACCTGCTGCGCTTTCCGACGCCTATATCCTTTATTGCTATATTGCTCTGTTTTCTGTGTGTGTGTTCGCTGCAACACTCACCCCTAAAAGAGCTGCGTCTTTTTCAAGACGCCTTCTCATGCAGCGCTCGCGCTCGCTGACGGCGAAACGCCCTCACTCCGAGCCAATTGCCTACGGTGACTCTGAGGACTCGCCAGGCATCCTTTCCGAGGCTGCCCTTCCTGGAAGCGGACGGCGGGATTAGTTTTTCTTTACGTTACAAGAAAAGCTACCCTGCCTCCGCACGCGTCATTCACCGGCGAAGGAGAAAAGAGTGTTCTCAGTCCCACCGTTGGTCGGTCTCACCTCTTTTCTCTCATATTTCTCAGTTCCCTGTTCGGCGACTGGAAATATTATTGCAGCAAGTGAGTCTGTTATAGCACGCTTGCCTGCCAGCAAACGCCGAAGAATACATGTTGACGCCGCCTTTGCCGCCAATGCTTCACTCTGTCAGTCCCCTGAAGGCGACTGCAGAGATGCATTTTGCAGCCAGGGCCGTTAGTAAGTGTGGGCGCGGGAGGTAAGTTTGTTCCCCGAGAGGCAACTGCAGACGTGTTTGTTTTTGCAGCCCACGAGCGAAGTCTCGGCCACGGCCGATGATGCTATATGTGTACAGAAGATGCCCACTGCTTGTGCCCATCCCTACACATTAGCACAGCCCTTCACACAGGGCCCGCGCTCATATATTCGACTCGGGTCGATCACGCACACAACATAGTGAACGTGCCCACTGCCTAGTGCCCACAAACACTATGTTCTGCATGCCTTGTGGTTTCTGTAAAGACGAAACCTGTGTGCATTCACACTGGACAGTGCACTCATTGCAGTAATTGTGCCCGCTCTCCCGCGCCCACACTTACTAACGGCCATTATATGTCCTACGGGACTCGCCCAGCCCTCCCTTGCTCGGTTAAACACCGCAGCGGGGTCGAGCGCAGGCATTCTGCCCGGCCACGGCCGATGGTGCTATAAATGTAGTGTCGATGCCCACTCCTCAGTGCCCATCACTACACACAAGCACAGCCCTACACTTAGGGCTCGCGCACATAAAATCGACTCAGGTCGATTGCGCTTCCAACATAGTGAAAGTGCCCACTTCCCAGTGCCCACGAACACTATGTCTAACAGATCACAGGCTCTCTGTAAAAACGAGACCTGTGAGCGCGCGCTCTGCTCAGGCAGACAGCGCGCCCAAAGCAGTAAATGTGCCCGCTCCCAGCCCACATCTACTCGCTCACATGAGTCCTATGAGACTTTCTCAGTCCTCCCTCACTCAGCTAAGCACTGTAGTAAGGTCGAGGACGAGCGTTCCGCCCGCTGTATTAAGCGCGCGCCCCGCCTCAAATGCCACAGGCATAATGCTTATGTTTTTATCCCCCGAAGCGCCTCTGTCGCACGGCGAACAGAGCGCGCTCCGTATCCAGCCCCTAGCCAGCCATGCAGAAGCATGGGCAGCGCTTCCAGGGGTTTCGGACTGGGTGCTAGGCATTATAAAGAGAGGCTTCTCGCTACAGTTTTGTCGACGCCCTCCCCGCTTCATAGCGCGCGTCGAAACTACGGTTTCGTTGGAAGTAGCACACCTACTTCGAGCCGAAATATCAAAACTGATAAGCAAAGGGGCGATAGAGCGCGTTCCCCCAGCTCTAAGCGAAGGGGGGCTATACAGCAGATACTTTCTAGTCCCCAAAAAGGACGGCGGTATCAGACCCATACTGGATCTAAGACGGCTGAACAGAGTATTAGTGAAACGCAGTTTCAAAATGCTCACAACCAGCAAAATTCTCGCGCATGTTCGCCGAGAAGACTGGTTCATGTCGATAGATCTGAAGGACGCGTATTTTCAAATACAGATAGCGTCACGTCACAGGCGATACTTGAGATTCGCCTTCGAGGGTCAGACATACCAGTATACAGTCCTGCCATTCGGCTTGTCCCTGGCACCTCGTACATTTACGAAATGCATGGACGCAGCGCTCGCTCCTCTCAGACTCAGAGGCATGCGAGTGCTGAACTATTTGGACGACTGGCTGATCCTAGCTCAATCACGATCACAGCTCGTGGAGCACAGAACCATTTTACTCGATCACCTCGAGAATCTTGGTATCACGGTCAACTGGACAAAGAGTTCATTGAACCCCAGTCAAACGATTTTGTTTCTGGGCGTCGTTCTGGACTCAAAGTCTATGACAGCGCGGCTGTCACCACAGCGCGTGTTGCTCATTCAGCACGCGGCGAGATCTTTCCGCCGCGCCGCTTTCACCCCGCTCAGGAAGTTTCAAAGGATGCTGGGTCTCATGGCCGCAGCATCGTCAGTTCTCCGGCTGGGCTTGCTCCGCATGCGCCCGCTGCAGTTCTGGTTGAAAGCGCGGGTGACCGGTCGATTACGCCTCAAGGTCGATCAGAGCTGTGTTTCAGCCCTGGCGCCTTGGATGGCGGACGACTGGTACCGATCAGGTGTAAGCCTGGGGACTTCCTCGAGAGTGAGGATGGTGTCGACAGACGCATCCACCTCGGGATGGGGAGCGCTGCTCGAAGGCAGACCGTTCTTCGGCCTGTGGTCGGAACGAGTAAAGCTCCAACACATAAACTGCCTAGAAATGCTGGCAGTGCACAACGCGATGACGCGTTTTTGTCCCCACATCAAGGACGAGCACGTCATAGTCCGTTCGGACAACATGGCTGTGGTGTCCTACATAAATCGCCAGGGCGGTCTGAAATCCATATCCCTGTACAGGCTGGCGAAACGCCTCCTATTATGGGCTCAGCACAACTTACGCTCGCTGAGAGCAGTGCATGTACCTGGGCTTCAGAATGTGGGCCCAGACAGACTGTCCAGGAACAATGTTCCCCCGGGCGAATGGTCTCTACACCCACAAACAGTACGGCTGTTGTGGGAGAGATTCGGCAGAGCGGAGGTGGACCTATTCGCGTCCCACGAAAACGCGCACTGCCCCGCGTTCTTTTCAAAGACCGACAGCGCGCTGTCCCGAAGGTGGCCGCGCTGCCCGTTATACACTTTTCCCCCCGTCTCCCTCCTGCCACAGGTGTTGGAACGGGTCAGGAAAACAAAATGCCTAGTGCTGCTTGTAGCTCCGTTCTGGGAGAACCAGACATGGTTCCCAGTTCTGATGCAGTTGGCAGATATCGCTCCATGGCCACTGCCGTTGAGGAGAGATCTCCTCTCGCAGGCCGGGGGCTCGATTTGGCACCCACACCCGGAACTGTGCTCCCTTCATGTGTGGGCGCTCAACGGATACCCGTTGGTCTCGCAGAGGGAGTCGTGAATACCATCACTCAGGCTAGAGCGCCGTCGACTCGGCGGCTTTATGCTTCGAAGTGGTCGGTTTTCTCCGGCTGGTGTACAGCTCGGAGCCTTTCACCCCTCGAATGTGAGGTAACGGAGGTTCTCTCCTTCCTACAAGAGCTGTTGGATAAGGGCAGATCCCCTTCCACGCTTAAAGTGTATGTGGCGGCTATTTCAGCGTTCTCCGGTTCAACGCTGGGTCAGTCACTGGGAAGGAATGATTTAGTCATCCGCTTCCTCAGGGGAGCTAGGAGACTGAATCCACCCAGACCTCCTTCAGTCCCTATGTGGGACCTTTCTACGGTCCTGGCGGCCATGAAAGGTGCCCCTTTCGAGCCTATCCAGTCTATTAGCCTCAAACATTTGTCTTTCAAAACAGTGTTTTTTGATGGCTCTCGCTTCAGTGAAGCGCATAGGCGATCTGCACGCGCTCTCTGTGAGCCCGGCGTGCTTGGAGTTTGGTCCTAATGACTCTAAAGTCATACTCAAACCTAAGCACGGCTATGTGCCGAAATCCCTCAACACGCCTTTTCGGGCTCAGGTTATTTCCCTGGCTGCCCTGCCGGCATCGAGTGAGGAAGGGGACTCGAGTTTTCTTTGCCCTGTTAGGGCTTTAAGAGCTTATATGTCCCGCTCTGCTGTCTTCAGACAGACAGAGCAGCTCTTTGTCTCGTTCAGCGGACGTTCCAAAGGAATGGCTGTTTCGAAACAAAGTCTATCCAGATGGATAGTTGACGCCATAGCGCTGGCTTATACTGCCAAGGGCATTCCATGCCCGTTGGGAGTTAGAGCGCACTCTACGAGAAGCGTTGCTTCTTCGTGGGCTTGGTCCAGCGGGATTTCCCTACAGGATATATGTACGGCGGCAGGCTGGGCCTCTCCGTCTACATTTATCAGGTTTTATAACCTAGAGGTTCCCGCCTTACAGGCTAAGCTTTTGTCGGTGTAATCTGTTCAGCCGTCTAGTCAGACCGCTGAAACCCATGCGCAATGCGCTACCGACTATCTTGGGCAGGACTGTGTAAGACCCACATTTCCCACATTAGTTCAGGTTTCCCTACCCTGTCTATGTGATGGTATACTTGCGTCTGTGGACATGTCTATTCTACGACGCTACAGTATAGGGAATTAAGGCTCCCACCCTTATTCCCTGACTCTGTGTGAGTCAATCTGGTGATTATGCGCTGTATGCCTGAAATAGCTTCCGGTGATCAGTGTTTTTATCCCAGCACGCACGGCGTTTTGCAAGGGGTTCCCGTAGCGTTTTGATAAAACGCAGTACGAGAGAACTCTCGTAAGAGAACGTACTCGGTTACTAACGTAACCTCGGTTCTCTCTAGAAGAGGGAACGAGTACTGCGTTCTCTGCCGTGCGTACGGTTCACTCTGGTTCGCTTTGGCGATCAAAAATCAAGTGAATCAGCCTTCTCGAGCTCCTTTTATAGAGGTAAGCCACGCCCGTTTCGGCGGGAAGTGGCGAGGAGGGCGCGAAGCGCCCTCATTGGCCTGACGTCATCTCAGGCCTCGCTCGATAGGCTTATGCAGTTGCCGCAGAGCAGCCAATGAGCGGGCAAGCCGTCTCGCCATAGCTGACTGCTGCTGCCGCAACGCGTTTTACATATATGAAAATTAAAGGATAATTTTTTGCTTCAGTGTTTCGTGAAAAGAGACTTTTCCCGTAGCGTTTTGATAAAACGCAGTACTCGTTCCCTCTTCTAGAGAGAACCGAGGTTACGTTAGTAACCGAGTACGTTTTTTCTGGTAAAATAAAAATGACTTATACTACAAACATTACACATTTTTCATTCACAAGAAAAGCACTTGTATCATCATCTCTCACAATGTGATAAAGACATTAATAAATTCTCATCAGATTTATTTAACAATAGGCTATCCTATTGTTTCTAGAAATATTTCAGTGGATTATACTTGAAATAATTTCTCTCATTTATAGAACAAACTTTTCTCTTCTTCATTTCCAGTCCCTAGTAACATTCTTTACTGATAGTACTGAAAACCAAACTGAATCTGTCAGTGTTTTTAAAGGTTTGAAGTACATCTGAGTGAAATCAAGTGTAGCGTTAGTTCTGGCACGTCACGTTAGTCAAGCTCACATCAGCTGACAGCTGATTCACGTCTACCTATAGGAATACGACACCTATAACTGTATTAATATATAAACCCCTTCAGTATTATCAGCAGCTATCACGTTTCTCAGGAGCGAATTACCCTCCTCCATCCCCAGCTCCTCCTCTCGTCGGTCAGGATTTGGCATTTTGATTTCCCTTTGAATCAGACTAATTGCTCGAATTATGTTGTACATTACAATATTGACAATGATATCTGCAATACATTCTTGTTGGTTCTGTTCTGTTTACCCTAAGGCGAGTTATTGCTGCGCTCCCTGCTCTTATCCATGCTAGGCTGCATGGATGCGCAGGGAATGCTTGCCCAGAACAGAACTATACCGCCAATCCAAACTGTATGCTAATTGTCAATCATCTTTGATGATATTGGACCTGACAGAAACAGCTTCTCAAAAAAAAAAAATGTAAGGCGGGACTTGATTTTGGGAATTGTTTGCATCTGGGCCTGTATGTCTAAAACCTCTCAGAAATGCTAGAATAGTTTAAAAACTTTGACTTAAGTGTCAAAAAATTCTTAGTAAAAAGTAAGACTTGTCTAAGAGTAGGAGACTATTATAAAGAAGCTAAAAGCAACTTTCAGTAAAGTATAAGACTGATCTTAAGTGCTGACTGCTGTGGCACTTAAGTGCTGCAAGCTAAGGACTACAATGATGTCAATCCAAAATGGCTGCCCTCAACCTCTGAATCAGTAATAATATTTAATGCAATTATAAAATCATTTAATTAAGACACTAAAACATTCATTTTGATATTTACATTTATTTTAAAGAATGGATTTGCATTAAGCAAAATTATGACAAATTAGTATTGATGCTGTGGAATCCTTTTCTATTGATATATGTCTCATCATTTACAGTTGGACCGATGATGCAAACATGAGTTCCATCAATGGCTCCAACAACTCCAGGGAAGCCCGAAATCCTCATATAAGTGGCTTTCTTTTGCTGCAGGGTTTGAAGATCAGTTGGAAAGTCAATGAACTGCCATACAGTATAGTGGCCAAAACTGTTGACCAGCCTATAGGAAAATTTACATCTTCACCCTTTCTCCAAATATTATCAAAAATGTGTTACAGATTTTGTAAGCATATTTTGTAGTTATGCTTTAGTCAGTTGTTTTATTTGTGATAATGCAATGAAAAAAATTATGAGCACATGCAAAAACAAGAGAGAAACAATTACATATTAATAACTGATTATGTTGTTGTCAATGCATTCTTTTTCCTGTGAGCTTTTTTGTTTTTCTAAAACCTGTAGTTTGTATTTTTTTGCCAAATAATTTGGTTAGATAACCTTCACTAAGTTTAATGTTTTGTTCTTCCTTCATATTTTAATATATACAGTATATTCCTAATATACTGATGGTTTAAGCAAACTTTTTAGGCCATTAAAAAATAAAATAAATAAATTTGTGCATCACTTTTGGCCACTGCTGTATGTTTGGTGTGGTTATAGTGGCTCAATAGTATAAGTAAAATAAGCTCACCTGTAGCTCAAACAGTAGAGCGTTGGTGCGTGCAACGCCATGGTCATGAGTTCGATTCCCAGGGAAAGCATGAACTGATAAGAATGTAAATGTGTACCTTGAAATCCAATGTAAGTCGCTTTGGATAAAAGTGTCCGCCAAATATATAAATGCTTACTGTGGAATGATGAGCCCAAGTCGTCACCGGTGCACTGCTGCATTTTTCCAGTTGCCCAAAAATTTTATTATTACTTTCATTTCTGCAGTCAGAGCATTGATTTGTAGAGTGCCAGAAGTTATTACATTTCTTACAAGCTCAGTTATAAAAAGAATACCTTAACGATCAAGCCTGTATCGTTTGTTTAACTCCCTGTAATCCTAATATAATATACATAACATAATAAAACATATACATAACTCCAATACAATATATTTTTGTGTGTGTGTTCTCCTCTCTGCTGCCATCTTGTTACTCCTAACTAGGTTAGGATACCTCTCTAGCACTCTTAAATCATTTAGGAGCTGAGACCTCTTGACACTTAGGAAGCTTTATGAATCACACTTATTCGTAAGTCTAGGAATAAGAGCAAAATGAGAAAATGAGAATAACATGCTTAGAATTTTGACACACTTAAGACAACATTTTTACTCTGAGTGGCTTTATACATACGGCCCCAGATTTCTAATTGCATACTTCTGAGGAGTCCTTCTTCAGTCAAGCAACTGATATTGAAATAAATGGGATTGCTAACAAAGCTTTACTGTTTGCATGTATTTAGACATCCATGGAAAGAACATAGTAAGTAAATAGATCTAGTTTGTGCTGATGTTCAGTCATAATCCACAAGGAGGTGTCATTGAGTTCATTCTCTTCAACATTTGCATGAAGGTTCAACCAACCTGGACAAGGTTCACACAACCTGAAACCACCACAAACACACTAGATGAGGTTTGAAACTGTCAATAACAAAAGAAGGAAAACCAAGAACAAACAAGAGACACAGAGGCAGACACAAAGCCGACTCACAAACAGAAAGAAATGCAAAGAAACAACACTTATGATCCAAAGAGGAGAAGATACAAGTTAAGAAGTACAAGAGAAGAGAAACAGAGATGGTTAGAGACGTCATAGAGGAACTTACATCTTAAAGCACACTTCCACTTCACTCTTGGTCTTTCCAATACACACATTCACACACGCACTCATGACAAACAATGTGCACAGCTCTCATTTTGGACATTGGTTTTTAAACACACGTTGTCTGATAAAAACCTTCAATCATGAGCTACTTTGTCTTCCAGATCATCTGTAACCTTGCCGTTTCTCTCCTACTGCTATCGCTTAGTGTCAGCGGCACCACAAACCGTAAGTATTAAGATCTGCTCTATGATGTCCCATTAATGACTGATGTCAGTATGTAACATATTGTTAAATGTGATTTCTAGGGAACATTGTGGTATGTGTATGACAACAGTTGTGGTATGTGTATGGTTTTGTGAGTAAAGAACAGCTGCTATTTAACCTTTCACCTGACAATTATTTGACATACTAGCTTCTTTTTTTTTTTTTTTTCAGTGATACGAAACAGATTTTATGTCATGCTTGGTATGTCTTGGTTCAGCTTAAATGAGACAAACAATCATTGTGTCATTTAATAGAATGTGATAAAACATAATAATAATTTGATAGTGAATTAAATTCTGTTTTAAGGCCAATTCACACTGCACCGACGCGACGGGCGCTGACCAAGAGCAACAGACTTGTTTGTTGGGTTGTCGGATCAGTGTGTTACCTAGTCGCTCTGTTGTAGTTGGTCAGAGCTTCTTTTTGCCAATTGAGCATGTTCAATCGCCTTTGCCGGGTCATGGGATTTCTGAGAAGTAACATACTGTAATCTGGTGATTGCTCGTATTGGTCACCGTCTTATTTGTTATAGTAAAGAATCAGCAATGTAATATCATGATTATAATGCAATATTATGTAGCAATATTAAAATATATAATTTATAATATACAGTATATTATACATCTATAATATCCATGCTTAGAGAATTTTAAAATTTGAGTTATTTTAGATTTTTATACTTATATCTTACCTATCTTAGGCAATATCATTTGTTTTTCCAATATCATCAAAATCCTTTGACTTGTCTTTATACCAATATCAACAGGTCAACCTGATCGCATGAAATGCGTCTCTATAGCACACATTGTATTTATCATGCAATTTAGACGCGAAAATTAGTTTTTACGTGCATATGATACACACTGTAAACCCCTTAGGTAGGATTAGTGGTGTGGGGTATGTGCGTATTATACGCTTAGCTTAGGTAAGATTAGTGGTGTGGGGTATGTGCGTATTGTGCATATCATATGCACGCGAAAACTGCGTATCATATGCACGTAAAAACTCATTTGTAATGAATCAAAGTTTATGCTCCAAGTTTATGCTCTGCGTTAAGATTAGAGATTGGGGTCGCCTGGTTACAGAAAAGTGGATCTAATTCTAATTCTAATTCATATTAAAATAAATTAATAAACAAATTATTGAGAATTACTATGCTTTTAAATTTATAGAAGCACACAAGGTTGAAAATTTGTCCTGCAAATTTGTCCTTGTAGTTTACACCAGTAAACATTCGGTATAGAATACTGTTCCGTCATTAATGAATAACAACACAGGAACAAATGAGTATTATTATGAGAATTATTAAGTAATAGCACTCAGTTGAATGTGGTAGTACACTCAAGTGTAATACTCAAGTCCTTCAAAAAAAAAAAAAAAAAAAGTTATTTGAAACAGTTTTCTAAAGAGAAAAGTATGATAACTCCATAGTAATGACTGAAGTCAGTATAAAATTTTCAGGTTTTGTAAGCTTTTGGATAGTAATTACTACATCCTTCTAATGGAATTACTAATTATTTATATTTATGAATAGTATTCTAAAGTGAAGATCATGATAACTTACTAGTAATGACTCAAATGTTATCAAATCTGTCAGTAGGGTAATTACTATCCAAAACCTTACAAAAACCTTAATGCTTGCAATGACTTCATTCAGTATTAGAGAGTTATCATGCTTTTCACTTTAGAATACTGTTCCAGATAATAAGTGATTCCTTCTGAAGGACTTGGTAATACTTGAGTCATTAATAGTGGGTTACCATTACCTTAGAATTAATTATTCATATATTATACCATACCCAGCCCCCCCTCCCCGCTCCATTTTTTTAGGGTCTGAGGAGCTGCAATGTGTCCATAAGATCAGAGTGCCACGAAACACAGTGTTTAGAGCTCATGTTATGACACAGTTGAGGATAAACTGTACTATATCTCTACATGGATGTCACAGGAGCCCACGAGTCTCATGGTGCAAAATCTATGAAAATGGCTGTAATGCTTTAAATCACTCAGATTACATAAAAACTGAGTGGAAGATTATGACAGAGGATGAAGGGATGGCTTTCCTGATTTTCCTGAACATCTCAATGGAGGACGCAGGTTTATACAGATGTAAGGAAGGTGACAGCTCTATTAGCCATAACATGAATGTCACTGTAACAGGTAAGTGTCTTTTATTTCACTAGTACAATGTAAATATTTACTTGTATAAACTGTAAATATAATAAAAGTGTATTTTAAATCTTTTCAGTAAATAAGGAGGATGTGGTTTCACACAATCAAAGCAAAACAAGTAAGGGTTAATAATACCATTACCACACATGATATTACACTCAACTTTTTGTTTGCCAATTAGTTGATATGTTTTCTAAAGTCAAAGTGCATGTCTGATAAGTACAGCAGGTATTAAATATTCTAATGCCTACAAATATTAGGTGATGTGAATACAAATCCGAATGATGATCTGCAGTGGCTCTGGCCGTATGTGTACATCTGCACTGGAATAGCGGGGCTGGTGTTCATAGTTATGGCTGTAACATTACTTTTCATCAGATGCCAAGGTGAGTAGCAATAAGACCTGCACTTTATGTTACAATAACCTGTTCCATTAGTTTGTATGTCCATTGGATGATTCTGTGACATTTTCCATAGGGACAAATTCAAGAAGAAAAGATATGGCATATAAAAATCAGGTATCTTTTGTTTTCATTTTAGTCTGTAGAACTGTTTATTGTATCCACTGAAAATCAAGTTTTTAAATGCTCTGTTTTCACTTATACAGTACATGGAAACACAAAGAAGTGACCTGCCTCCTCCTCCTCCTCATCCCCATCACAACACCCGTCCCCCCTCAGACCAGCCGACCTCTGCTTTATATCGTGTCTGTGAAACTCCACCTGTCAGAGGAGCATCTCCAGCTGGAAGAGTTTCAGATGGTAGACACAACACCGTTGGTACAGAAAGAGGAGAAGAAGCGAATGCTCTTGTGTATGCTTCTTTGAATCACCAGGCTTTGCCCAGAGTGCCAAAAAGAACAGCACGACAAGAACCAGAACCTTCAGAATATGCTGCAATCCGGTTCCGGTGATTGAATGAATCTTTTACTGAGACACTTTAAAAAAGAATACTGAGAAATGACCCATGAAAAAGTATCACTCATTTGCTATTATGTATTAAGAAATCATTTTAAAAAACTCTCTATGAGGAGCAAGAATCTGAGCTTGACATGTATGATGGCAACTGCAACTGCCTGCTGTTATCTCAAAGGTCTGGCATGCAGAGTTAGACGCGCTCCTGGGTCAACAAATTTTGTTGATCCTGGAACAACATTCCTGTCCAAAAATGTAATCCTAACTATATACATTTAAATCTAACTCTACCCATAAATGATCCCTAAAATCAGAGGGAAATGATAGGTGAATAACACTGATAGAAGCACCTAACCCTGGTTGTAAGCCTAAACTTGACATAAACTTGTCCTTTAAATCTGATTGATTGATTGGAATGTTGTTCCAGGATCAAAAAAGATGCTGATCCAGGAACATGTTGCACTTGGTGAAATCAGGTTCTGCGGGATGTTGCACCTTGTGGCAGGAAATTTACCACACGGTAAAAGACAATGGCTTCTACACTGAACGATCCTGTTAATGTGCTATTTCATTAAATGTAAGAAGAGGTTTGCCAAATGACTAAATGCCTGTTCACACCAAGACAATAAATATTTTAATTTGAATGCAGCTGTTAATGTGTCTGCGACGCAGTTATCGTTTTCACGTCCTGCACCACGTTGTTTAAATGGCAAATGCATTTGCGCCCATTTGTGCGCCCATGAGCATGCTGGGCTGAAAAAGAGGTGTGTTCAGGCGCATTGTTGGTTCTTTGCTATTTTGAGGCAAATGAAATAGACTGCGCTATTGACCAACTGAAACATGGTCTAAAGTCAAAGTAATTTAAAGAGTGCGTTAGTAAAGTGTAAATGCCCTAAGTGCACTTGCGCCATGCGCTTTAGACCATGCGCTTAGGTTGGTAAAATAGAGCCCTAACATTTGCACGCCGTCAATGGCCATCTGTCTGTTTTTCGAGCACCCATGGAAATGACTAAGCACTCACAGAAAAACACAGGATATTCTCATTTTAACCAATCAAATTGAGATTCAGGAACCCTCTCTGATTGGTGGATCTCACATCAGGTTATATTTAGCGTTATAACAACCTGATACAAAAGCTTGTCCTTCTGTTTTTGCACAATGATAAATTGCATTTTAAGTAGACTAAATAATTCCAAAATCATCAGGTATATTAACGAGATAGTGACTCATGGAAAAATATGTGTTTTAGTTTGGTTGGTAATGTATTAGCAGTCCGCGGGCCTCTACTAGCGAGACATGAATAACCTTTGTGTAATTAATTCATCAAGGTCACCATCGCACGGAGAAAAAGACAGGACTCTTGAAAAACGAACACCATTAATTAATAAGTAATAAGCATGTTAAAATGATTTAAGGGGAATGTGTTACATTATGTGTATGTGCTTAGCCTAGTTATCATTTGATTCACGGAAACAGGTGCCTATGGCTGTAAGGCCCATTCACACCAAGAATAATAACTGTAAAGTTAACTTTAACAATAACTATATTAGCACACACACTAACAGACAATAATGTTCTATTTATTATAAGCTCGACTAATTCATAGAATTAGAAGGATTATAAAAAAAAATTAAAAAAAATTCTGCATCAAAGTTGTCTGATTTGTCGAGTTTGTACGCAGAGTACAAAACTGAGAAGCCCACAAGAGCAAAAGCATGCAAAAACATTTCCTGTATGAGCAGGGGGGAGACTGCAACTTACCAGATATGATGGTGGGATTCTTTACCTCCCACAATGAAGAATAGTACATACAGCCTACTTTTTTATTCACTAAAGGTCAAAGAGTTACATTATGCCTTCTAATTATACTGTCCACCCACAATGAAGAAAAGTATGACTTCCTACTGTTAATGAATTAAAGGTCAATGAGTAACATACTCCTATCTATTTATACTGTACATACTGAGTGTGTGTGTGTGCGTTTGTATGAATGAGTAAATTAATCCAATAGTAAATTAAACTCATCAAGTTCAAAGCTTATTTGCAAGTGTATAAATCAGTTTGCTGCTGTATCGTTGTGTTGGTGTGTCTAGACTGGTTTCACCTAAGACTGTGACTCATTCCTTTAAAGGGGACTTCCATAAAAAAAAAGTTCCTTAAAGTTCCAACATTGTATTTACCTTGACATGATTCAGTTAGAGAGGTGTTTCTTTTGGAATAAGTACTAGATGTACAGTTTCAGAATGTATGAGCAAGACTCTCCTCTCATAGGGGAGTAAAAAAAAAAAAAAAATGGAATAATTGTGAATATGTTTGTTGTATTGTTGCCTGTGAATCACTTTTCATTAAATAGACTGGTATAATCATTAAAAGTAATTCAAGGAACCATTTTTAATTTATTTTAATTGCTTACTTTTCATCATGAATTCAACATAAAACCTCAAGAAAAGACATTTAATTCTCACTTTAAAATGGCATTGTATTTGATACAAATATAAAAATGGTATCTGCAAACATATGAGGTTTTCTTCACTTTTCTGCACTGCCTTTTAACTGTTGTCAAAGTGATGTTTAGCGGATGTATGGAGATGAGTTCACAGCAGAGTAACCACAGGTGTAGTTCACCATATTAAAATATACAAACACTTTGTACTGGTTTGACAACCAAAAAAAACAATAAATCTGTTATTTTATAATTTAATAGAAATGTAACATTGTAACATGTCTGGCCTTTCCTGTGTTTTCATTGTGTTTTTAGATCTGCCCTCTGTGATCTATAGTTTTCCCTGTTGCTGATTAGTTCATTTGTCTCCACCTGTGTTCATTAATTATCTTGTTTGTCTCTGTTTATTTAGAGCAGGGTTCACCAATCTCGGTCCTGGAGGGCCGCTGTCCCTGCAGAGTTTAGCTCCAACCAGCTCCAACACACCTGTTTGAAAGTTCTAGTATGCCAAGTGAGACCTTGATTAGCTGGTTCAGGTGTGTTTAATTGGGGTTGGAGCTAAACTCTGCAGGACAGCGGCCCTCCAGGACCGAGATTGGTGAACCCTGATTTAGAGCCTCAGTTTTCTCCCAGTCGCTGTGAAAGTGTTTGGTTGTGTTTATTCTTTATTGTTCTTCAAGTTTGCTATTAAATATTACTCCAGTTCATTCTCCTTCGTTGTGTGCTTTGTTATATCAATCGAACCGTTACAAACATATGTATACACTGAGCAGCCATAACATTAAAACCACCTGCCTAATATCATGTGTTGAGAAAAGGACTCCACAAGACCTCTGAATGTGTCCTGTGGTATCTGGAACCAAACACAAGAGAGGTCAATAAGTGAGATAAAATCAAATGCTTTTACTGAAAAAAAAGTGGCAAACGTTTCGGTCACATGTGACCTTTCTCAATGTAAGCTTGGCATTGTTGCTCTGACCCAAATAGCTCTGACCCATCTAGCCATCACTATTTGGATAACACTTTAAAATAAGGTTTCATTAGTTAACATTAGTAAATTACTTAAAAGGAACACGCCAACTTTTTGGGACTTCAGCTTATTCACTGTATCCTCCCGAGATAGATAAGTCCATACATACCCTTTTCATCTCCGTGCGTGCCGTAACTCTGTCTGACGCACCCACCGCTAGCCTAGCTTAGCACAAAGACTGGAGGTAAATGGCTCCAGCTAGCATACTGCTCCCAATAGTAAGTGATAGTAAGTCCTAATAAGTGACAAAATAACGCAAACATTTTCCTATTTACATGTTGTGATTTGTATAGTCACAGTGTGTACAAATAACAAGGCCACATGAGACACAGCCATATTCTAACCGTATACATACTGGGAACTATATTCTCAGAAGGTGAAGCACTGCTACTTGGGCGGAGTGATTTACTCCAACTCTCTGCTCCTCACCACGGGGCTTCTCAGGTGCTGCAAGCAAATCACTCCGCTCAAGTAGCAGTGCTTCCCTTGTCAAAGTCACTCAGATCTTTTCGCTTTCCCATTTTTCTGGCTTCCAACACATGAAATTAAGTTACTGACTGTTCACTTGCTGCCTAATAATACACCCCACCCGTTCGCATGTGTTATTGTAATGATATAATCAATGTTATTCACCTGTCAGTGGTTTTAATGTTGTAGCTGATCACTGTAAACACAGTGTGTGCGTATGTAGGGCCTATATAAAATAAGTAGCTCTTGTATTGTAAAATACATCCATAATACATCAATATACTACTTTCTGGGGCCACTGTATGCCTTTTCCAGTTCTGCTAACGATGGTCAATGAGAACGCAGAAATCTTTTCTCAGTTCCCTGTAACAGGTTTTATTTCACACGGCTTGGATTGTCCTGAGGATCTTTCACTAGCAAAAATGTATGTTTGCTTCTCTCTCTTCTGCTTTTCCAAATAACACTGCAACAGGTTATAGAGAATTGAGAATACAGCATGCATGACACCACTTTTAAAACTAGTCTAAAGGTGATGATACACGGGGCAACTTTTTGAACAATGTTGCTGGGCAATGTTGCCGTCAACGAGCAACCAGGTGAGACCCAGGGCCCACGACCGATCTAAATTATCCAGATAGAAATTTGTTGCCCATTCTCAATGGGAAAGTGCCCAAGCAACATCACTCGGCAACATTGCCCAGCAACATTACTCAAAAAGTACTTACCTTAACTAATGACACATTGCTACTGCAGTACCATAACTTTGATTATGTTTTTGGGGTAGGGGCTACCACGAATGAACGAATCTGACTAAATCTTTTTGTGTGTGTGTGTGTGTGTGTGAACAGATTCAAAAGAATCGATTCACTGAGATGAATCAAAATTCTCACTTCTTGCACGCAACACCAACACATAGACTATTTGCTTTACACAAAAATGGAAGCGAGCATTCAAAAGTGTGTTCTTCATTTAGTGTTGCCACACTTCTGATTTAAGCCTTTAGTCCTACTAAAATCAAACCAGTCTGATTTTTGCAGATCTAGATAATTCGATTGTAAAAGAGATAAGAGTAAAGATTTATAACAATATTTTAAAGGAAATCATTACATGTGCAACTACCTTTTGCATGACAAAATTTGCCTGAACAAAAGGCCTATGTATAAAAAAAACATTGAATGTCACTGAAGACCAGGTGAAGTAACTGTGTGGTTTTCTTTTTTTTATTTTTTTTTTTTATTATTATTTCCTTTTATGAGTGGGTGGATGAAAACCACTCACTCAAAATCAATTCATGTTTGTTTTTCAGGAAGCAATGCAAACAAAACTCATATCATGTGACTAACAATGTCACACAGTTTGATTAAAGTGCATGTTTGCTTTATTATTCTACTTTATTCCAAACACATCAAAGAACATGGAGGTGTGAAAGTGAAGGGGATGACTCATTTTAGAATGACACAGGTGGGCTAAATGTTTAGGTGCACTTCTTCAGTTAAGAAGTTACAAACAGCACAAAGAGGAAGTTGATGTTACGTACAAAATTACACTGTATCAAAAGTGGCTAGCATCACAGAAATCACAACAATCTGTCACATTGCATTTCCACCATCTAACACACAGTTACAACAAAAGTCTCAAGAGGAATTATGGGTGCGTTTATAGCCCGGGTCTCTTCTCTGGTCCAACCACCACCAACAGCCATGCATGGAGAAATGGAAACAACAGCAACAACAGAAATAACAAAAAAATAAAACAACATTACATCATGGGCGGAACATTATTGACTTTTTAAAACGTTCCAGAATCCAGATAATACAAGTCTGCTTACATTTAGGTCTCTTTTAGGTCTATGATTGATTAGTTTGGCTAAGCAAAAATCTTTACAAAAATATTATTGCCATCCTTCTGTCTCAAAAGACAACGGAATCTGCATCTCTAGACGTTTGTTGAGTTGAAGCGCCTACTGTAGTGCCCGATTCCTCAAAGATATTGCAACTTTTATATATTAAACATACCATTTGCGAGATTTTTGACATATGTTTTCATAGCAAACAAATGGCTGATTCATTTATTCTGGTTAAATGTAAAGATAATTATTGATATATAATAATACAAGAGTAAAATAAATTATTCCTGTTTAAATTATTCACCCCCATGACTGAAGAATTTGCTAACGGTGTGATTTAGACGTGAAATGAGTGACAGAACGAAATTACAAAAATAATGTTTTCCAAACACTCTTACTGCCTGGGTCATTCATACACAGTATAATTTCAAGTCTTAATATAATGGATAAAACATTAGTTTTAACACTCAGTTTTAATGATGGACGTCATATTAGTTCACTTAATGTCAACTTAGCATTTTCCTCATGTTCCCGACTGCTAATTTCTAACAAAAATACCTGGAAGTTTATGAAGAACTGTTATAGGCCTTCTTCATATTTTTGAAGGAAAAGTTTCAAACAAAACATGTTTTTGTTGTTTTGAAAGCCCCCTAGAGGTTTTTCGGGAGACACGTTATATTCTATCCCATAACCCTAAACCTACCTATCACAGAAAGCTTTTTGCATTTTTACATTTTCAAAAAACATCACATATAGTGTGATTTATAAGCGGTTATCCTCGTGGGGACCAATAGCTATTTAGGTATTGTTTAGCATTGTTTTATCTTGCATTTGGTCTTGCTTCCTTCTATGTAATGTCCTCTTTCATGATCCAATCAGTTCCTGATAAATACAATGTCCTGTCCTACATCTTATCTTGTTGTTGGCAACACTCAAATGGGTATTATGATAATGGGTGGTAAATGACAATTCACAATTGGCTTTAAAGGAATAGTTCACCCAAAAATGAAAATTCTGTCATCATTTACTCACCCTCAAGTTGTTTCAAACCTGTAAGAATTTCTTTTTTCTGCTGAACACAAAAGAAGATATTTTGAAAAATGTCTGTAACCAAACAGTTGATGGACCCCATTGACTTCCAAAGTATTTTTTTTTTTCCTACTATGGAAGTCAATGGGGTCCATCAACTGTTTGGTTACAGACATTTTTCAAAATATCTTCTTTTGTGTTCAGCAGAAAAAAGAAATTCTTACAGGTTTGAAACAACTTGAGGGTGAGTAAATGATGACAGAATTTTCATTTTTGGGTGAACTATCCCTTTAAGTGATTTGTCACACCAATTGAATGTACTTATTTGTAGATGCACTATATTGAATGAATATGATTTATGATGGTGTCTTTAAACAATGATTTCCTGTTTCCAATAGCAACTAAAAAGACATCAGTCATGGTATAAGGTGAGTTTAGAAGGGCTTCTTGCAAAATGCAGGAAGTGGTAACTCCTTAGACTTCCTGTGGTTCTGTACTTAAACAGGGCTATGTAAAACATACCTCACAATTGGCTTTGGTTGCGCTAGATATTTTGCTATACTTTACGCATATACATATTATCATCTCATTAGTGTTCATAGATTTTCATACACAAAGTTTACACATTAATTTTTGTATGTGCGCATATATTCTCAAATTTACAATATGGATGTTCTGGCATCATAAACAATGTAAACATATTTACATAAACAGCTACAGAAAATAAATATCCTCACAAATCCTTTATGTTTTTGTTGTTCTGTGTATATAATTAAATATTGTTTTATTGCCTTTATCTTGTGTGTTTAAGCAATACAATCCGTGACAGAAGCCCCGACCTAAAAACTCGTCTAGCGGTGAAAGGTTTTTTTTTTTTGACTTTTTTTTTCTCTCACCATGGATCTCCCTGCAGTTCGCCTCCTGTGCCTTGAGCAGGGAGAATGCTCCCTCGAGGATCCCTTAGAGGAGTTTCTCGAACTGGCCCATCAGACAACCTTCCTGGACATTCGCCTGTGCTCGTTCCTGAACGCCGGCCTGAACACCCTCAGCCACTCCAGCCGCCAAGTCATCACCGTCCCCCATCAGTCACAGTTCCTCCAGCCTCTGAGTGCTCCGCTCTATCTGGACCTGTCGCCCTGGCTCCTATGTCTGCGCTCCTTCCTCCTCAAATCCAGCATGGACCATCGAACATTCAGCCTCGCCAGGCTCTATCGGACCATTGGTTCCACCTGAGTGGGACATCGGCTCCACCTCTGTCCTCGATCGCTCCAGCTCAACCTCAGCCCTCTGGATCCCCACTTCCATCTCGTGGGGTCGTCACTGCAGCTCATTCGTGGCCTCCTGTGTCTTCTCTGTCACTTCACTTCCTCAGCTCTCTGCCTGCGCGTTGAGCTCCAGCTCCATCACCATCATCGCCTCCGATCATCCCCATGCTGGCATCTAGCATCGTCCCACCATGGCTCTTCCCTCTAGCGACGCTGTAATGGTTCGCAGTCCTGGCTGTGGCCTGGGTCTCTTCCATCTGCTCGCCTCTGCTCAAGGCCATTCCCTGGATCACATCACCTGCACCACCCTGGACTTTCTGTTCGATCCCTCTCCCAGACTCTTGTCCTCCACCTGAGCCTCCTTCTCCATTTTCCAGCCGGCGTGAGGTTGCGCCTTTCCAGGAGGGGGCGTAATGTCACTGTTTCACTCAGTTTGGACTTTGTTTTCATTAGCCGGTTTCTCCCTGTCTAGTTTATTTTCATGGTCACTGATTTGATTCGTTATTCAGTTCAGGTGTGTCTGATTAATTTTAGTTTGCATGTATAATAAGTTCCTTTCTTTCAGTTCATCACTGTCGGGTCTTGTCTATGTTTGGATGTATTGTATGCTACTCTCATTGTGTGGATTTGCCTGTGGATTTATTAAAGACTGCATTATTGCCTTCATCTTTGTGTTTGTGTGTGTTCTAGCAACACAATCTGTGTGTACATTATCAATATGTTTGTGTAGTTACAGTTTAATATTATATAGATATTTTTGTGTCCCTTACACCGTCCCTACCCTAACATTTTTTTTAATGCAGCTGTATAACAGAAACAGCAGGAATAGAGCTTCTACAGAGTGCAGACACCATAACAATGACCATCTTACACTCGCCTACTTACACATCTAGTTATGAACATAATCTGAACAGTATTTTCTATAGACAGAATGTGCTACTTGAAAGGTTATTTTAGAAACATGTCACAACATTTTTGATTGAGGCCTTGATAAGATTGATAGATTTGACAGATTTGTTTGAACTACTTGACAGAAGAATGACTTCCATTTGGATCATTATATGATTTATGATACAAAAAAGGTTTTGTAGTCTAAATAATGAAAATGTACTAATGTTTTTGTCAATCAATATTTTTGCTCAGTGAGTTGTAAAGTATATCATTGCACTCTGTGTGATCTATCTGATGAAGAACTTAGGCCTTCATTAAACTTTAAAAGTCCTCAAGTCTTAGTCAAATCATAGTAATTGCAACAATCAGTCAACGCTGAATCTCAAGAATTTGTAATAATAGTATTCAAAATAGTGACTTGATGTGCTCATAACTTTTTCAAGGCAGAAAATGGTTTGAATCAACACGTCTTGAAAAGAACAGACAGTAAGCAAGTACACTAAGTTAACTGACTGTGCTGGTGTTCATTCATTATCCACAAGGAGGTGTCACTGAGTTCATTTGAAGTCATCCTCTTTCTTTTTCTTCATCCTTTTTCTCTTCAACATTTGCATGAAGGTTCAACTAACCTGTACATGGTTCACACAACCTGAAACCGCTACAAACACACTAGATAAGGTTTGACATTTTTCAACTTTTAATAATGAAATTATTCATTTTGTTAATGACAAAAGAAGGCAAACCAATAACAACCAAGAGATAGCTACAGAGACCAGGGGTGGTTCTATGGGGGGCCAGTGCCCCTGTGTCGACAAGCTTTGCAATGACCAACACAATGAACGTAATAACCGTTCATGAGCAACTATCACAGAGACAGTGTTTCAGAGATACCCGAGAAAAGATACAGGGAAAAGAAAATATTTAATTTCAGTATTGTACAAGAAATAATATTAATCTATCCAATTGTCCAGTGTTGATTTTACAGTAGGCTATTAGATGTTTGTTTTTAAACAACTTGAAACAATCATGACAATACCCAATTGTCCCCTTCTGGCCAGGTGCGTAATTTGGGTGTGATCTTTGATGCTCAGCTGACTTTTAATTCTCATTTTAATAACATAACGAAGGTTGCTTTTTTCCATCTGAGGAACATTGCTCGTATTAGACCCTTTCTCTCTAGGCCTGATGCAGAGGCTTATCCATGCCTTCATCACGTCAAAGCTTGATTATTGTAATTCTCTCTTTGCGGGTTTACCAGCAAATTATATTAAGAGGTTCCATACACAGAGGTGTAAAGTCCAGGTTCAGAAAGTAAGTCCTCCTCAGTATTTTGCAAATTAGCACAGTTTTTTTAGCCAGGAGATAGAACTAATTAGTGAAATCAGCTGCCTGAGCTCATGGGTGGAATAAACATGGCAGGACTTTCTTACCCCTGGACTTTACACCTCTGCCGCACGTGTTTTGACTTATACATTGTGGTAGATTTTTAATAGATAAAATAGTAAACTGTATATTACACTAACCATGTCTCTATCATCTAACCTTACTTCTCTTTTCAGGCCTAACATGATAACACTTTGAAACACAATGTACTAAAACGTTCTGTCCTGTGTTTTTGGATGTTGTATTTTTGCCATACCCCTTTGACTTTGGTTGTGTGAGTGTATAAATAACACGTTTGGGAATTGAAACTAGACAGATGACTAAATTTGAAGCCTTGCTTCTTCTTGGGGGAGATTCTCTGAGAACTGCTCGGGAAGATCTCCTGGCCGTGATTAAAATATTTAAAGGACATTTGCTAAGGTCTGTTTGTCAATTATTCCTGCGCAGGAAGTAAGCTAGTTACGGGAACAGGTATTAGACCCAGGCGACGTTGATGTGTAGACGCGCTAGGGATTAGACTCAGCCGCCGTCAATGTGTAGACGCCCTAGAGTATAAATATTATAGGCCCAGGTAGGCTTAGGTCAGATGAGATAGGACTTAGTTAGGTTTAGGGAAAAATCCACTACAACATCTTCACGCCATCACATTACCCCCGTACTCCAGCAACTGCATTGGCTTCCAGTTCAGCCACGTATTGATTTTAAAATTCTGATTTTAACCTATAAAGCAGTACATGGGTTGGCTCCAGATTACATCTGTGACTTGGTTACTCCATCCATTCCCGATCGCTCTCTCCGCTCTGCTGGCTCTCTCTCTCTCTCTTCAGCCTCGTTGTAAATTAAAAACCATGGACCTTTTCCTATAACGCACCTAAGTTATGGAACACATTACCTGCATCTATTAGGGATGCTGCTTCTGTGTATTGTTTTAAGAAAATTCTTAAGACACATCTTTTTAGTCAAGCTTTTAATTTATAATTTATAGCTGTGTATGTTTTGTCCATGTTTGATTATTTTGTTCTGTACATGCTTAAGCGCTTTGAGTCTGAGAAAGGCACATTACAAACAAAATGTATTATTATTATTATTATTATTATTATTATTATGACTATGCAAACTTTGCAAAGAGTCCGCTATCAGAGAACAGATGTAGGTTACATGTAAAATAAATGCTTTACTGTAGTTTTGCTTATATAAAGTAAGCATGTATGATACAGATTACAGCTAAATTAATTTTCCTAAATTGATTTGTGTTAGGACCATCTGTAAGATTATACAGCAGATTTGTTTGTTTTGTTATCAATTTGTTGTGTGTTAAGTGTCAAGTATACAGATGCAGATATAGCATCAGATAGTATACAGATGTGTCAAGTATACAGATGCAGAAAAGTGCCTAAATTAAGTGTGTTATATCTTCGCTGCTCATTATCACACAATACAAGATCACTGAAATGATTACTTTATTTCACGTGTAAAGATTGCAGAGTGATACATGACCCAGTAAAAATGACTTCCAATAATCCTGAAAATAGTTTAAAGTGTTAGTTCACCCTCATGTTGCTCCAAATTTAGGGTTTCTTTCTTATGCTGAATACAAAAGATGATATTTTGAAGAATGGTGTTAACCAAACTGTTTGGTGCCCATTAACTTGAAAAAACCTGAGAAATTTCTAAGAATACCTTTTTTTATGTCCAAAAGAAGAAAGTCATATTTGCAACGACATGAGGGTGAGTAAATGATGACAGAACTCTACCTTTAAGATAAATGTTAAAGTGTACCCCCTAAAAGCAGAAGTGGTCCCTGCCCGGCCCTCCCAGTTACAGTGGTCTAGAACTGCCAATGACAGAGACAGACACAAAGCCGACTAACAAGTATAAAAAGAAATGCAGAGAAACAACAGGTGAAAAGTACTTATGATCCAAGGAGGAGAAGACATAATAATCAAGAAACACAAGAAAATAGACGATGGTGAGAGACGTACAGCACATACTTTTGTATATTAACTTTTAAATACACATTTTGTGATAAGAGATGTTCAACAATGCATGGGCTACTGTGTCTTCCAGGTCATCTGCAACCTTGTTGCTTCTCTCTTACTGCTATTGCTTAGTGTCAGCGGCACCACAAACCGTAAGTATTAAGATCTGCTCTGACTGATACTGTTAAATGTGATGTTTGGGAGGCATTGCATGTGTTAAATATAATGTTATGAGTGCAATACTGTTTGTTGCAGTGGGAAAAAATAACAATGGCATGTAATATTATCATATATAATTATTATATAAAATTATCATTTTATTTATAATGTATACATGCTGGTAAATATTTGGTTATAAGACTTGAATAACAGCATTTTTTATATATCTCTGTATGTACACAAATAAATAATTAAGCCCTCTTAGATAAAACATTTATATGAAGAACCTATGACTTAGAATTAATAATACCCAACATAATCAATAAGCCAAAATAAAGCCTCTTAGATATTAATGCACTGCATTACGCTAATGGACGTGGTGGGTGAGGGTCTGTGGTAAATATCCGTTTTAAATCCACCTGTATGAAGAAAAGATCACACTAGTTTAAGGTCCAATTCTGACTAATAACTAACTAACTTTGACTTTAGCCTCAATAAACTCTTAATTACTGTTTATTAATAAGGTAGTTGTTAAGTTTAGGTATTGGGTAGGATTAAGGGATGTAGAATATGGTCATGCAGAATAAGGCATTAATATGTGCTTTATAAGTACTAATAAACAGCCAATCTCCTAGTAATATGCATGCTAATAACAATTATAGTTAAAAGTGAGAATTGGACCCTAAACTAAAGTGCTACCAAAAAAAAATCTAATAATTCACTATCGGTAGAACCATCACTGAACTTACTTAAACTGGACTATGACGTTATTTTCTTCTAGACCTGACTCAAACTTTGTTGCATTATTTTCCTGTTATCATTGTAAAGCTGCTTTGAAACAATCTGTATTGTAAAAAGCGCTATATAAATAAAAGTGACTTGACTTGACTAGAGCGTTTCACCATTTGTAGAAACATGCAAGGTTGAAAATGTGTCCAGTAAAGGTTTCCTAAACATTCTTAATAGTTGAAATGTTTTAATTGTACAGAAATTTTGTAAGGATTGTGTAAAAATTCCTCTTATCTTACACAGTTTTCTTTAGTGAAGGATGTCAGTTCAGATAGTAACACTTTATAATAACTTTCATTAATAAATGATTAAACATATAATGCTTAACAGATCGTTAAATTCACATAGATAGAAATATGATATGCTTGTTAATGTTTACTAGAACTTATTAAACAGTTCATTAATTAACATCATTTAATGTAAATTATAATGTTTACAAATGACGTTAAACTTTAAATTTATACGACCATGCAATTCTTGAAAATCTACAAAATGTCATAAAATTTCAGTTCATATAGCGTATTACCTAATGCACTTTTTTACATTTAAATGTAAAAAAAAAAAAAAAAAAAAAAAAGTGTTATCTTTTTTTTATAGGTATAGCTATTGATCCGGATGTTCAAGAGAAAATTTAACAATATAATGACTGGTCCCAGTTTATAACATTAACTACTGTTCTTATGTCAGAAAAATGTATGACCTTTACAGACTGTGGTTATGACTTAATGAATAATATGTTAACATGAATAGTGTGTGAAGTGCTTAAAATGAAAATGAAACTATTTTTATATTAATTTAAGTTTAATGAGCATTTATTTACATTAAATAATTATCTGTTAATCATTATGTAATTTTTAATAAGTTTATTTAAACATTAACAAGTTATCTCAGCTATTTGAATATATATTAACTAATGATTCGTTAAGCATTATATAATGTCTGTTAATGATTTAATTAAAGCTTTTAATCATTGTAAACCATCTGTCAAAATCATTATCCTATGAATTGAAATTGTATGACATTTATAAGCATTTCGATTTACATTAAATAATGATCTGTTAATCATTATGTAATGTCTAATAAGTTCATTAGTAAACATTAAGAAGCATATTATCTTATATTTCTAGCTATGTGAATATTAACCAATGATCTGTTAAGCATTATATAATGCGTATTACTAATTTATTAATGAACGTTATTATAAAGTGTTACCGAAAGTTCTTCCTCTGTTTGATCTATGCATTGATTTCCTGTTTTCCCCTTTACTCTTGTAGGGTCTGAGGAGCTGCAATGTGTCCGAATGATCAGAGTGCCACGAAACACAGTGTTTAGAGCTCGTGTTATGACAGAGTTGAAGATAAACTGTACTTTTACTCAACATGGATGTTATAGGAGCCCACGAGTCTCATGGTGCAAAATCACTGAATATCACTGTAACACTTTTAATCACTCAGTTTACATAAAAACGGAGTGGAAGAATATGACAGAGCATGAAGGGATGGCTTTCCTGATTTTCCTGAACATCTCAATGGAGGATGCAGGTTTATACAGATGTAAAGAAGGTGACAACTATATTAGCCATGCTATTAAAGTCACTGTAACAGGTAAGCGATGTTATCTTTTATTGGGTAAAACAGAAAACATACAGAATGTAAACATACAGACATTTTGTTGTTTGTAAATTTTAAAGTATTATTTAGTGTCTTTACATTTTTATAATTTTTTTAGCAGATAATAATCTACTAATATTTTTAGCAGATACAAATGATGAGTTTTCAACCACTCCAAGCAACATAAGTATGGCCATTACAACACATGATATTATCTTAATATTAATATCATAATATTATCATGATATTAACTTCAATGCATACAATAATAGGTGATATGAATACAACTCCAAAGAATGATCTGCAGTGGCTCTGGCCATACAGTATGTATGTGTACATCTGCACTGGAATATCAGGGCTGGTGTTAGTTATGGCTATAACATTACTTTATGTTGTTAGATGCCAAGGTGAGTGGTTTGAGTGTTATAACTAATATTTACAGTTGCATACATTTTCTTTTGATCATATGATTTAAAAAAAACAAATTTTTTTAGGGAGAAAATCGACAGGAAAAGACATTGCAAGTAAAAATCAGGTATCAAATGTTTTAATTTTATTTGGTGGAACTCTTCATATCTGTTGAATAATACATTAATAAATGCCGTTTCCAATTCCACAGTGGATAAAAACACAAAAAAGTGACCTGCTTCTTCCTCCTCATCTCTGTCTGAACTCAGACCTGCTGACCTCTGTCATATATCGTGTCTAAGAAATCATACCTGCAGCATCAGAAGAAGAGAATGCTCTTTTGTATGCTTCTGAATCTTCAAGCAATGTAATATGGCCTTTGAAACATTTTTTTGTGATCTGACCATAAATACTTCAGAAATTCAGTTCATATATCGCAGGTCTGATTGCTTGTAATAGTAATATGACATACCGTGGAAGATATTACTTCACAATTGCTTCAGATATGTTGTATTGTTGTTATTTGCGAATCACTGATTGTTATAAACTTTTTCTCTAATAAATTCCATATAAAACCATGAAGAAAAGATGTTTAACCTATACACAAACACAAACATGCATCCCTGGGAGCACTATGACCATTATTTACTAAGAGCATGTGGACTACAGCTACGCCTTGGCTCTGATGCTACAGTACAATGTTTGCTTTTAGATGATTAAGATATAAATCTACCATCCACAAAAAGATAAAACGTATATCATGGGTATATCAAGACCAGTGTGTTCAGAAAGAGATAAGAGTTAAGATACATAATATAATTTTTAAGAAAAATATAACTTGTGCAAATACACTACATTTTGCAAAACTTATTAACATTATGAACTTTGCTGTAGACCAGGTAAGGTTTTATTTATTATTATTTCCTTTATGTTAAGAGGGTGAATGAAAACTCTACCTCTGAATCACCTATTTTTTGTCTTTTAACAATGCAAACTTAAATACAGTATATTCTGACCGACAGTGACACACAGTTTGATTAACAAAGTGCATGTTTACTTTATTATTTCAAAGATTTCAGAGAACTTTATACAAAACACATGGAGGTCTAAATAGAAATGGGAAAGGGAATGGAAATATTCAGAATCATTTCAGAATGACACGGGTTGTAAATTATGAGAGTACTTCCCTAGTGGGAAAATATTTGTAATACTATTAATCTCTATAATCCAAACATCAAGACAATAACTTCGCACCTAAAGCCAAAAGGGTGCTCATGTCTAAAAGAGTGTTTCCCCTGATGAAAATATGTTATTTTTATTACACACATCAAAACATCTGTAAATCTAACAATAACATTTTGTCTGTTTATTGACTTTTCTATGGTTACAGAATATCACCTTTCAGAAAGTCAGCTTAGATTTAGTTAACTTGTAAGAGTATGATTTAGTACAGCTTGGCTAAGAAAAAAAATGCTTTACTAAAATATACAGTCTATAATAAATAAGGCATTTAGTGTTGAAGGTGTTGAGAATAAATGTTTGTTTTTATACTGTTAGACTGAATATCAGTTATATCAGAAGACGTTGACTTAGAATCGTCTGTGATTCAGAAAGAGGCCACACAGTTGTTTGGTCAGGACGAACATCTGAACATAGCAGCATTTCTTTTCATTTCAGTCAGGCTAAAGAAAAAAAAGAAACAATTTGACAAGTGTTAATGTCCTAGAATTACACAGCCAAAAGCCCTCGCTGTGTTCAACCTAACCTCCACAAATAAAGCTATAGCTAAACTCCAACAGCTAATGTTTTACTCACTGCTCTCCATCACAAGTTGATACAGGGTTGGGTTGAATGATCTAATCACAAAATTATTTTATTGTTCCAGTTGAGCCTTTTTCCTGTCTTCCATGAGATTACATCAATACTGAAAAAGAATGAAAAATAAACTATTTTTGAGGTGGATAACATGGAAGTTTGTCATAATGATTTTATGAGCATGAAGAATCATTTAAAAAAAATTCACTCATTTGGTTTAAGCAAATGTGTTTCCCCAGGTGTTACTTCTAAAATGAAAATTAGCTTATTTTTTTAATATTACTGGAGTAAAATATTTTCTTATCTAATCAAAATATCCAAAACGAGAAAAAACAAAAACAAAAAAAACAGCCATTGTGTTGAATTTCACTTTCCATCTGCTTAGTCTTTTGTAATAAGTTCCTTTAACTGATAACACTACACCACACAAACACATTTCTGGTCTTATACACCTACTTATACTAGTATATTAGGTTTTTATGTTATAAAGATGTTATAAAATGTGCTGATTAACTTTTCCTTTCCCTGTCTACCTCTCTTTGTACAAACTAGTCAAATCTCTACTATTATAAATAGTCCAGCTCAAACTGATGCTACTGATTGAGCCAGAGGTTTACCGCTCAAACAAGAAGAGCAGCGTTTTGAACACACCACAGAGCCACAATGTTTCCACTGTTCAGAGAAGTCAATGGATGAACAGCTCTGCAAAATACACTGCTATAGGAGGTTTTACACACAATACATTTACAATACTTAAAAAATTAAACAAAATTTAGTTTCAAAGAAACATTTATTGCCTAATGCCCCCCACTGAACAAGTCGAAGGTGGCAAGGAAAAAACTCAAAGATGTTTACATGATGAGAGAGGAAACTTTTGGGAGGAACCGCAGGCTCAACTGGGGGAGCCCATTCTCCTCCGGAAACTTCAGCCAAGTTATATGACACTAATGTTTCAGGAGCAGCAACACATAGTTTTGGGCCATATGGATTGTAGCTTTTAGATCGGAGTGCTTTAAATGAGATTCAAATGCTTTAAAAGTCAACATTAAATCTAAATGAAATCACATTACAAGTCTTATTGTGAATGATTCATCAGAGCATGTTGTTCCAAAGGGGGGGAAAGTTTTATTCATGATCTTAAATCAAAATATAATAGCAAAATAGCTACTCAGACATCCACTCTCACCCACCTTTAACACCAACTTTTCATGATTCAATCAAATCCCATTGGATAAAATGATCCCCAGTCACTCTCTTCCCCTCTCTTGTTTGTCACAAATCATTTTCAATTTCTTTGACTCTGTAGAAGCACTTTAAGTAACTAAAGAGGGAGGTGATATGATGCTTTTAAACAATTATTTCCTGTTTCTGATGGCAACTCAAAAGACATCAACCATAGATTGAGATGAGGCTGAGAGGGCTTCTTGCAAAAGACAGGAAGTGGTAACTCCTAAGACTTCCTGTGGTTCTGTAGATAAACGTGGCTCTGTATAACATTTCACTAGTAATCTTTGTTACTTTACTCATACATGTTATCTGAAAACAAAACATATTTTTGTGCAACTTTCTGATGCAATAAGATTCAAACTATAAACCAGTCAGAGCAAAATAGATTTAGGGCCACTTAACTGGTTATAAGTCAATATGGGCAGAAATTAGTAATAAAAGGACAGCTCACTGAACAAAATCTGAACAGAATGATTGTAGACTTTACGTATGTCTGGTCTTGAGTTTCTGTTATCCCTAGAGCCAGTGTGAATGTAGCTGTATTGGTTCAAATATATATGTTATTTTTTCCTTTCTACCCTCTCGGGTCACCTGCAGATTCTAAGAGAGGAAAGTGGAAGAGAATGAAGCAGGAAGGAAAACTTGGGACAGATTGTGTGGTGTGAGAGGTTAGTGAGTCACTCTGGTGTCTCTCTCTCTCTATTTCCGGCAATACATTTCTCCATTAGCTTCTGTTTTCATTATCTCTTTTGTAAAAGGTTTCTGGGGGATTTTGTTTACAATAGTCAGCCTTTAACTTTAATAGGATGGACTGACAATATATATATAAAAAGCTAAAAAGTATTTACATATTATATTATGAATATATTTGTATACACATTTTACTATTTTGAACATGCATTAAATGGTCGCCCCAAAATACTTCAGTCCTTCAAAGTGGCCCTCAACAATAAATATACAGTAAATCGTGATTTTACTTCTACCAGTCACCAGCTTTTGGTAATGTTCCTGTGATCATAATATTTCATAATACATAATAAGCTACATTTATTCTGAAGTTGTTGCTTAACCCCATGTCAAAAAACGAGTTATAGCCACAGGATATCTTCTTCCTGTGCTTATTCTTGCATGTGATCTTATATTATCTTATGTGTTCACCTTTACATTCTAAGCACATTATATTTTCTGGGATTAAAAACATTAAAGTTGGCATGAAACACATGTTTTGAAAGTCATGTCTTTCCTTATATTGTGAGATATATCCGTGTCAGATAGTAAGATGGTACTTGATCTTGTCCCTTGAATTGATTGGATTGTTGTGGTTTGCTATATGCTGTGATGTCATGTGAGTGACAGGTTGTCCTGCCCTCATGTCAGTAAACAATTCATCAGAGAAGAGAAGATGGAGGAGAAGTTATTTTATGGAACATAAATGTTTTTAAAAAATAATGATGTGCACGGATAGATCATTTATAATAAAAACTGCATTATTCCATAAAAAACAAAACAAAAAAAAAACAGAATTGTCAATTTTGATTTCATAGTGACTTTAAATTGATGTGAAACACGATACTAAAGTGGACAGACATTTTTGTTGCTGTACTGACCATATCAGCAGGTGAAGTTAGCACCTCTTCAGGCAGATGCACAGACATATGAGCAGCACAAGGGCCACACAGCTGGCTGAAATGAGAATGACATGGGTGTTCCTAGCTGTAAAAAAACAAAAAACAAAACAAAAACACATTAAATAAATCTAATATTCCCAACCGTCTAGAACAGGGGTCACCAAACACGTTCTGGAGGGCTGCTGTTCTGCAGAGAACTCCAACACACCTGCTTGAAAGTTTCTAGTATGCCTAGTGAGATTTTGATTAGCTGGTTCATTGTGTTTAACTGGGGTTGAAGCTAAGCTCTGCAGGACAGCGGCCCTCCAGGACTGAGTTTGATGACTCCTGGTCTAGAAAAAAAACAGACAAAAATAAGAAGAATGTAATATAGTATAGCCCTAAACAGTCGAGCAAGTTTCACTCACGTTTATTCAGAGACACATAGATGGCAGACCCAAGGCCCAGATGATGAACTTCACACTTCACAGGTTCATCGTCCAGTAGTTCAGACTGCAGTTGAATGGAACTGACCACCATTGTGGTTCCGTCCCCTAGCTGGTAAAATGATGTCACGGCAGGGCCCAGGGTTTGATTATGTCCCTCCACGTTCCAAGAGATCTCTGCTGCAGGACGTGACACGGCTGAGCAGTTCGCCTCAACAATGCCCTGCGATACGGTGACGTAACTGGCCTCAGGTTTGGGTAGGACTAGGAAAATGACATGAAGTTCATTACATATTTAAGTAAGACATTAACATTATAATCTTTTAAACAGTGTTAAGAAACTTGTTTTTTCTCCATTTTCATTTTTTTTAAAAGGTATTGTCTGTTGATTCCACTTGCATCAATAATTCTTGTTAAATTTACAGTCCTAATTTAATTATTATTATAATCTTTTTTTTTTTTTTTTTTTTAAATCTTCAGACTTAAAATCTGTAGCGATATATTGTGAACTTTTGGTTGGGATCTATCCTTTTTAGCTGGGAATCCTTACAACAATCCAAAGTGTGCCAAATATGTCCAGTACAAATACTGTATTGGTCTTGTTGACTTTTTGTTGTTGTTGTTGTTGTATTGTAAGTGGTAGCTTCATTCAGAAGACAAAAGAAAGCACTTGTGTTGTTATGCAGATTACAAGCCGTCAGACGTTGGTCATGTCTGCGGCAGACTCCATCAAAGAGGGACTCTGTGACATAAGTCAGATAAAAGAGAAAGAGACAAACCATGACAAGATGAGGGGAAAGTGAGGCTCTGTCCATTTTATTTTTGTGGCTGTGAGAGCTTTTTGGTGACAACAGCCAGACTGTTTGGGGAATATCAACAGAGAGAAAGCAAACACAGTGGAGCTCTGTTCTAGAGGAACAGAGACACAGTAATCGCACTGGCCCTCATCCCAAACTATTCCCTAAACTACAGTCACAGGCCAGCATTAAACTAGTGTCAGCTCTTGATTGTGAGCTTTCTTCCAAAGTAGAATTTACTTTGCAATGAAAAGAATGTTTTCAACAGAGCAACATCCCTTTCCGCAAACATCGCCATTGTAAAACAGTTGCATGAGATAAAGAATGTTTAATCTGTTATTTATTGTGATACTGCATTGAAACAGGAAACGCTACTGAGCAAAAGTTATCTCTGTAGAAATCTAGTATTTTTGGAGTGAACAAGGAACTAATCCATCAAATTAAAGTAACAGTTGACCCAAAAATTTTAATTCTGTCATTTACCCAAAGTGTCATAAAAAGCATCACAAATGTGGTCCACATGAATTCTCACAACCTCTGCCCTGACTCTCTTTGGCGTGCTCACCAAGAGAGAGGTAGGCCAACTTATACTATGCCCTAAAAGTATGTAAGTTACTCTTTTTGTGAAGAAAAAAGTACATACTTTCGTGTAGCAAAAGAGTAGACAAGCTTTGGCACATACTACTCCGTCATCTTTAACGGACCGCTCTTTCGCTTAGTTATGTGCATCCTGTGACCGTAAACTGCCCTGTCAATCATCTTGTCACAGTTAAAATCTTCCATTCAAAATAACTTAATTTCCTACCGTTTCGGAGAGAAATGTTCACAAAAGTTCACAATGCTGCTGCAGATGAAATATAATGCAACATTGAATAAATACATTTTCGTCAGGTTAGATAATTAATCACTCAAACCCTTTTATTTAAACCTCTCTACATAGCCGCCGGACTCGCACATCCTCCATGTCTGTCGTTTTTTAACACTTTTTACTCGTGTTTGTATTTCTAATCGAATCCTCGTCCAACGCGCAATAGGTTGTGGGCAATATTAGCCGTTAGAGTGTGCATCGATCTGCAATTCGGATTCTGACCGGAAATAGTAGACTATCCGGGTATCTTTGGAATACTCATTTCAACATACTACGATTTGGAACGTACTAATTATTTTGTCGAATACTATTTATTTAGTAGTATTATATTGTCTATAATATGCAAATTGGGATGCACCAGTACTGTCCAAATTGTAACTTTTTGATTTATCAGTTCATTATGTTCATAAAAGAGGTTGGTCACACTTTTAGGGTCCAGTTCTCACTATTTTCTAACTATTTAAAGTGCAGTATGTTATTTCTTAAAGTCGTTGCTGAACATTGTTAATTTGTTAATATATGAAATCAATCCAAACAAACACGTCCCTCACCTCATTGCTCCGCCTCCAAAGCTCAAGCTCCAATCCTAACTGCCCTGCTCCGAGTCAGTCTTGAACCACGACTGCTGGCATGCAAGGTGTGTGCACTAACGAGGACGCTAAACAAATCATTCTCTAGCAGTCAACAGCCTGCACAAATCTCACTAGCTGGCCTCCATTAGACACGCAATGCAAGAGGGGATGTCTATTTATCGTAGCAAAAGCACAACAAAATAATGCTTCACAAAAATTAAAGTGAAGATGATGAACAAACGACAAGGAAGCACAAAAAATTTACATAAATACACAAGAGTAAATACAAACAAGAGTTTGTTGTTAGTTGCCAACAGCACAGCAGCTCCAGACAAACAATGACACTCAAAAATGCATTATTCACGTATGAAGCAGAATCAAAGCAACCTAAGAGTTTTCAGGCCTTTCCGCTTAGCACTCTCCAGTGCTGGAAAGCTTCTCTAATAACGCGGGTCCTTAAGCTCTTTCCTGATCATAACCCTTCATATTCCAGTGATATTTTTATGAGCTTTTCTCTTTTGTAATGTCTCTCAGCCATCACTCTTTCTACAGTCTTTCTTCAAATCTCCCTCTTGCTCGTTCTCTCTCCTCCACCGTCATACGCCCCCTAATGCTGATTGGCTACACGTTTGTTGTTGTGTCTGGTTGTGTCGGGCCGACCAACTTTCAAACAGCGTTTTTCAAATATCGCTTACCCCACCTTTACATTACATTTACATTTAGTTATTTAGCAGACGCTTTTGTTCAAAGCGACTTACAAATTAGGACTAAATTAAGCGAGTCATTGCGAAGAGGCAAGAAACAACGCAAGAAGTGCTCAAAATACGAAGTTCAGGCATTGTTCAGAGTAGCATAAGCCCGATAAGCGAGGGTTTAAAGGAAAAAGGAATTTTTTTTTTTGTTTCTTTGTTTTTTTAGGTTAAGTGCTCACGGAAAAGATGAGTTTTCAGCTGTCTTTTAAATGTTGCCAGGGATTCTGCATTCCGGATGAGGGTGGGGAGATCATTCCACCAGCATGAAACTGTGAATGAGAATGTTCTGGAAAGTGATTTTGTGGCTTTCTGTGATGGAACCACGAGACGTCGCTCATTGAACGATCGTAGGCTTCTGGTAGGGATGTAGACTCGTAGAAGTGAGTGAAAGTAGGAGGGAGCTGAGCCTGTGGTAGATCTGTAAGCAAGCGTCAATGACTTGAACTTAATGCGAGCAGCGAGAGGTAGCCAGTGCAGAGAGATGAACAGAGGAGTGACGTGGGCCTTTAAATATTACTTTTGCATCAGTAGACTCCTGACAGCGAGTTAAGGTAGTTGTTAAGTTTAGATATTGAGTAGGAATTGGGTAGGATTAAGGGATGTATAATATGGTCATGCAGAATAAGGTATTAATATGTGCTTTATTTGTACTAATAAACAGCCAATATCCTAGTAATATGCATGCTATATGCAACTTGTCTGGGTTATGTTCTGTTTTGTCTTTGTTTTCATTGTGTTCAGTTTATGTTTGCCTGTATTCCTTTGACCCAGTTTTCCCATGTGTTTCATTGATTAATCCTATTCACCTGTCCCTCGTTAATTAACTAGTCAGCCCTGTTGTTTGCCCTGTGTATTTAAACCCTCAGTTTCAGTTAGTTCTTTGTCCTGTATTGTTTAACTTCAATGTGTACGCGGTTGTGTTTCAACCGAGTAATTCTCCTGTTTATTGTTTTGATTCGTAGATTAAAATTCTATTTGAGTATCTTCATCGTCATGCGCTTACATTACAGGACCAAAGACAAGGACTCAAATATGGATTTGCCAGCAGTTCAATTGCTCTGCTTTAAACAGCAAGGCAGAACCCTCGAGGACCACACAAGGGATTTTTTACAACTGAAGTTTCCGAGTCCGTTACAGTGAGAGAAGTTCCCGAGTCTGTTCCAGTGAGAGAAATTTCAGAGTCCATTCAGGCGAGAGAAAATTCCGAGTTTGTTACAGTGAGTAAAGTTAACGAGCCTGCTCTTGAGAGGGAAATTCCAGCGCACCGCCAAGAGAGCATTGTACTGTCCATAATGGCTCCTGCCCCTAAGCAGTCCAGTGCCAGCTACAGCCCCTGAGTCCACTCCAGTGTCGGCTCCAGTCACTGAGTCCGCTCCAGTGTCGGCTCCAGCCACTGAGTCCGCTCCAGTGTCGGCTCCAGCCCCCGAGTCTGCTCCAGTGTCAACTCTGGTCCCTGAGCCCACACCAGAGTCCGCTCCAGCCCATGAGCTGGCTCAAGAGTACAATCCAGCCCATAAGCCAGCTCAAGAGTCTGCTTCAGCCCATACGTCTGCTCCAGCCCATTGGCCTGCCCCGGAGTACACTCCAGCCCATTGGCCTGCCCCGGAGTACACTCCAGCCCATTGGCCCGCTCCAGAGAGTCCCCAGCCATAGTGGCCAAGCCAAGCTCCCGGGTCAAGGCCATGGAGGCTCCCTGAACTGCCGGCACCTCCCTGGCTCACTGAACTGCCAGCGCCTCCATGGTTTCCTGAACTACCGGTACCTCCTCTCGATTCAGTCACAGTGGTTAAAAAAAAAAACATTTTGGTATGTTTGACACACAAAGCTATCCCATGGCTTCAGACTTTGCAATATAGACCTTGAGAGCATGAACTACATTTATAATACTTTTATGGCTCTTTTGCATCCTTTTTGAAGCTTGAAGTCTTCAGTCTTTATACATTGTGATGGCATGGAAAAGAGCGACCAAGACAGTCTTCAAAATTTCTCAGGTTGGAATGTGGTATTAACACTTCTTACTTAATAACTGTTTTCTAGGCTTGTCACTGACTTCTATTGTTCGTTTTTAATTTGTCTTTTATATTTAGTTTGTTTCTTTATTAGTTGATTTCAGGTTTTGCCTTTGTTGGAGCATTTGGTCACAACAATTTAGGCAAAATGTGAACGACACGCACACAAACACATTATCTTCCTTCCTCACTTGCACTTTGTCTCTCCACTTCTTACACATACACCCACTCAGACATACACTTAAAAACCTTTGTATGACCCGGAAGACAGACAAAAGGGGCTGTGAAATACCCAAACAACCCTTACGGAAAAAGCACATTGATTTTCCATTTGCACACGTGTTCACATATTGTGCATACGTGTGAAAATGTTCCAAACCCACACGTGTGATTTAGTGAAATGTGACCCTGGATCACAAAACCAGTCTTATGTTGCACGGGTATATTTGAGGCAATAGCCAACAAAACATTGTATGAGTCAAAATTATAGATTTTTCTTTTATGGCAAAAATCATGAAGATATTAAGTAAAGATCATGTTTCATGAAGATATTTTGTAAATTTCCCACCTTAAATATATAAAACATTTATTTTTGTGAATGGATGCAGCACTATCGCCAATAGAAATGGACAACTTTAAAGGTGATTTTCTCAATATTTTGATTTTTCTGTACCCACAGATTCTAGATTTTCAAATAGTCGTATCTCGGCCAAATATTGTCCTATCCTAACAAACCATACATAAATGGAAAGATTATGTATTCAGCTTTCAGATGATGTATAAATATCATTTTTTTTGTGGTCCAGGGTCACAAATGTGAAATGTATGTGCCTTTAATAGCTGTAACGGCTTAATTCTGTGGCACTGTTATTTAGAAACATCCTTGTGGATAACATATCAATTTATACTGATTCAGAATTTTAAAACATTTATCATACAAGAGGTATATTCAATCTATTTTATGAATTGCATTTTTAGTGTGCTTTTTATTTTAACTAATTAATAGATTATGACAAAAAATGGCATTGACCCTTACACAGAAATACATGAATTTGTTTCAGGGGTGCTCAATCCGGTTCCTGGACATCTAACTGCATTCAGCCCTAATAAATCACACCTGAACCTTATAATCAAGGATTTGGATTAATTAGAAATTCCGGACAGGTGTGTTTGAGCATTCCTGATTTATTCCAAACATTTTAGAGAATACCCAAATACATTTCCTTTATTTTAAAGCAAATAAAGGTCACACATTATATTGGGTGTCTTTAACTAGTATGTGTTTACATAAAAAAAAAAGAAGTTTTGTATTTATTTATTTGATTGTGTCCATGTTGTTTTGCAAAACACTTTTGCTGATATTGAGGTGGGACAGGTTTTGTGGTATGGGTGAGTTAAGGTGTAAGGGAAGGGTCAACAGTCTAATTATAGATGCAATTTCAGAAAATAATTACAGATGTAATTATATGAAGATATTTGTTAAATATAAGTACAATGTAAAAACATGTATGTACACAATGAGTGCATTTTATGAAATTATTAATTTAAATGTTGGTACACAGTAGTTAAAGACACTTAGCATAATGTGGTGCCCAAATAAATGTGTCTATAAGCTATGTTATTACTGCCATTTGCACTTACCATAAACAGACAAGCAAGCTGTTGCACTCTTGATGCCATCTGGATACGTGTGGAACTCGCAGGTGTAACAGCCCTCATCCTCTGTCTGAGCCTGGTGTATGGAGAGCTTAGATTGCCCAAGTGAGGGATTTAGAGTTACCCGACCCTTGAAAGGGGTCTCAACGATGGGTCTGTCATTCTTGACGTAAGAAGCAACAGTGGCGGTGTCCCCTTGCTCAGCTGTTTTTTTCCATAAAACCTGCTGGACTCGCTTACTGAGAATGTACTTGCACAAAAGGGAAACCGGCTTTCCACTCACAACTGTTTTATTGTCCATCAGTTCCACCGTTGCTGGAAGGAATAAAAAAAAAGTTTCATTTTTGGGTTAACTATTTCTATAAGACCATGTTGCAGTGAATACTGTATTGTACTATGCATGACATTAGTGTCAGGATTATGCACCTGTCTAGTTAACTTATGAGTTTTGGTTCAGTCCTCATTGTTTTCTGTTTCTCCTTGCCTTGTATGTTTCTATAGTCATTAACTGAGTTTCTCAGGTCTTGCGTGTTACGTTAAAGATCTCTGTGAGTATGTAACCCCTCAGTTTTCTCAGTGATGTGTTCCGTGGTGTCTATGTAATGTGGTTGTGTTTTCCCCTCAGCTTCTCCTGTGTTCATCTGTGGATTATATTAAAAGACTGTTTCCTTTTGAGCTACTCGTCTTAATGTGCTATTTTACTACAGCCATGTGTGACAGTTAGCATACACTCATTGCTTTCATTTTAAACCACACTCAGGCTGATAAAATGTAACAAATTTCTAACCCTATGGCAGCTTTTATCTGATCAAGACTCTTGTGGTTTTCATGATAGTTTTTTGTCAGTAAAGAAGGCCAGGCAGAAAAGTGGTTCTAACCACTTCCTGCTTGGGCATTATATATAACAATTCTTCAATGTCTGGCGAGCGCAATGTGATAAAAACCAATAACAGTTATTCATTATGAAACCATCTTAGTGCAGGTCTAGAAAATAGCATTTCCTCTCTTTGATGACACTTTGATGAGTGATATTTCCTTTTAAATTCATATTTTTAAGTTGTATACTGTATATAATATATGTTGTTGATATTTTTTAAAAAAAAGTTTGAAAGAGATTACCAAACCTCACCCATAAGTGAAAGACATGTCCTTCCTCTCTGCTGCCCAGTTGGGTACACATCAAAAAGACACTGGTAGCAGCCCTCGCTGGCTGGCTCGGCTCTTCCAATGGTGATGGCACTGGCGTGAGCTTGTTGACCTGCTGTATGCTGTGAAAGCTTGACTCCATCTTTGGTGGTGTGGTCATACTTATCAGGGTCGTAGTAAAGTATAGTTTTATTTGTCGCATCCAACCACAGTACTTGTTTTAAAGCCTCCCCTGCCTCCATTGTAATATTGCAGGTCAGCATGAAGGGAAGTCCAGTCATCGCCTGCAGATGAGATGGTGCAAGCACCTTACCTAGGACATATCGACAAAACTGATATCATTTAAGATGTTTAAATAATTAAGTAATAATAAGCTATCTAATAAATGCATCTACCTCTTCTTTAATGAGCAATTTTTAACATTTTGAATTCAACTTTATTTTCTTATTTTAAAGGGGGTGTAATGTATAAAAGTCAGGGTGATATAACTGTCCTAATATCACAATGAAGAAAAAGACCTATTAAAAGAATTACATTAGAAAAAAAAAAAAAAAAAAAAAAAATATATATATATATATATATATATATATATATATATATATTAATTGTCTGCCAAGTGGTGCAATCAACATGCAGAAACATGCAGAAAAAATAAAATAAAATAAAAACATTAAAAAGTACATTTATGTCATGAAGGACACCTGCAGACCCTCATGACTTTGTGTCAAGGTTGTAAAATGTCAAGTGGCGAAACTCTCCAAAATTGTAAAAATAATGCTTAGGATGTGTACACTCACATGTAAAGAAGGCGTAAGGTAAACATGTTATTACTTTTTATTTAATGTTTACACAACATGATATAAAGTCACTAAATTGATTTTTTTCTTTAAAAATGGCATACAATTTTATCTAACCCATATAAAACCAGCATTTCTAAGAACCCACTACAGCAGGCAACATTTGAAGTGGATCAAAACCTTTCATCAAAGTTATACATGAATTTTGAACAATACCCGTTCTTGTTTTAGGACAACTTTGATGAACTTTTTTGATCCACTTCAAATGTTGCCTGCTGTAGATGTTAAAAGATTGTCCTGTTCTTTATCATGGACAGAGCTCATATATTCAAATGCTCAGAAAGGAGACTGGACAGGCACCTTGTAGCCGAGAGAGCAACATCAGTGTCACCCAGACTTGCAGGGATATTGCAGACATAGATCCACTCATCTTGACCTGCAGGAAGATCATTTTAACTGTGGTCAATGAAGTAATGGGCCAAACAAATATATTTAAGTAAGACAAAGAGTGTTTAATAGATTTCCAGAATACTGTCTGTATTAGCCATGTGCATTAAAGCAGACTCTACATAAACAAATTTCACAACGGCATAGTTAATTACAACAAATAATCAAGCCAGTACCGCCTTAATGAGTATTGCTACATTCTGAAAAATGTCTTAGCAAATCTAAAAAAATAAATGGCATACTTACAGCCACAGGGTTGTAAAGAGCAGACAATCCACACATCAGCAGTTCAGCTCCTCAACAGCCACTGCTTTATAGAGAAATTAAAGATGAAAAACAAAAAAAGATAACTTCTGATGTCAAACAAATAAGAAGTTCTGGTTCTGGTGAACAGATATATTTCTATTTGGTAAGGGAAGTCATCTAGCATATAGCTCAAGTTTAAATCGGACTTTAAGGAAAATATTTGTCCTAGAAGTCTGGTCTGTTTTGGAATTTGAGGATTCAGTGCACTATTTATGGCACTCTCAGGGGCCGCAGTGCAATTCAGCATTTTTGGATTATTTTGAAATTTGATTAATGTTTGCCAGGTTTATTTATGGCATGAAAAGGAAAATCTCTAACCATCTGCATCCTGTCAAGATGTATTACCTTTCTGGCGCTTTAACAACAGTTTGGGTAACAAACTCACACTTTGTTGTCTAGACTAACATTAACTTGAGGAAATAGCGTCTCTTGCTTTTTACACAAACTATATGATTAAAATCACTTGTGGCTAAACGCTGCCAGTAAACAGACATAAAGAGTGGTGCTGGCAGATGATTTCTGGGCCACAGGCAAATACTTCCAGGCAGCCACACGCCCCTGCTGACCTCAAATGAAAGATCGGTTGAGCCATTTTTTTTATATATATATATATACTGTATATGTATATTGATGTCTTTTTTTTTTTTGTTAGAAAACCATTTGAAAAAAAGGAACTAGCTTAGCTTTATTTTATTTTTGCTTTAAATTGTAAACAACTGACACTGTTTGTTTTACAACTGATAAATTATATATAACATTTTATAATACCATCCATTAACCATCTTTTAACAAACATTATATAGATAAATTAAATAGATCTGTAGTTGGATCGATCTATAGTTTATATCAGGCATAATGATTTGAATGAAAGTCTGTGATATACAAAATATTACTCAAGACTATAATGCTTTCTGGCTCTTTCACTATAATAGAAAATATCATTAAAAGTTCCTTAACTAGAGTAATTTAGAGGAAGAACGAGCAGACTGCACAAGTAGACCTGAAACAACCTAGAATTTATGCATGGGTCTACAAGTAGGCTAGTCACATTTTGATTATTATTCCTGTAACTTAAAAAGAAAATTAAATGATTGCAAAAAGTTGTATTAACTAAAACTAATAAACTATATAAATCTATTTTTAATACAGTACAATGTTTAAAATATGCGACTCACCTTGCAAAGCATGGCCGCGTTCTTTCGTGTTGGTAAATCCCTTGCCTCGGAGTTATTCTGGCATGTGTGTGATTCGGGATACGAATGGAAGTGGAAGTGAGGAAGTTTGGCCATCCAATCGTGGGAAGCATAGCAATCAGTGTTTAGAAAGGCCCAGTGACATTCAGTGGAAGAAAGCATGCAATTACTAATTACCGAGTTAACAGCGACATCTAGTGGTGTGAGCCATCTGTACAAAAACATCTCAGTTTTGGCAAAATGCCAATATACATTTGTCAAGTTTAGGCACTCAAAAGGACGTTAAAAATAAAGTTTGCCATGCTTAAAGGAAGGACTGAGATCTAGTTAGTTAGTACATCTTTTTACAAAATTAATATCATGTTTAAATTTGGAAAAGCCAACTAATGCCAAATCGAGTTTCTGATTTTTTTTAAAAAAAATGTATTATAATTATTTTCAATAAACATGACAATAATCACTTACATATCAAAATACAGTAACACTTTACTGAAAAATATACAACAAATAGGGAAAAATTACTAATACATTATTAAAATCAAAAGTTGTATCTGTTAATATTATGTAATGGACCTGAGCAGACATGAACTTACAAAGATTAATAAATATTGCAACATGTATCATTGTTGATGTTGGTTAATGCATTAGCCAATGTTAACTAATGGGCCTTATTATTAAAGGGGGGGTGAATTGCTGTTTCATGCATACTGAGTTTTTTACACTGTTAAAGAGTTGGATTCCCATGCTAAACATGGACAAAGTTTCAAAAGTTAAGTTGTACGTTTGAAGGAGTATTTTTGTTCCAAAAATACTCCTTCCGGTTTGTCACAAGTTTCGGAAAGTTTTTTTCAAGTATGGCTCTGTCTTACGTAAGATAGAGCGGAATTTCCTTATATGGGTCCTAAGGGCACTTCTCCGCGGCCGCGCGCGCACTCGCAGACCAGAGAGAGAAGAGAGCGAAAGCAGTACGTTACCTCAAAGCGCTATGCTCGGCTTTTAGGGAAGTCAATGTCACCAAAGAAGTGGGTTTTTGGTTGGCAGGGCAAGACAACCCTGCACAGATTCCCAAAGAACCCAGCGTTAAGGGAATAGTGGATGGAGTTTGTTTTTTCGAAGCATCAACGGAGGTTGTGCACGACTCTTTGTTCCCTGCATTTCGACAATGATTGTTTTATAAACAAAGCCCAGATCGACTTATTTGCAGATCGTCTAATGCTTAAGGATCGAGCAGTCACGGTGAGTAAACTACTTCAAATGTCTCTCTTTGTTGTTGTTAGATCAGTTAGCACAGCTATAGCACACCGCCCACACGGCCCGCCCCCAGCCGCTCGGTTTTTTCCGGAAAGACTCGGTACAGCCAATCTTTAACTTATAAATATAATAAAACTAAAGACGTTTTGGAGATATGAAGGATGCAATACTACTCTATAGGTACTCAAGATTAACAGGAGATTGAGTGAAAATGAGCATTTCACCCCCCCTTTAAAGTGTTACCGAAAAATGGAGTGATCAGAGGACTCAAAAGCAGAAAGTTAGTGAGAACAGAGTTTATTTGCACACTTCGGGCATAACAACCTCGTGTAGTGACACACATGAACACATAACGAAGAGTGTGGGAACTCCAGAGCTTACCATACAGCCACAACAGACACACTGGCTGAGGAGACTGAGATGAGACAGAGGAACAGTGAGAGAGCGAGAACAACGTTTACATGAGGGAAGTTTGAGAGGGATGTCCTGGGAGATAACCAGACCTTCTGACAACACACGTAAAGTGGGGGCTTAGTATGGTGACGGTCTGCTGACGCCTTGTTCCTGTCGCCAGTCCAAGTGAGGACTTCTCTGGCGATCCTCCACATACATAATAAATGCATAAATAAATGCATGCGCGAATGGAACAACAACGTCAGATTCTTGGGAGAGGAATAACGTTGACTGGTAGACTAAACAGCACTGGAAGGGAGACAAACCCATAGACGAGACCAGGAGGGAGTTATGCGCGTACTCGAACCTGGTTAATTTGGAACTAAAAAGATGACGGTTCCGCAGATGCCACACAGTGCAAGACCCTCTCAAGATCTTGGTTAGCATGTTCGGCCTGACCGTCTGAGGGTGATACCCAGAGGATAGACAAGCTGTCGACAGAACTCTGTCCAAAACTTAGACACAAATTGGGGACCCCTGTCAGAGACCACATTCATGAATGCGGAAAACATGATCTTAAACAACAGTTGCTGTCTCCCTCGCTGAAGGCAATTTGGGGAAGGGAATAAAATGAGCCGCCTTTGAGAACCTGTCCACCTGTCCTGAAGAAGTCCACAGCTATGTGTGACTAGGGCCTCGAAGGGACAGGCATCGGCTGGAGTAGCCCTGCTGGAGTCGATTGGAGCCTGCAGCAGCAGAAACCGGACAGACCAACACCAACTGAAGAGTGTCTTGCACATGGACAGCCACCAAAACCGCTACTTGATTAAACTGCAAGTACGAGTCGCTTCGGGGTGGCAAGCTAGTTCGGATGAATGGCCCCACTGTAGGATGCTAGTTCGGACCGATTCAGGCACAAACAACAGGCTCTCAGGGGCACTCTGCGGGAACCGTGATGTTGCGCAGAGCAGTGAGGACTCTGGACTCCACCCCCAAGATGACCACCGCTAACACCTGATCGGGAGGCAGAATGGTCACAGGGAGGGTGGGTCTAGCCTCAGCGACCCTGCCGTGAAATTAGCCATTTAACGGTGTGGATGTATTCTTAGGGTACTGAAGGGGATGGATTTTGGAATCCATTGCTGCTTCAATATATATCTAATGAGTGATTATAATCAAGGTATTAATCAATATTTTTCCTTCTAAGTATCACATGAGTTGAATGACTTCTCTAGGCTTATGAGATTTTACTTTGTTATAGAAGTTACCAGTGTGATTACTGAAATGTTCTTTTCATGTATTCTCTAATGTCTGTATTTAATATCTGAATGCAGTAACAGCACTTGCTTATTTAGCCCGGCTTCCAGAAATGAATTATGTATTTCTTTAACATGTCAATACATTTATCTGCTTTTCTAGGGTACCCTGACAACTATGGTCATTGAAGTCTAAAGTTTAAGGGACCATTTCTCAGTTAAAGCCTTACTTTCCAGTTATATTAAAGGTGCCCTAGAATGTGAAATTGAATTTATCTTGGCATAGTTAAATAACAAGAGTTCAGTACATGGACATGACATACAGTGAGTCTCAAACACCATAGTTTTCCCTTTCTTATTTAAATCTCGTTTTTGAAAAACACCCCTGAAAAACAGGCGAATCTCAACAGTTGGGATCATTAATATGTACGCCTCTAAAAATTTGCATATGCCAGCCCATGCTCAGTGCCAGGCGGAACTGCGCAGCCGAATCATCAGAAGTTCTGCAGGTGAAGAAACAAGCAGGAGGAGGATCATAGGGAAAATGGCAGATCTATCTATAATCTGATACCGCTACAGTTTAATTCGAAGTTGTTAGTTGCTCTGCCCGTTTCACCACGGACTGTTTCTCTAACCTGGAACATATATCAAGCAGCCAGGCTTCTCTTGGCGTCTCAAACGGACGAAGGGGGCAATTTCAACTAACGTTATATTCCCGCAAGCGGTAAGTAGTGATTTTATTAACAATAATTTACACTGTGTTATCTAGATCCAGCGCGATATTGTTTTTTCCTCGAGAGACATCGTGGCTTGCAAACGAGCGAACGAAGCATGGCAGTTGCTCAGTGTTTGGATGTACAAATGAACACAAAAGTATTTTTTTAGTTCCTTCATCCGAGCCTCTGGAGAACCAGTGGGTTATGTGAATTTCTGATGTGTAATTGTTCAAGTTCAGACAGATAATCTTTCTCTCAAAGTCGTTCAACACTGTTTATGCATCAGTAGATCGCGTTGCAGTGATAAGATCTTCATTCACGCGATCAACAGGCTGTCATCTGCTCAATGCTGGAATAGATCTAAATACTTAAAAAACTTCTCATGATTCGTTAATCCCGATAGCTGTAATAGTAAAAACGTATAAAAGCTGTAATAGTAAAAGTTTTCCAGATAGCTCTACATGTAATGCCAGATATTTCATATGCAAGCATGTCAGCCAATCACAGCAGAGGGCGTTTACACTGAAGTCTCACAGCAGACACGCCCCTTCAAACAGAGTGTTCAATCCAGGGAATGAAATCAGGCTAGGAAATATGCCTTTTATTTCTAAATTATAACAAATTTTCATCTAAAAAACATACTAACATTATAAGGGCACCCCAGGAAACATTATAAAATAATAAAATAATCCATTCTACGGCACCTTTAAAGTGTCCTCTCCTTGAGAGAAAGAACGCATTATCTTGATGTTTTGAGACGACTAGTTAGAGCCTGGCCAAATCCAACCTTGAAGAAGCTGTGTGTCGGTGTGTGTGTTAGTCTTCATGGTTGCAAGTTAAGGAACAACTGACATTATTGGAGATTGACTGAGTTGTTGTTCTGGACATGCTGGTGCCCAGCAACCCAAATCTGTGACCTGGAAGGTCACGACATGCCTAACTTCAGGGTCCAAGTATCAGCTGCATAATCGATGGAGATATGCTTCAGTCTAGTTAGCCAATAATTCAGTCTAGTCAATTTCTTAGCCAATGAGAATCATTCAACCTGAAGTAATGACGTAGCTTAGACCTTGGTGAAGGGTATAATGTCATGGTTCATGGATCCGTGTGTTCATTTTGCGTATGTGTCTGGTGTGTCTGTTGGGTCTGTGTATGTGTGGTGGCTTGTTTGTTGCCTAGTAACCAGCTGATCACTCAATCAGTCATTCAGCTGCAGCTAGTCAGCTGCCTATATCTAGCTGAAGTGAGATATGCTTGGTGTCGGTTCGTCACTCTTGTTTTGTTCTCTTACCCAGTGTCGGTATCTGAGTTCCCAGAGGAGTTTCCTCCATCTCGTCAGTGCTTCCTAGCAGCTCGGAGAGAGAGTTTTTCTTCAACCAGCCACCCAGACTGAGTTTCCTGTCTCTTCATCTCTCTTCCCTTGGATTGTGCATTGAGTGTTTGCCAGCCATAGTCTGTGCTGTTCTGAGTATTTTTCCGCTGTCCTGTCTGTCACAATAAACTGCTCACTCACAATTGGATCTACGACTCTCATTCTGACAGAACGAACCGACCATAGATGGATCCAGCAAGCACGGCGGAATTGCAGGGTGTACTGGCCAGGAGCGATGTTCATCTCCAGCAACAGGAGGAATAGACTATGGCCACGGGTCATGCTGTTCAGGCGCTAGTCACCCAAGTCTCTGAACTGACGAAACAGGTACAGCAATTAAGAATGGAGGCTGCTGCTTCTCAACAACAGGCCGCGGCTAATCCACCGGCTCCGGTGATCAAGCCCATCCGTTCCACTGAACCTAGCCTTCCGCCTCCCACGTTCTACTCCGGTGAGTCCCAGTTGTGTCGTCCTTTTTTGGCCAAATGCTCATTATACATCTCGCTTCAACCTTCCACGTTTCCCACGGAGGAATCCAAGGTGGCCTTTGTCGTCACTTTACTCGCGGGAAGAGCGGGAAGAGCGGGCAGCTGGGGAACGACTGTTTGGGAGCAGAGACTTCCGTGTTGTGCGTCCTTTCAAGCTTTCTCTAATGAGCTCAGAAAGGTTTTTGAGAGACGCGGCGCATCTTCTTGCAGAACTGCGACAGGGGGAACGAATGGTAACAGATTATTCAATTGAATTTCGTACGTTGGCTGCAGAGTGTGGCTGGAATGCCGAAGCACAATGGGACATGTTTTTATACAGACTTTCTGAGTACATAAAGGACGAGATGTACGCGTTGGAATTACCCGCCGGGCTGGATAAACTGATTGATCTGGCGATTCAAGTGGATACCAGATTACGTCGACGAGGTCGTCGGTCACCGCGAGGCTGAGCTACTTATGCACCTAATCCTACTTTTAATTCTCCTGACGAAACTACAGCATTTCTTCCTGATCCTGAGCCCATGCAACTGGGCAGGTCTCGTTTATCATCACGGGAGAAACAGAGGAGGAGAGAGTAGGGATTATGTTTATATTGTGGAAACGCCGGTCACATTGCGCTGCAGTGTCCAGTAAAAGCCGGCACCCGTTAGTAGGTAAGAGGTTACTGATGGGTGGGATTGCACGGACTGAATCCTCTTTTTCTGTCACTCATCTTCCAGTGAGTTTAAGACTACAGACTCAGAATTTCGACTGTGAGGCTCTAGTAGACTCAGAAGCCGAGGGTAATTTTTTGGATATTGATCTGGTACACAGACTCCAGATACCAGTGGTGGCGCTCTCCCAGCCCATTTCTGTGGTTGCACTTAATGGTCAACTTTTACCCTCCGTCACACACTCTACTGTCACCTTAAGACTGGTCACTTCTGGTAATCATTCAGGGAACACTGACTTTCTATTGATTGACACTCCTTCTGCTCCTGTGGTGCTTGGTCATCCCTGGCTGGTACTCCATAACCCGCATATTAACTGGTGCAGGAATTCTGTTTTCTCCTAGAGTGAATCTTGTCATGCTTCTTGTTTAATGTCTGCGTGTTCTTCTGTGTCTTGTTCTGTGCTTCAGGATGAACACACGGATTTATCTAACGTGCCACGTGAGTATCTTGACCTGAAGGAAGTGTTCAGTAAGTCCCGGGCTGCTTCTCTCCCTCCGCATCGTCCCTATGACTGTGCTATAGATTTACTGCCAGGTATGTCTCCGCCTAAGGGCAAGATATACTCACTTTCTGCTCCAGAAAGGGAGGCCATGGAGAAATACATTTCTGATTCTCTGACACCCGGGTTCATTCGCCCTTCCTCTTCTCCAGCGGGGGCAGGGTTGAACAACATCACGGTAAAGAATACTTATCCTTTGCCATTGATGTCTTCAGCTTTCGAGCGGTTGCAGGGAGCATCTATCTTCACAGAGTTGGACTTGCGTAATGCATATCATTTGGTTCGCATAAGGAAGGGGGATGAATGGAAAAATGCTTTTAACACCCCCAGGGGGCACTTTGAATATTTGGTCATGCCTTTCGGCCTGTCTAACTCCCCTGCGGTTTTCCAGGCACTCGTGAATGACGTGCTGAGAGATATGGTAGATCAGTTCATATATGTCTACCTGGACGAGATATTGCAAAGTGAAATATCTCAAGCCTTTATTTGTTATAATTTTGATGATTATGGGTTACAGCTTAAAAAAGTGAAACTTGTATATTATATAGACTCATTACATGCAAAGTGAGATATCTCAAGCCTTTATTTGTTATAATTTTGATTGTAATGGCTTACAGCTTATGAAAACCACAAAATCAAAATCTCAGAAAATTAGAATATTACATGAAATCACACAGTAATTACACAGTGATACCATGGTCATTGAACCAGGTTTTGGTTATTTTGGCAGTGTGGGCAGGTGCAAATCCTGCTGGAAAATGAAGTCAGCATGAAGTGCTCTGAAAATGTCCTGGTAGACGGCTGCGTTGACTCTGGATTTAATAAAGCACAGTGGACCAAAGTCCTCTTTTCTGATGAGAGCAAATTTTGCATCTCATTTGGAAACCAAGGTCCCAGAGTCTGGAGGAAGAATGGAGAGGCACACAATCCAAGATGCTTGAAGTCCAGTGTGAAGTTTCCACAGTCTGTGTTGGTTTGGGGAGCCATGTCATCGGCTGGTGTTGGTCCACTGTGCTGTCCACTCAACGCAGCCGTCTACCAGGACATGTCCAGAGCACTTCATGCTTCCTTCAGCAGACAAGCTTTATGGAGATGCTGACTTCATTTTCCAGCAGGATTTGCACCTGCCCACACTGCCAAAATAACCAAAACCTGGTTCAGTGACCATGGTATCACTGTGTAATTACTGTGTGATTTCATGTAATATTCTAATTTTCTGGGATTTTGATTTTGTGGTTTTCACAAGCTGTAAGCCATAATCATCAAAATTATAACAAATAAAGGCTTGAAATATCTCACTTTGCATGTAATGAGTCTATATAATATATTAGTTTCACCTGTTAAGTTGAATTCATGAGATATCTCAAGCCTTTATTTGTTATAATTTTGATGATTATAGCTTACAGCTTATGAAAACCACAAAATCAAAATCTCCAGGACCAACACCAGCCGATGACATGGCCAAAATTTGCTCTCATCAGAAAAGAGGACTTTGGTCCACTGTGCTTTATTAAATCCAGTCAACGCAGCCGTCTACCAGGACATTTTCAGAGCACTTCATGCTTCCTTCATTTTCCAGCAGGATTTGCACCGGCCCACACTGCCAAAAGAACCAAAAAGAACCAAAACCTGGTTCAATGACCATGGGATTACTGTGTAATTACTGTGTGATTTCATGTAATATTCTAATTTTCTGAGATTTTGATTTTGTGGTTTTCATAAGCTGTAAGCCATAATCAGCAAAATTATAACAAATAAAGTCTTGAGATATCTCACTTTGCATGTAATGAGTCTATATAATATACAAGTTTCACTTTTGACATGGCCAAAATTGTCAAAATTTTGAATTCGGAATTACTGAAATAAATCAACTTTTTGATGATATTCTAATTTTATGACCAGCACCTGTAAATCTGGAAAGTTTTTTTATGACAGCCACCAATTAAATTTGTATACAATTTCATGTAACTTTATTATTATAAAAATAAATAAAAGTGTATTTTAAGTGTTTGTATGCAAATCAGTTAATTTTTACCTTCAATATTATAGTAGGCTAATGAAGCCTATAGGCTACAACTGACTCCCATAGTTTACAATAATAGTTCAAGAGATTTGTTTTCCTTGAGAAAATGTGCAATGTATTGTACCTGATATCCAAAATAATCGATATTGAATCGAATCGAATCGAATTGCAAGCTTGTGAATCGAAATTGAATCGAATTGTGAAATTTGTGTCAATACCCAGCCCTAGTCTGGACCGATCATAAGAACCTCGAATATATCAGATCTGCTAAACGACTCAACTCCAGGCAGGCTCGGTGGGCACTTTTTTTCAGTCGCTTTGAGTTTTCACTATAGTATCGTCCGGGTTCTAAGAACATCAATTCTAAGATGCTTTATCTCGCATTTTTGACTGTTCCGTTCACCTGTCCACTCCCGAGTGCATTTTTCCTGAGAGACTCATTGTCTCCACACTCATATGGGAGATCGAGTCGAAGGTCCGTTCAGCCTTTGAAGAGGTAACGCCTCCGCCCGAGTGTCCACCGAGTCGTTTATTCGTGCCGGAGGGGTTACGGTCCGACGTTATTCAGTGGGGTCATTGTTCCAATGTAGCATGCCATCCAAGAGTCAATCGCACCAGTTTTTTGGTCAAGCAACGATTCTGGTGGCCTTCCATGGCTTGCGACATTCGAAGTTTTGTTTTGGCATGTTCGGTCTGTGCTCGTGGTAAGACTTCCAATCGCCCACCGGATGGGTTACTCCAACCGCTGTCTGTCCCTTCGAGACCCTGGTCCCACATCACGCTAGATTTTGTCACTGCCCTCCCGTCCTCCCAGGGCAATACGGTCGTTTTGACCGTAGTGGACCGGTTCTCAAAGGCGGCTCATTTCATCCCCTTGCCCAAATTACCGTCTGCCAAGGAGACAGCGGTTGCTGTCGTAGATCACGTCTTTCGTTTACATGGCCTGCCGATGGACGTGGTCTCTGACAGGGGTCCCCAATTTATTTCCAAATTTTGGAGAGAGTTTTGTCGGTTATTTGGGGCGAGTGTCAGTCTTTCTTCTGGTTTTCATCCTCAGAGCAACGGCCAGACCGAGCGTGCCAACCAAGACTTAGAGAGAGTGTTGCGATGTTTGGTTTCTCAGAATCCTTCCTCCTGGAGCCAGAAACTCTCATGGGTTGAGTACGCACATAACTCCTTACCAGTGTCATCCACAGGCCTATCTCCATTTGAGTGTAGCGTAGGGTACCAACCAGTGATGCGCGGGTTGATCCGAAATGAGCGGGTGCCTGCGGTCACCCGCGGTTACCCGCGGTTATGAGTCATCCAAAAATATTTTTAATGATATTTGGGTCGCGGTCGGTCGGGTCCTTTGAAATAAAGATGCCAATTAAACCTTTGTAATTTATATAGTACTAGAGAGCATATGAGCGGAGTGGAGCGGGAAGAATCTCTGCTCATCATCGCTCATGGAAATGTTCGCTCCCCCGCTCAAAGCTACATCAGGCCGCTCCGCTCATCATCGCTCAGCGCTCAACGCAGTTTGCTCCGCGCTCCACTCAAATCGCCCCCCTCTCGCTCCAAAAAAGGAAAAAAAAAAATCTACATGTATATCACTTTTAGCTTAGACCACAGCCTTACCTCCTAAAGAATTAATGAGCAACAACAACATTTTTCAAATAGAAATGTTTTATTTCAAATTACAAATTAGACCTATGTAAGAAGGAATATAGCCTACGTACACAAAGTCCTTTAAAATTAAACGAATAAATGGGCCTAATAATATAAATAACAATTATATAAACAAAAATATAGCCTACATAAAAATTTTAAAAGTAAATTTATTAGGCCAGAATTTTGATAAGTGAACTTTTGCGCAACGCGCACGATTACAATTTAAATGGGCGTATATCCATTGTACACACAAACTGCTGTAAAATAAATAAATAAAATTTATATAAAGAAAAATATAAAAAAAAATATACATAAACGTTTTAAAAGTAGGCTAAATTAGCCTAACTATTAGGCCAACATTCTTATAACTGAACTTTTGCGCAGCGCGCAGGATTAAAATTTAAATGGGCTTGTATCAATTGTTTGAATATTACGCTATATTTAATTTACACTTTGTTACAGGTTACCGTATTCAATTTGCTAACCTTTTGCTTTCTTCCCAGCGTGTTCACATCACACTGCATGTTTACGAGAGATGTGTCTTTTTAGATTCCAAAATGAATCTTTACTGACTGGAATGATGTCTCCACATTCGTTTTCTTCTACCACATTATAGCCTACACCTGTGACTTCTTATTTTCCTTTTTGAAGTAGCCTACATTTTGAACTCCATTATTGAGCCGAGTTTTGACTGAAAATAGAATCCATCTTGCAGTCATCAACAGTAGACTGAGTCAGGCTTGACTGAGCATGCTTCAGAATCGTGGTGTGCGCGGAGCGAAATTGGAGCGGGAAATAGGGCGACGCTCCGTCCTTTTAACACTCCGTCCGGGTCAGGAAGCGGGTCGGGTACAATATTTTCTACTTTTTTTTTTTGCGGTCCGAGTTGCGGGCGGGTTAGTTGAAAACGTCGGTCGGGTGCGGGTTGTTTATACATTGACCCGCGCATCACTGGTACCAACCACCTATTTTTCCCAGTCTGGAATCCAAAGTCGCGGTCCCCTCCGCTCACGCGCTCATCCAGAGGTGCCACCACACTTGGAGTAGAGCCTGCGAGACTCTCCCCAAGTGGGAGCGCGCACGAAGGCTCAGGCTGATCGCCACCGGTCGAAGCCTCCCGTCTACGTCGTGGGCCAAAAAATGTGGCTTTCCTCCAAGAACATTCCTCTCCGCTCCGTATGTAACAAGTTAGCTCCCAAATTCATCGGCCCATTTACTGCCACCAAGATTCTTAGTCCGGTGGCAGTCCGCCTCAAACTCCCTCTGGCGTACAGGAGAATTCATCCCCTTTTTTCATGTCTCTAAATTAGCCGCCGCGACTCGTAGATGGGGAGCCCACTTATTCGGTCAATCGCATTCTGGACTTGAGAAGGAGGGGACGCGGATTTCAGTACCTGGTGGACTGGGAAGGTTACGGTCCAGAGAAGAAAAGTTGGGTTCCTGCTAGGGACATACTGGATCACTCCCTTATCGATGATTACAATCGCCAGGTAGGTTCCCCTGGGAGCACCAGGAGGTGCTCTTAGGGGAGGGGGTACTGTCACGGTTCATGGATCCGTGTGTTCATTTTGCGTATGTGTCTGGTGTGTCTGTAGGTGTTGGGTCTGTGTATGTGTGGTGGCTTGTTTGTTGCCTAGTAACTAGCTGATCACTCAATCAGTCATTCAGCTGCAGCTAGTCAGCTGCCTATATCTAGCTGAAGTGAGATATGCTTGGTGTCATGCATAGTATGTGCTGTTCTGATTATTTTTTCGCTGTCCTGTCTGTCACAATAAACTACTCTCATTCTGACATATAATTGCTGTGATCTTTGTAACTGTAAGTGGGGCAGCCCACAAACTCCTTGGGAGTCTTGAAGCTGACTTCTGCTGATGAAACTGCAAACTATCTTCAGTAAAACTTTTCTTTAATTTATTATCATTCTGACTCTTGTTATTTCTGGTTCTGGGTATTTGACTGTAAATCTAAAAATGCTATTATTCATGCCAGACAAGTAGTTGGCGATGACACTTTGTAAAGAAAGACTATGCGCCTGTGTACATACGCATTATTTTACTACACTGCACTGTACAAGCTGAACGCTCATGCCTATAGACACAGATTACCTAATCAATCTCTTTTTTTTGGTCCGATTTTCATTCTAAGGATGTTAATCTTGATAATTAGGGCCCGAGCAACGATGGTGTGAGGACCCTCTTGGAATTGCTCCGATTATTATACTGTATTATTACTTTGTCTTCTGGGTAAATTTCATGTTCACAAAGCCAGAAACATTCACTGTTATCCCAATTTTAGAATGTTATCCTCTAATATAAAATCCCTTTTTACTTCCTTTAAGAAAATGTCAAAACCTTTGAACACACTTTGAAAACATATTATCCTTGAGTCTGTTGTAAGTAACCTTTAATTTTTCATGATGACAAAATGTTATATTGTGTTAATTTGTGTAATTCTTATAACCACTTGTGATGATGTCCGTATGGGTCTGAGCCTGCAGCGACCCACAGAAATGTTTTCGAGTGGAGGAGAGATCAGTCAGAGGAAGGGCTACCTGGCTAGAATTCCCAATAAACACCCTGTAAAAAATTGGCGAACCCCAGAAATCGCTGGGCCGCTCTACGACTATCTGGGGTGGGCCAATCAGCAACTGTTTTTACCTTAGCGAGATCCATTCAGATACTCTCTGGTGAAAGAATGAATCCCAGGAACGGAACCGACCGTGCATGAAAGTCGCACTTCTCCACCTTGGCGAATAAGTGATTCGCAAGTAGCCGCTGGAGCACAGACATCGCCTGACGTGCAGGACATGGTCGCGCTCGTTCTGCCAGACGATCATGATGTCGTCGAGGTAAACAAATACAAAGTGGTTGACCATGTCTCTGAGCACGTCATTGATGAGTGCCTGGAAGACCGCCGGGAAGTTTGAAAGCCCAAAATGCATGACCAAATATTCAAGGTACCCTGTGGGGGTGTTAAAGGCAGTCTTACATTCGTCCCCGAACTAGGTGATAAGAATTGCTGGGGTCCAACTTGGCAAAAATGGTCTCCCGCTGCAAGAGTTCGAAGGGCGATGACATCAACGGCAAAGAATTGCAATTCTTCACCAAGATGTCATTCAACCCCCAATAATCTATACATGGGTGCAGCGATCCAGATTTCCTCTCCATGAAGAACCCTGCCCCAGCCGGAGAGGAATAGGTTCAAATAATGCCAGCTACCTGAGAATCATGAATATACTTCTCCATGGCCTCCCTCTCAGGCCTGGAATGAGAGTAAAGACACACCCTAGGAGGAGAAGTGCCAGACAACAGATCTATCGCACAGTCGTATGGGCGGTGCGGTCGGAGGAAGAGATGAACTTACTGAAAAACTCTCTTAAATCATGGTAAGCCTCCAGTACATTCGCCAGTAGTGAGATTGATTAATCCGTCAAGACTGGGAGCAACTTCAGTGAACAAATCTCATCCTTGATGTACTCGGCCAGTCTGTGAAGGAAATTATCCCATTGGGCCTTGGCATTCCATTCACAAGACGCGGCAAGCGTGCGGAATTCAATAGAGTAATCTGAAACAGACTGACCTCCCTTTTGCAGTAGTGACAATGCCCGCGCTGCATCGGTTCCCAGAGTGGATCGGACGAAAACCTTGCCAAATTCCTCAGAAAAATCATTGAATGAGGTACATGTCCATTGTCCCACATGGCCGTTCCCCATTCTCTCGCTTGGCCGACCAGAAGCATGATGGCGAAGGCCACTTTAGATTGCTCCGTGGGAAAACAGGAGGGCTGGAGTGAAAAAGTCAGAGAGCATTGTGACAAAAAGGACCGACATGAATTAGGCTCACCGGAGTACGGAGCAGGTGAATTCAGGTGAGGTTCGGCACGATGCGGAATGGCCACATCGGGGTCGGGAGGAGGAGGAACAATAGGAGCCACAGGAGGGTTGGTCTGCAACTGCTCAAGCCGTTCCTGAGCAGGTTTAGCTAGAGAGATGTTTCAGAGAGGATACGGCGAGATTCTATCCAAATATGCGGTGAACAGAGGACTCAAAAGCAGAGAGTAGTGAGAACAGAGTTTATTTGCACACTTTGGGCAATACAACCTCCAAAGTGAAGTGACACATGTGAACACATAACAAAGAGTGTGGGGAATCCAGAGCTGCCCGTACAGCCAACAAAGGATACACAGGCTGAGGAGAGCCACTCATGTTGCGTCTAACGGGATGGGGAATGAGATGAGACAGAGGAACAGCAAGAGAACAACCAGATGTCACTCCTCATCAAAGTGTCCTGCATGGGCCTAAACCGTGACAAAAAATCAAAATAAATAAATAAAATAAAACCATATAGTATACGGTGGCCGAGAGAGCTCAACGCGCTGCAACTGAAGAAAACACATGCAAATAGAAAAACACCTGCAAATTAAGAAAATATCTTCATCAGTTTTACAACACATGTGTGCTCCAAATACTCACAACACAACCAAATACAGAAAAACGCTGCAAAAGTTCACAGCACAACCAAATACAGAAACGCGTTTTTAAAAAAAAGTTAAAAAAATAAAATAAAACAAAAAGTAGACTGAGCTATAAGCGTGTCCCAGCCGAGTTCATCACTTATTGGGGTCTCCTGAAAACATTTCCTTTGTGGTCTGCAGTGCATTTCTGTATTTGGTTGTGTTGTGAACTTTTCCAGCACATTTCTTTATTTGGTTGTGTTGTGAGTATTTGGAGCACACGTGTTGTAAAACTGATGAAGATGTTTTCCTAATTTGCTGGTGTTTTTTTCTATTTGCATGTGTTTTCTTCAGTTGCAGCGTGTTGAGCTATCTCGGCCACCATACATATGATCATCATATAAACAACTCAAAAGCGTCACATGAGTTTCTGCTTTATGCTGTTGTTTTCTCTCCACTATGCCACAAAAAACCTACACAAAAAAAAATAAAATAAAATTGATTGCCAGTTTCAATTACAATCAGTGTTGAGTTACTCTAAAAATGTAATTAATTTCTAGCAGCTAATTGCATCTTCAACACTGTAATTAGATTACTGTACTAATTACTCTCTCTGAAAAGTAATGCATTGCCCTATACTTCATCCCATATCAACCTCGACCAGTTGAACAATACAAGTATATACATGAAACTTCTCTTTTAATTATTTCAAATAAATAAAAATTGCATAAATTATTCTGAAGGTTAGATTAAAACATACTGTCACAAATCCATCCAATCCCTCAGCGCTAGTCTAGACTCCTCAGCTCCTCTCACTCGTATTCCAGAAATTTCACCACTTTGTGATCATCTACATGACATCTATTATCTAATCTGATCTATTCCCAGAATGAGGCCGACCACTGTCTCTGCATTGCGCAGATCCTCCAAAGGCTGAGAGAGAACCACCTCAATTTAAAACTACATAAGTGTGAGATTCATCAATCATCTATCCAGTTTTTGGGCTACATCATTGATGCGTCTGGAGTCAAGATGGACCAGGGGAAGGTAAAAGCAGTCCAGAATTGGCCACTTCCATCTTCTGTGAAAATCTGCAGAGATTCTTGGGATTCGCAAACTTTAACAGCTGATTCATTGCAGTTTTCAGCAAGATCTCCTCACCACCATGCTTCGCCCAAGTCAATAAGCCCAAGTCTCTGTCCTGGACACCCGCTGCTACATCTGCATTCCATCAACTCAAGGAAGCTTGCGCTTGAGGTTGACGCCTCCACAGCGCTCGCAAAATCGCCTGCCCGACGTCCCGGGGCGTTGTGTTTTCCAGTCGGGCTACCAAAATGCATAACCGGCCTGCCCGACGGGCTATCTGAAATAGTGTTCGCTTCAGTCTTGTTATAATCAGATTCAGCGCGTTATTTATCTTCAATCCGCAGCGGCGCGCACGTCAGAAAGAGAGAGAACAGGGTGTGCGTGTGTTCATCTGAGTCTCATTGGTCTGTCACTCATTGGTCGGTGGTGCTCGTCAATGTCAGAATATTTGAGATGACCAATCAAATCAAAGTAGGCGGGCTTTATGTTCACAAGAAGCTGCTGAGCGCGAATTTGAGCAGAGCGACTCGCTTCAGTTTACGGTCAAGTGCGAGATAAGATGTAAGTAGCTAAACTAAACATTTCATATTTAACAGCTTTTTTAGGTCATAAATGTGAAACAAATGACAAAAATAATCAGGCAAATGAATATACTTTTGTCTAATTTCGCCATTTTGAACTGAAAATAGGCCTGTAATGTGACTAATAATTAGTTTACTGTCATTGTGAGGGGACATTAGCATTAACAAAGCCATTTTCATCATAGGCACAAGAATAATAATGAATGTGTACATGTTGAGAATTAATATACAATTTGTAGCCTTCAGTAAATTAAAAAAGTTCAGCTTTAGGTGGGGAAGAACCAGGGCAAGATGAGGAGACTGAGAGAAAAAGAAAGAGTGATGGATAAGAAGTGAGAGCAGGTATCATCTACTGCCCGCTGACATGGTTTTAAAGCTATTTCTTATCCTTTTTGGGCCTTCAAACATCTTGAAATGGACATATCAGAGAAATAAAAAATTTGAACCCCCTAATAACTTTAAATGTAGGACCTCTTTGATTATAAAGCCCTGTCTACGGCCCTGTATTAAGAATAAGATCAATAATGAATGTGTACATATTGTGAATGAATTTAATAAACTTAGTTAGGCTACCTAGCTTTCCTAGTAGCTTTCAGTAAATTAACGTGTCTGAGAAAATGATTCATAAATCAACCTGTCAGTTGACCCTTTGTTAACTTTCTTCACTGACAGACAAAAATGAAAAGCCTATCAGTCAAAGCTCAGCTTTAGGAGGGGAAGAGACAGAGCAAGAGAAAAACAAAGAGAATAGGAGTGTGATGCGAAAAATAAGGAGAGAAAAATAATCAGCTGCCCACTTACATGGTTTTAAAGCTATTGTTATCCAATTTTTTTTGCCCTTCAAAACATCTTAAAATGCACATATGTAGATCAGAGGAATCAAAATTCCCCCGAACCCCCCTAACTAGCATATCTCACATTCAGGACCTCAGTGATGAAAAAGCCCTGCCATCTCCATGTTAATGAAACTAGTTAATAGTGAGTATTAGACCCTAAACTAAAGAGTTACTTTTATTTTATCATACCCTCATTGGGGGCTGAGCCACAGACACAGACTGATTCATGTTCCATACTGGTCACACAAATTTCAGTTCAGTTATTACCAGATGCATATTTGTTGATATTTGTGTTTTGAAAAAGTTTTTGATTCATTGTTTTGACTCATAAATATTCTACATTAAAAATTGTAGTCTTTTTATATGGGCTAGTAAAATTCATTTCGGGCTACCAAAATCTGAAGAGTGCCTGCCCGAAGGGCTACCAGCGATTTTGAAATTTTGCGAGCCCTGCCTCCACATCTGGTGTGAGGGCGGTGTTGTCTCAGTCGCTGGGGAATCCACTAAAGCTTCATCCATGTGCCTTCTTTTCAAGGAATTTATCCCCGGTGGAGCAGAATGACATCGGCAACAGAGTTGCTAGCCATCAAACTGGAGCTTAAGGAGTGGCGACATTGGTTGGAGGGAGCCAAAACATCCCTTTGAGCCGGTCATCACGGACCACCACAACCTAGAATACCTTCGGGAAGCCCAACGCCTTAACCCCCGATCACCGAGGCCACTCACTCTGAGCCTGCTCCACCGGGAGGTCCTGAGGGTACAGTTTATGTTCCATCAGCCCTACGCCTTCCTCTCATAGACGCTGTACATTCATCCTTAGGCTCAGGACACCCAGGCAGTCAGCAAACCCTCTCACTCCTCTGCAACCAGTACTCGTCCCATTTGACCCAGGAAGTTCAGCGCTATGTGCAAAGATGCCCCACCTGTGCCGTCTCCAAATCTCCTCATCACTTACCCGAAGGTAAATAGGCCTTTATCTCATTTCCTGGTTTCGGAACGTTCGAAATCGCCAAGCAGTGTACTCGCACTTCCGGTGGTTACTTAGTTACACCTTTCATACAATCGCGATATAGACCAGTGTCTGTCAATATTAAACCGCATAAAGACCATTTAAATAGGAATCGTGCATGTTCTGTGTGTCTCTGTGAATTAATGGCACAGACTGTTTCATTTACCACACACACACTTAGGCACGCATGACGCTCGCGATGTTTTCAGCCTAACGTATTAACATTAATGTACTTCATCAACACAGCCACTCTGAGAGTCACTTCAGCAGCATTTTGGCTTCATTTGAGAAAAACTATCATCATATCATAAAACACAGAGAGACTCAAAGGTCTACACGGCAACCCGTCAAAATAAAAGTTTGGTTTAACCTTTGAAGAAAGTTTAGCTTAAATCATTACATTTTAAACAATTGGTTATAACAATTTAATTAAACCATTCAAATGGAATCAAGAAAACTAAAAAAAATTTAACTTTTGGGAGACACGAGAGCGAAGTAGTCCAGTGATAATTAGCATGCAGCCATGGTGAATGCAATAACCGGAAGACGCTGTACACTGCTTCGCGGCTACTTCCGGCGTTCTATTGTGTTGCGATAAAGGCTTATTGCATCCACTTCCCATACCTCGACGACCCTGGTCACACCTAGGAGTAGATTTCATCATGGACCCATACACTTCAGTACTAACTTCAATCTACAGTGAAAACATTGAAAATAATTTCTTTATACTTTCGTCATATATTTTTTATAGAGAAAGAAAAATATAAAAGAAATGCCTGGTATATTTCTTAAAGCTACACTGTGTAGGATTTTCTCCCATCTAGCGGTGAAATTGTTTATGACTACCAACTGAATATTACTTTCTAGCCCCTCCCATTCCGAGGGCGTTTTAACTCCTACGGTGGCCGTATTATTTCAAATCTGCCGGCAGTCGCGAGTAATCTCCCCCTCGCATTCGTCACGGTGCCACTGAGTGTAAAAACGCGAAAGGCGAAGCTTGAATTTCCAGGTATGTCCCTCTTTGGCTAATATATTTTCAAGATGGAGGCGCAACATGGCTGCCGCCATTCGAGCGACTCGCTCGTATGTATTCTAAATGGCAGATTCTACGCTTATGAGAATACTTGATTAGTTAAAGGGATACTTCACCTCTGGAAAGATGAATGTGTATTTAAAATAGGTCATTTATGTAGAAGAAATGTGAAATTATTTTTGAATTTGGAGCTTTCTAGACTGAGAAAATCCAGAAAATGTATTTTTGGCTTATGTGGATGAAAGACAACAACTCCCAGAATTCACTTGCTTCGCTGCCCTAGGAGGCCACTCCCAAGCCACGCCTACCGGTAAGAGAGCGCAGTTGAAAACAACAAGGCTAGGCTACTATTGAGACTCCGTGACGAGTTTGCCCAAGATTTCGAGATCGCCCAAAATGTCCGGGATTCGGCTTTTGCGCTCACAGTCGCCATTCATCATGTTTACTGTGGCGAGCAGGACGAGGCTGAGGGCCGCGGGAGAACGGCGCGAGGCCGGTGGCGTCATTACTGAGACGCGCCGGTCTCGTATCTCTCACGGAGGAGCAGGAATTTTCTTAGCAATGTTAAAACGCACATCAACCGATCACTTGTTTAGCGTTCATGTAAACACTACATTCAGATTCACCAATCGGAATGAATTCAGTTAGATTGAAACAAAAGGTGTGCATGTAAACAATGAATGGCGACCGCAGAAAGCAAAAGCTGAATCCTGGACATTTTGGACGATCTCGACGGCCGGACATGTCCGGGAAAAAGAGGATGGTAACCCATGCAGCTTTCTCCTACTACTCAGCTTTCTCCAGAGAACAAGAGCCTGCTAGCTTAGCTTCCAAAGAAAGACGGCTGAAACTATGTACATTCTGTGAGTGAGATCCCCCTATGGGCGGGTTGAAAACATGCGGGACAGCTCCTACTACTGGCTGTAGTCTTTAGCCTCTGGCCAAAAAATCCTCAGATGAAGCAAAATGACGATTTTTGCATCATCGGAGGATTTTTTTCAGACAAAAAATACATAAATATCTCGTCTCAGGGGGATATGAAGGTCGAAAGCTCGGTAATTCGAAAATACTACAGGTTTTCTACTAATACAAAGCTTAATGCTAAATCCTTAAGAATCCCTTTAATTACACATTAATGAGCACATATCATTTTGAAAGAACAAAGTGTTTTTTGCTAAGAATCAACTTAAAAAATTACACAGTATAGCTTTAATAAACTGCCAGTCATGTTAGAATTTAGTGCATATAGCCTCCACAACAAAAATGTCCAAAAATTCTGAATCAAAAAGTTACACTAACCTAGTGAAATGATATGAAGATCACGATAATGAAGATTCATAACTGTGATAAAATAATAATAATATAATATAATATAATATAATATAATATAATATAATATAATATAATATAATATAATATAATCTTTACATCAGACATGTCATATTTTATATAATACTACTGAGACATAAAAGGCAGGGGGACATGACCAGGGAAGTATGATGATGGAAAAGTAACCTACTGCAGAACATGAATGATCCAGATGCTTATATGTCACATATGTCTTGCTGTTTTAACACTATAACAATTTGTATATTTCCCTGGAATTGTAATCTAAAATAGTTATCCCGTTCAGTGGGAACCAATTTAGAGAAGAGTTTGGGAATCTCGCAATACCTGTGGAGTGATTTCATGTTAACCCGTTAGAGGGCGCCCGTGTTTCTCAGCGCATATATAAGACGCTCAATGCACGCGCCGGCCTTTTCAGCTGAGTCCGCGATCAGGTCACAGCCAGCGCTGTTCGCCTCCTGACACCCTCAAACACAATCCGACAAAATGATCATCTACAAGGACATCATCACCGGTAAGAATAGCGTCTAACACAACGTTGCATACCGAAATGTTACGATTTTACCTATATTTTTGGCGTCAAATGTTGTTGAAGTGTTTTAAAGGGCCGGTCTTTCCCGGCTCATCGCGGCCTAACTTTGTTGAATGCAGTTAGCATAGTGGCTAACCAAGCTGTGAACTATAAAGACGTTCGCTTCATTGCTGCGGTTTTAAATGTTACTCTTTTGTTTACCTTACCATTGCGAATCAATTTTACTCGAACTATTTCAGGTTATAAACGTGTTTGGTTATATTTAAACAAAGTTTGTCGATAAATGGGAGTGTTAGCAGCTGAGTTAAAACGCCGGTCGGCCGGTTTGGTGCTGGGTAGAAGTTGTGATGTTAACGTTAGTGGTTTTAATGCTCATGCTCCTCTTAATCACTGTCTGTTTTGAAAAATAATATCTCTAGTGAATTTGACGACGGAAACGGCTCATTTTGAAAATCCAAGTTGCTATTTTTTTTTTTTTTTTTCGTTTTCACAGCCAATTATGAGATGATGAAATGAGCGCTAAACAGGGCGTGTTACTAGTCCAGGCCAGTTCACTTTAACGTTACTCCTCGCTCACTTCTGAGAGCCTTTAAAGGGAAAGTTCTTTCATATTTGAGAATTATCGACCTTTTCTTACGCCCCGTGACGGTTTGCGCAATTATGGGTGAGTAACATCCGCTGAACTCCAAACAGATACTGACAATAAACCTGTTTAGAGGGTCGATGCATGGGTGTAATAAGCGATTGCCAAAGCTGGATACAATAAGGCGACATTCTTTCCCCCCCTCATCCGTCGAACACCATAAGGAGATTTACATAAATTACTTTCAGAAGATTATGAATTGCCCCAAAAGTTCAAACCAGTCTTTCCGCAGCAACATTGCGGGCGTGTTAAATATGTCTGTAGTGATGTTAAGTCTTGTAATATAACGTACATGTTGCGTCAAGGAAAGTGTCCCGTCACCTGGAACGGTGACGATAAAAGTTGCTTACGTCATCTTGACCGAAAACAAATATGCTACATCTCTGCTTTGGAAACTTTCCAGTAAACAAACTGATTGAGATTAGATGTGGAAATGGGTACAGAACTACGCTTTGAAAATGACGATTATTTTTCAAAGAAATAATTGTACTATATTTTAGTTAGATGTTTTTAATATTTTGTAACTTTTATTATTTGGTACTAAATTATATTTATGCAGTAGTTAAAATCAATTTATTCACTTTTTGACCATTAACCTGAAAATGATGTTTCCAACTGAAATGTCATACATTTTGAATGGGCTTTGGAGCACAGCCTGTTTGGTCTGTTTTTAAAGATGACATGGCACATTATTGCTGAAGTGCAAAAAGAGATGAAAGTTTAAAGAGGTGAGCTTGGAAAAAAAGCTGTACACTTTCTATAATGAAAAATGCACATTAAATTATGTAATGTATATTTTCCAAAACCCGTTTTACTCTAAAACTGAAAATCAAAGCCATAGATTTGAGGTTTAAGCTTTCAGTAGCGCTTTTTTTGGCCGCAGTACAAAATGTTTCCAATAGATGAAATTTGCCTCCCATTCATCTTCAATGCAATAATGTCTGTGACTATGACTGTTTAACCTTTTCGAAACCTTGTTTTTTTGTGTGTTCACATAGCAAGTGCCAAAATCTTTAAGTTTCATACCATTCCGATTAAGTAAATTCTAAAAAATAAATAAATAGATTTGTCAAAATTGACAGAACCGCAGCAGAGGGTTAGAACATTAGTGTGAAAAACCAGGCAGAAAGTGAGAGATTCTTAGTGCGTTCCAGTGAATATTCATGGGAGTTAATTAAATCGGACCACAAGAGTGCAATAAGCTGTCTGTTGTCTTCCACTTAGTGACCGTGGAAAAGAGAAATAAAATAATCCGAAGTAACTAAACACATTGGACTGAGAATCTAACTTTTCTTCGTTTTCTTTCACAGGGGACGAGATGTTCTCTGACATCTACAAAATCAAAGAGTCTGAGAATGGAATGATGATTGAAGTGGAGGGAAAGGTATGCAGGTTCATTTTAAACAAACTGCTTTTTAAAATTGTGTGGCAGCCCTCCCATGGACGTACAATGACGACAACTTAGGACACCTTTGAAGGTTATGACCTATGAAACCACCATATTCTGAGTACGATCTCTGATGGGCTATAGCGAAATAAAAATAATTGTGCGTCCCGAATTTGAGTCAGTTACCACTTTTTCTTATCAGTTCTGCAGATGTAAGCATTGGTTGTACTATTCCTGATCAATATGTTTGTGATGTGATATCAGCTACAGTCATTGACTCATGTTTTTGCAGATGATCAGCAGGGCAGAGGGAGACATAGATGACGCACTGATTGGTGGCAATGCGTCAGCAGAAGTTCAGGATGAGGGCTGTGAGACTGCCACTGTCAGCGGTGTGGATATTGTTCTGAACCACAAGCTTCAGGAGACCTCCTTTGACAAGAAGTCTTACACAGCTCACATCAAGGACTACATGAAGGCGTAAGTTTAACATTATGAGGCATGTTTTACCTTGCAACAGGCTCGCTGTACTGTAAATATCATGGTTCACATTATTTTCCTGTGGTATTATTTTTTGCATCATTGACAGCTCAGAGTCTTGCATTGTGGCCACCTGGGTTTTTAAAATATTGAGATGCAAAATTAAAGGTCCCTGCGCTTTCTGCCTGCCTAGTGAGTGGCATGTAAGATTGAATTGGGGACTACAGAATTTTGATTTTAAACCACTGTGCTTGGCAGTTTGTGAGGCTAAATAAAACTTGAATGTTTTGGTAATATTTGCCTTTTCCCCCCATTGTGACAGAGTGAAAGCCAAGCTACAGGAACTTTCACCTGACAGGGTAGACCCCTTCATGGCTAACGCACCGGCTGAGGTCAAGAAAATTCTAGGCAACATCAAAAACTATCAGGTAGGCTGCAGTAACTGCTGATTTTGTCGTTTTGCTGAATTTGTATAAACTACTGTTCAAAAGTTTGGGGTTGGTGAGATTCTTTGTGTTTTTGAAAAATATTTAATCAAAATCAGAAATGTTGACATTATAATTTTATAAATGGCTTTTCTATTTTAATGTGTTTTAAAGTGATTATTCCTATGCTGGCAAAGCTGAATTCAGCATCATTACTCAGTCTTCAGTGTCACATGATCCTTCAGAAATCATTAATATGCTGATTTGGTGTTTGAGAAACGTTTCTCAATTTTGAAAACTGTTTTGCTGCTAAATATTTTTATTGAAACTGATGTTTTTTTTTTTTAAGGATCATTTGAAGAATAGAAAGTCCAAAAGAACAGCCTTTAATGCGTTTTCTGAATTAAAGTATTCGTTTCTTTTTGAAAAGTCTTGCTGACCCCACTTTTTTTTTTTTTAACTGTTGTGTATTATGTTCTGCCTTGGTTGTATTGAAACTGAAGTTGCGTGCAGTAGGGATGCTAACGATTAACCTGTCGATAATTTAATCGATAAGACTAATCGATGGTCGATTTAGCAAGGTAATCATTAGAGCGCTTGGTGTGAGGCTCATGTGCAAAATCCAAGACCTATCAATCTGAACGACCAATCCAAGCGATCTTACCCACTATACCCAACCACCACACACAAGATCCTGTTTCCAGTGGTTGAGCTTTCAAATTACGTTGGAAAATGGGCATGGTTGCGACGCGATCGGATCCTGGATGTCCTATAGCTTTAGCCAAGCTGCATGTCACTCCGTGATCTACGCATTGTTGTGTTTGGACTTAAGACCACCTGCTCTAAATAAAGATGTGATCTATGCCTTACTAATGTTTTGCGAAATTAAAAACAGCGTAGCACAAAATAATCACATGTATGCTCTTTACACGTGCGTCAGTGGGGATCCCAGTACTTTTGTCTTGGGTTACGAAACGCCTTTGTGATCTGCTAACTGACTTTCTCAATCTTACAGTTTTTCACTGGCGAATCCATGAACCCGGACGGTATAATTGGTCTCCTTGACTTCCGTGAGGATGGAGTCACACCATTCATGCTCTTTTTCAAGGATGGTCTGGAGATTGAGAAATGCGTAAGTTTATGAAGTCGTTTTGATGTCTTTTTTTACATTAAGTGTTTTGTTTCTGTAGAGATTTATATGAATTTCTCAAGTTCTCGAATTATTGCGTAGCATCCACTGATAGGCCTTTTGCCATAATCAGTGGCTTCTGGGCTTGCACAAGGATGCAATAGTAATTTCCTCATGATGTCTGGTCATCTGAATGTTGGCTGGAAAGGATTAAATGGAGGAGGATAGGATAATTGCATTAGCAAGATATGAAGAAAAAACAAAACTTGTTGCATGATTATGGTTTGCTTTTTTTGTTTTTTTCCTAGTGCTTGAAGTGTTTGGGTCTTGATGGTATTAACTTGAAACAAAATTGATCTTTTTGTGTTTCTCTTTCTCACCATAGTAAACTTCCCAAATGTCTTCAAGTTACCCCTCCAACTCTGGCCTCTGCTGGTGGATTTGACCCATGGATTAAACCAGTCATTCCCCCTCATTCTTTCCACCAGGACCAGAGGCTCTTTTAACATTACGAGGCCGCCGTTTTCGTTTCTTGATTGGCTTACGTCTACGAACTATCCATTCAAAGGAAATTAAAAACAGGACTTTTAGCAAGCCAAACTGCAATGTGAAAAGATTGTGGTAAAGAAACTGAGTAATTTGGGGGTTCTCTTTTATTTCTTTATCATGGAGGTGAAGTTGACTTGCTGGCTTCTCATTTGCTGTGCATGTCAGCTTCTAGTTTCAGCAGATGTACAGTTGTAATTTTCCCCCCTGTTCCCCATTGATTCACAGGATTGTATAGGATTTCTTGGCACCGTTATTGAATAAAATCAAGCTGCTGGCTAATTAAAGTTTTTTTTTTTTTTTCTTGTTAATTCTGCTTAACTTGTCTTGCTAGTTGAATCACAACCTGTTGTTTTTAATCCAGTTAGCTTTTGCTCAACTGCCATTGCTAAAAAATAAAATTCAAGGGTAAAGGAGATGAACCTCCTTTAAAGATAAGTTGGAAGCTCTACGGAGGTGCAAAAAAAATTACTATTTGAAGCACCAAGAATAAAACTTGAGGGCATTGGGCTAAATGAATATATATTATATATGAATATATAAAATCTAATATCTGTGTATAAGATTATTTTATATCAAATTAACTTCAAAACAAGTGTTATACCATGATTGATTACAAATGAAGAGATGTTTCAATGCAATTTAAAAAAAAAATTGAACAATGGTATATTGGGAAAAAAGATTATTTAAATGGCATGTTTTGGGCACTTGTTCCCTATACAATGAACAGCTGCATCTAATTTTTGAACCAGCAATCAGAACAAAAAACAACTGGAGCATGTCTTGATACTGTGTATATTATGCAGAAGTTGTAGACTCAATTCAGGATAAATGGTACATTTCCCCAGTCATCTCAATGGCAAAAAGTGTCCCAGTTTACCTGAATTCACCCTAGAGACCTTAATGTGTGAAGGGGAAATATATAGTATAGTTCATAGTTGTACAGGATTTAGTGAGGATCAAATCTCAAGCCTCAACAAAATACAAGAAAAGGTCTTTGACACTTTTTCAAAGGTGAAATAATCCATCAGAACAGTGAAAAATGTGCTGTAAATATGTGGACTGTTGATCTCTGTGCTATTAAATAAAAGCAAAGCAGTGATAACTCCACAACAGACAATTCCTGACATATCCTGTAGTTTATCTGATGGGAAAGAAGCATTTATGTTTTAGTATTTAAATTATTCTTTATAATGCTTGGATATTACTATTCTTACATTTCTGCTCAACCTCCAAAATAAAGTTAAACATGCCACAATTACAAATTAAAACGAGGTTATGCTAAATTACAGGTAGTGATAAAAGTGAATTTGTCAGTAAATGGCTTTCACAGATGCGTATTGGAAACACAAATGCTTGCTTTTTTTGGAAGAGGGGTGTGTTTTACATGAGAAAGCAATGAGATGAATTGTCCTTAAAGCCCTTGATAAGCATATGAAAGAGTCTTTAGCATCAGTATAGAGAATGCTAAACAATGCTGTAATTCTTCACCCCCTCTCCGCCCAGAAATCGGCTGATCTTTAACTTTAGACATTCTACTAACTATAAACTTAGCAACTATATGTGAGCTAACTCGCATTAGGATTGTATACTTTAGGGTTAGTAGAATAAGTTGACATGTAGTTGCAAAGTTACTTGGTAGAATGTCTGTCGGGGACCACGGAAAGGAAGTTAGCAGATATTAAGCAGACAGTCTACTAATACTCTGAGTTAGTTGACATGTAGTTGCAAAATTATGAATGTTTAAAGTGGAACATCGGAGTAGTGTTACCCTAGATTTTGTGTCATGAGCCCACCTGTAACCTTACCTAGGAACATTTTTGTGTGTAAAAGTAGATTAGCTAGTGTGCTCAATATCATTGTCCAAGCCTGATATTTGCGTCTAGTGTAATGGTATAAAATGGAGTTCATTAATGAATTCACTTTAAGATCCTTGGGTCTTGTGGCTGCTAAGAAAGCCCAAATAATGACCTTGTTTTTGGTAATAAGCTGCTTTATGTTTCTTGATGCCTTATCACCCCTTTCATGACCACAGTGACATAATTTTTGCTTTCAAAATGCTCACACTTTGAATTAAATATATTTCTAATTCCCATGACAGAAATTATCCTGTGTATACATGGTAGGGATCATGTAGAAACCTCATGGTTCATTTGCACTGTGATTTCTTGAGGATAAAGGACATTATCACTATATATTTTTTCTTTTCATGACTGGACCTTTATATAATTTATTGTGGCTTATTTTACTGTTAGGAGAACATAGAATATAAAACTGATTTTTCTCCACCTCAAATTTTCTCAAATACAAATTTAATTTAAAAAATGGTGGTAATCAAATCAATGTTTTTTAAAACTTAATTTTGTTAATTAATCCTTTAAAATGTAATCAAATGACATTTTAATAATTCCTTTTTTCCCAGCAAGTTTACGGTTTAAATTAAAACATGAAAACTTGTGTGATATTCCCTATTACTTAAAGTACATTCTACTGTGCAATAGTATTATGTTTCTTTCATAATTTCATCAAGTTCGACCAAATGTTTATTTTTGAGTGTTCTAATGAAGAACTTTCATGACCACAGATTTTGACCATATGTTGTATTATGAAATAATCACAATTAAATAGAAATTATTAACTTGGATTATTTGAACATTTATCCCAGTCCTGCTGTGTGAATCATAAAAAGTGTCTCACAATGTGTGCAGAGATACAACATAGAAAAAACGATTTTTGTACAAAAACCTTTATTTCAAGAAATGAAAGTGAAATACTATATAAAATAAGTGTTTAAATCAGAAAACTAAATCTGAATAAAACAACTGTTTACAATTAAACTATCAATACATTTTCATAAAAAATGTCAACATCTATTTTTTATACACAACAAGTGATGAGGATTGGAAGTTCTTTTCATCTCAGTCTGACGACTGAAGATCTGAACTGAATGATTCTATCTTTAGTTTCTCAAGGGAATTCTCAATATAACAAGCATAATAAAACAGCTAAGCATTGTAAAATGCCACAGGTTTCTGATACACCTTTAAAAAGAACAAATTATTCTTAAAAAAAATATCCAGAAATAACATTTTGAACTTTTTGGGGACGTTTGTTTTTCATAACCACAAAGAGTCCAATGGTGAAAATGGTCAGTCGCTCTTCTCTTCGCTCTGGTAGTGTCTGTACTCCGGTTTGAGCTCCCAGGTGTTCTTGTGGGTGCCTTTGACATTGTATATGCCAATGTCCCGAAGAATCTCCTTCAAGTAAGTCTGTAGAGAATGAAAAAAGGGAGTTTTTATAGGTAGCCTTGTAGCATACCCTACCATTCAAAAGCTTGGGGTCAGTAAGAATAAAGTAGAGCAAAGTAATGTTTTGAGAGAAATTACTACTTTTAATCAGCAAGGATGCTTTAAACTGGTGTTAAACATTCGTGTATATATAGTGTAACTCACCACAGGCTGTTTTGTGATGTCCACCAGATCCTTAATGTTATAATACTGATGCTTTTCAAAGGCGGAGAACAGCATGTCCAGCACCTGATGTTTATCTGCACGTGCCCTCTTCCCTTCTTCTTTCTTCCTCTTTTCATAATTCAGCTGAGAAAAACAGGAACAGAGAGAGTGCATAAACAATCAATTGTATAATACTTACATCTGTTTGAGGACACAAAAGCTTGACCTACATTATAGGCGTGATTAGCCACAGGTTTGTAGTTGGTGGTGACGGGTTTGTCGAGCTGTTGAGAGAACCTGAGCGGTTTAGATAACTCCTCCATCTGCATTCTGCAACAAAACGCAACATCCTTTATGAGATCTAGCTATGAAAATATTTAAGTTTAAGTAAGTATCAAACAGCACACAATAAAGATTGTGTGTGGATCTGTATAGACCTAATCATTTTTTTTTTCATGCTATCATGAAAAGTCATGCTATCTATTTTCTAAATGCATGTAGTAGTGTTTTTTTCTGAACAACTTACTGTAAATGTGTCATTTAAAAAAAAAAAATACATTGTGATGTTTAATCAAACCTACATTTATGTAATATAACAAATTATTTTTTTCTTTCGATAATCCATTACACTCAGATGTACGTCAATATGGATGAAAAATATCTGTTGCTACTTCTGTTTCATTGACTTTAAGGTTTAGAATTGAGGTTTGCTTAGAGTTAGTGCTCACTTGCTAGTGAGCTGCCTGTGGAGGCAGCATTTTAAGGCATCACCTTATTTTACCACAATTTGGCCAAATTCACCTCATGTATCCTTCATGGAAAAGATAATCCCAGAATACATTGCAAAACATTTGGTGAAAAAAAAAATGCCAGAAAATGTGAAATAAATGTTTACGCTGCATATTTATTTTTCAAAATTCTACAAAAAAGGACAGCTAAAACAGTCAGTGATATAAATTGAATTTACACAATATTTGTGAGCATGTTGTTATTCGAATGCTTATTACAGAGTCCTGTTGTTAGCTTAGCAACATGCTTGCTGACAAAAAAATTAAATATATTTTATGCATTGACAGTTTACATAGCAAATAGCCTGTGTTGGGCAATTCATTAATTATTTATTCTAATAGGTTTTATTACAACATTTGGAAACATTTCTTTTACAGTGTCCTTGTTACACATGTACTTACTGTGAATTATGCATAACTACACGCAACTAACCCTAAACCAAACCCTTGTCTGTTATGCTAAAAACAAAGTTGTTTAAACAATTAAAAATCTTTTCAAAGATTGTAGGTCAGCCTCTTGAGAAGCTTTATGATTCAGCTTATTATAACAGTTAGCTAAGGCTGGCTAATAATATGGTTTCTAACCCTATTCATATCCTGCATTATGAGTTCGAATTACCACCATCAAAGCGGAGGTACAGAGTTCCAAGATTCAACAAAGCGAGGCTGAAACACTCTTTTGTGCATCAGGCTATCTTAGCGTTGAACAAAACACTTAATCAGAAATCAAGAGTATTGTGAAGGTGTTGTAGTTGTATAAGTGTAGTATTGAATGTATAATGTGGGAGGTTTAAGTGTATGTCGATGTTTAATATATGTTGGTTGTTGTAAACATAGACAGACTTGTCTGACAATAAAGTATAAAGTATTATTAAGTATTAAGTATTATGTTAATTACTATTACACATTACTTAAAGGGAAAGTTTACCCAAAAAATTAAAATTCAGTCACACACCTTCAAGTTGTTCCAAACCTGTATGAATTTCTTTCTTCTGCTGAACACAAATGAATATATTTTGAAGAATATGGGTAAACTGTTTGGTTACCCATATTCTTTAAAATATAATTTTTTATGTTTAGCAGAAGGAATAAATTCATACATGTTTGGAACAACTTGAGGGTGAGTAAATGATGACAATTTAAATTTTTGGGTGAACTATCCCTTTAAATGTATAATTACACTGCAACAAGGACACCTTAAAATAAAGTGTAACCTAACATTTATGTAAAATAACGATTTTGTGTTTAAAATAAATGTTGCATGCAGATTGTTGGTGTACACACACAGTACACCAAATATTGGTCGGGATTGACTCAATTCTTTAAAATCCATTCATTGAAATCAATTGCAAGTTGAGGCTATTAGAGTGGTATGCAGAACATCTGCCATAAAGAGCTTTTGGCTCATACTAATGAGTTTCTATGATGATTATAATTTACTATAAACTATGAAGTTTTAATAATAAAAGTTTTTTAATCCCATAAGAATAGAGAAGTCCACACAGCAACTATAATGACACAGAGGAACGATATCGTTGGAATCTGAATTAATTGTTAAAGTAACAATAAAAGCATTGACCGTGTTTAAACATTTAAAGCGGTGGACAACATAACTACAGCACATGCTTTAATAAACAATATGTTATTGTGCATTTGTTTCGGTTATAGTTATCATTCTTGGAGTGAACTGGCCTCAACAGCAGCTCAACAGGTTTTGTAACAGTGTGTATATATGAACATACTTCTTCAGCCTCATGTAGTTTTCACTGACGGCCGGTCTGCATTCAGCTCTCTGCACCACCAATCCTTCCAGTGCAATTTTATCTTTGTGAAAGAAGAGACATTAACACTCAGTGACAGTTGTATCGAAGCAATCTCTGCTGCAACACACAGCATATTACTGCTCAGTCATTACATCAGCAGAGAGACGCAACAGTACGTTCTGTACAGTCTCTCATCCAGGCAGTGAAAATTTCAATACTTTAAATTAGGCCATACAAAGAAATATTTATAATTGCTGTTTTGTTGGATGATTGTCAAGTCAAAGGCCATCAGACCATTATAAACAGAACAAGGCCTGACTAGGTCCTTCTTGGACCTCCACTCAAGCAGGGGGCGACGGTGAGCACTCACCTGGGCCTGTACCTGTACCTGAGCCGCTGGCCTCGGCATCTGACTGCCCTACAAGAGGGATGGCAACATGAGAACGAGGGGGGGGTACATGCCAAAGTAATCACGGCAGGCCAAGCCTCACGCCAGCTTCTTACACAGCAGTCAGCGAAAGCAAACGCACAAATAGACACAAACCAACAAGCCACACAGAACCTCTGATCAATCAGAAACCAATGAGGAAATTGATCCAAATTAATCCAAAAATCACACACCACAGGTCCCTACCCTGTCTTCAGGGCTGTGTAGATTTATATCATAGATTTATATCTATGACGATATTAGTATAGTCCTAAACAGTACATTTTAGGGGTGTGACGATAGACGTTAATTGGGTTCACTAGAATGAGATGACATTTTAACATTATTTTTAAGAAATCTTCAGTGATACATTATATAACTGGAAAAATAGTTTTTTATTCGACTGAAAGTCATAAGAGCATTTTGAAATGTTTTAACTAATCTAGGGCTGTCACTAATGATTATTTTGGCAATCGAGTAATCGATCAAGTAATTTGGCGATTACTTGGATTTTTTCTTGGTGATAATATAAATAGACCTAAGTGAACAATAGTCTTTGAAATGACTTAAATACATATATAATAACAATGAGGCAATAATCAAAAGCAAGTATTTACCATAGAAATGCGGTAATTTCTTGAGCAAAAACATGTTGACATCAAAACATGTAAACTCTGAGCAAGGGTTTAAACTTGTATTTTGAAAAATCAATCATTTCATATATTTAGAAACATACTGATGTATTCTCCTGTGTTGGCGTAGGTTTAAGAATGATTTACGATGCAAATCTGGTGAAATGGTGCACACTGCATTCCCAGATGAACAATAATAACAGTGAAACACTTTGCATGAAACACAAAGTGCACCAGACTTTATGCATTCCCAAATGCACGTCATTAACCCAAACAAACAGCACATGCAGAGACTGAGTTCGAGTGGAGCAGCATTTACTGTGAATGGAGCCGTTCTAAAACACATATGTAAATATTAAAGCGCTGCGCTTCACTCAGAAACCCGCAGCGCATTTATTTATTTAATTGTCATATGCAGTAAAAGACAGAACAATATAATGTAAGCACTGTAAAAGGTTTTGCCACAAACTCAAACCCCATCATGCTGATATCGCGAGACAGCTTTTCACCTCGACAAGAAATATATCGGCACGTTTTAATATCGTGGTACGAGATCTCGTTTCTCGTCACACCCCCAGTACATTCACAGAGCTAGCAATTAAAAAAAAAACTGATCTCATTCCCTGAAAAACTAATTTTTTAAGAAATAATCCCAGGTAGAGAAGTGAAGTGACCAGGCAATTTGGCTCTCAAGCACATTATAACAACTAAATAAATCATCCGATTCAACACTTGCAATCTAGAAAAAAAAAGAAGTGAATTAGGATGGCAACTAGTCACTCATGCACACACAACACCCAAGCTATACACAAAACAAATCAACATTAATCAAAGAATAAAGGCAATGAGTAGATTTGGCTTCCAAAACCAGCGATATTTGAAGGCCCATTCTAACATCTTCTACCATCAAAACACACACACACACATGATTGAGAGGCAAAGGTCAGCAACTGCAAAAGCTTAAGAGACCAGATGAAAGCTATTACAACCTAATTTCTGATTCATCTCACAGAATAGACAGAGTAGAGAAAGTAATTGAAAAGAACTGGAGGAAGAGAGAGTATGAGGCAGCTGAAGTATGTACAGGAAATCCCAGAGATCGCACAACATGACTTACCAAATAAACTGTTTGAAAGCAAAAGTTTGGTTAACAAAAAACAGTGATACTATAATACTTTCATTAATAAGCAATTAACAACTATTACATAATTCTTAACATGTACACAAATATTAAAAATGTATCAATACATGCAACTATATTATTTAAAGTATCATAGAACTTTTTAGGTGCAATAGTTCTGATTTTACATTGGACATAAAATTGTGCCCCAAAGTAAAAAAAACTAGTCATAAAAAAATTAATGTCATTAAAAATTAGTCATTATTTTTTATTGATGACTTAATAATGAAAGTTATGATCACTATGTATTACTGAAAATGATAATCTGATTTAGCCATTTTACTTTAGATTTATATTTTTTTGTGCTTAAATATTTATTATTATTATTATTTTTTATTTTTTTACAATATAACACTAATGTAATACATGAGCATTATCATCAATTAAAGAGGCTTTTGTGGTGTACTTTAACTGCACATCGTTTTAAATGCATTTGTTTCAGTTTTTCTGATTTCACAGACAGGGCTTAGACTAAACCTGGATTAGGCTTTAGCCCCTTCAGACCTGATTATATAAGGTGCAAATTGAATATATATTTGCATAATTTAGGTAAAAAGTGGGCTCTAACCGGTTAGCCATGCCTGACCCAAGTTATGGGTCACATCTTCATGATGATTAGTTGATCAGGGTATTACTCATATTATACACTTTTATTGGTTAACACACAAAAAAACAAACAAGTGATGTCCATTTCAATGGAAGCAGGGTTTGAAGGGGCTTTTACAAACGTCCCTTAGAAAAAAAGAAAAAGAAAAAAAAACCCCACTGGTGTGCATCTTGACACGAAACAATGGCACTGACATATTTTAAGATTATCAGTGAAAGTTGTGTTCAGTTAAACCAGCTCAAACATGCATTTTAGTCTGAGACTAATCTTAAACCTTGTCTGTGAAACCAGGGGTAAGAATTTTTTTAATTTGAGATTCAGCACAGTAATTCACAGCACTGTAAGATCCTGGGTCTCACCTGAAGAGTTTTCAGTAAAAACAGCCAGAGTCTGTCCACCGACGGTCTGCAGAGTGAACGGATGCTCTCTAGGGGCTCGTACCATAGAAGGCTTCTCCCCAATGGTGTCTATGGTGGTCAGCTCCTCATTGAGTGTGAATGACACCTGTCAATCAATCAGAAAAACACTGATTCCACCCAAACACACAATCCCAAATATAAAAGAATCAGGCCTGGTTTCACAGACCAGGCTAAACCAGGATTAGGCCTTATTTCAATGAGGGCATTTAAATAGCTTTTATAAACTTTATGAACATTTCGGTTCTTGAAACAAAACAATGGCACTGACATATTTTAAGATATACCAGTGCAAGTTGCCTTCAGTAAAAACAGCTCAAACATGCATTTTACTCTGAGAGTATAGCCATAGGCTTAATCCTTGTCTGTGAAACCGGGGGTTAATGTTTAAAGACATGCTAGTTACCTCCGCTTTGCCTTGATTCCTGTACGAACAAGAACAATTATGTGAATACAAATGTTAAATGTTTAATATAAACGTTGTGTTTGTAGTACTCAATAACATTAAAGTTTTGTTACATACTTGGAAATTCGGAGCTTTCCAACTTCACCTCTCCCTGTTGCTTTGGCCCATTGATGTGACAAATACTTTGGGACCTTTAAAAAGTTTAAACACCAACAATGGCGTTAAAACAATGTAATCATCGCACTGCAACGCATACATCACATTGCAATCGTGGTATCTGTAAGTAAGTTAGATGCTAAAACCATGTTAGTAAAACCTGAAACATTAGCTGTAGCAGTTCATCATCGTCAAAACACTTACTTTGACCAGCCATACACCAGTGTTTTGTTTTGCCCCGGTCAGATCCACCTCTCCTTTGTCTGACATGATTGTTAATAGTTTAAAACTGTATATTCTAATTATTTCATGTGGATTTAATACACCTCTTCCACGCTATACGCACTTTTGCTAGTACATCACCAACAAGATTCGGTTGTACGGTGGCCAGATAGGACAAAAAACGGAAGCGCTACACAGATCACAGTTAGTTAGGCTGCCACCTAGTTGCATTTTCTATTTGTTAGATCAACCAGTTATAGATTTAAAGGAGATTTTCGACATCGCTTTGTCATTTTATTTAGTCAAATGCAGTAAATGTAACTGACATATATTTAGTGAACATGTTTTTGTTTTAAACAAAGTGTAAATTTCACACCTTACCTTTACAATATCATGATAACAGACAACAAACATTTCAGATAAGCCTGTATAGGCCTACTTATAAATGACTTATATCCTTTGTCTTCATAGGGAACATTTTAGGAAAGCATAAAAAAAGGGTTACACTTTATTTTAAGGTGTCATTGTTACAGTGTAATTATACATTTAAGTACTGAGTAATATTAATTAACAACATGTACTTACTATAGGGATAGGAAAGGATTAGGAATTGGTTGAGGGTTAGTTGCAGGTAATTATGCATCATTTTTTGTTATTACTATGGTAAGTAAATGTAACATATGTAACAAGGACACTGTAAAAAGTGTTACCAAAAAAAGAGAGAGTAAAATATTACATGGTTCATCAAAAACAAAACAAAAAAGAAAACATATTTTTTAGGATCTTTATGATTGTTTGCATCGCAACAACTATATATGAATGGTGATTGTCATTACTGTAATATGTAAAAATGCAATGGTTTTAAATGGTAAATGGATTTAAATCTGAATAAATTATACGCATACAACAAAAACTACAGTGACAAATTTTTACAATTATATTTTTGCATTCAGTAATGAGAATTTTTTTGCATTAAGGTCACGATAGTTTGGGGTGAAAACTGTATAATGAGACTATGAAATAATGAGACAAAAATAATGACAATACAAAAAGTTTTAATGATCTATGGTAGTCATTATTTCCTTTAAGCAATATATAAAATCTTTCTTTCTTTTTAATTTTGGGGTGAAATATGACCTGAACTCAACATATTCTAAACATTTATGAAAATACACGCTGGTGAACAATACTTACTATTACCATTATTCAGAAAAATGATAGGGTTACCTGAATATGAACACCAATACTAAAGTACTCATTACGTTTTTAATAAAAAAAAGTGGCCTAAAAACATTTATAAGCCACAAATCAAAGATTCTTTTTAATGCATTATCTCTTACATTTAAACATTGGTGTAAAAAAGGAAAATTGAGGAGTAACAGTCAGTCCTCCAAATTTTTACATATAATTATCAGCATGGATCATAATGTTTTGATGAGGATGTTTTGAGGATTCCAAATCAGTACAACGTCCTTGACAACATCAGATAAACGCGTTTGATGTCCCTCATAGGAACATGCGGTCTTTGCTGTGTGAAAAGCGGGTGTTGAGCTCTTGTGACTTCTTGAGCAAAGCTTTTTTCTGAGCCTCATCAAAGCGATTGACTTGGAGGTCCATGTCTCTGTCGAAGGGTTTTCTCTCCACAGGCTTGTTAGCATCCTCCTTAGCTTTTTTCTTCATCTTCTTAGTGTGCAGACTGATGAGAGATTCACCACGCTTGGACTCCTAAAAAGAGATGGGCAATTGAAACAATTTTTTTACATTCAAGCAGTAACAATTGCATCTGGCAAACTAAAGGTGTAGTCCATTCAAAAGGCCCATTAGAGTGAGCAGCTAAATTTCCCCAACATCCCTGGTTCTCAAACAAGTGTTACTTTTCTTGTTTTATTTTGGTTAAAGATTTAGTAATTTTGTTATAGTTTTTTAATTCATTTTTATTTTAGTTTTAGTGTATACATGCATACATACATATGCATATACACACACAATTAATTAATTAATAATACTTTTATTATTTTTAAAATATTTAGCCATTTTTAAAAAATAAAAAATGATCAAGATTCATTTTTCCCCTTAATAACTAGTGTTTTTATTGAAGTTTTGGAATCCCAAAATGGACAGTGGTTAATTTACCTATCTGTTATTAATATACTATTTATAATAAATAAATAAATACACACATAATGATTTTTATACTGTGCAAAAAGTATATTCAATTCCCTAAACCTACCCGTCACAGAAAACTTTTAGCGTTTTCAAACACCATCATCTAAAATGATTTATAAGCTGTTTTCCACATGGGAACCAAAAAATATCCCCACAAGGACAAGGATTTCAGATATTGCCATCTTTGTGGTTTTTCCACATAACGTAGGAGGGTATACCTGAACGAACACACACACACACACACACACACGCACACGCACACACGCACGCGCACGCGCACGCGCACACGCACACGCACACGCACGCACGCACGCACACACACACACACACACACACACACACACACACACACACACACACACACACACACACACACACACGCGCACACGCACACATGTACAATTTGTAATACACTTTACAGCTGTATTTAACTAAAAGAATAACGTACATTATATTTTGAAACTTTTTCAGCCATCTCAAGCTCTTTCTGAGGCAGACGTGGTCCATCATCCTTGGCAGATTCACCTTTTTCCTTAGCCTCTTGTCGCTCCTAAGACAGACAAACAAGAAGGGAATTTTCAAACAATCCCTCTTTTCCAAAACCCAATGTAAAAAAGCTTGTTTCATCTCTAAAATTTAAATCACAAGTGATATCATTGGTAAATCCACAGTGAGTCTCCATAACAATCTCCACATTTCGTATCTGAACTCAATCTCTAACTCACCCTAGCTTTTCGCTCACGTTCAGCGGGAGTGTCAGTCCAGATTGAGCGGTCTTTGTTTTCAGGGCCTGATCTTTTCTTAAAGGTCCGTGCTTCCAAGCCCACATGCTGCAACTCAGGAGGCAACTCTGTCATCCAGCTTTCTCTGGAAACCACCTCTGGGCCAGTCTAACAACAGAAGAGTCACAGATTGTATTGATGTTGTATGAAGAATAGCATAATTATTTCTGTCTTTCACTGTTGTTCAATCATATTTAAAGGTAAAATGGAGGATTTTTTACTTCCGGGTGGATCACCAATACTATTGGTCCTCCTAATTGTCAATCATTCTGGTGAATCAATCAAACTTATTCAGAAAGTGGAGAGGGCGGTTCTTATCTAAAATTCGGAAAGACCCTCCACTATACCTTTAAATAGAGGGTATATACAAAATAAAAACTAAAACTAAAATAAACATCAAATTAAACCCAAATAGTAATATTAAAAATAAAATAAAATAAAAACAAAATCATGTAACAAAAAAATTTGAAAGAAATTTAAAAGAAAACTGAAAGTATAAAACTAATAGCCTATTAGTATAATATAAAAAAATATGACTAAAATAGTATATAAATAACACTGACTACTATTACTAATAAATATTATGATTATTATTATTATTATACATATATTCAGCTGTACTACAGTAGCTGAATTAATGGGGAAAAAACTACATAAAATGCACTTACATCCACTCCTGTAAGTTTGTCTTTCATTTTTTTAGCTCTTCTTTCAAAGTCCAATGCCACAGAGTCCTGGGACGGTCCTTTTGATGGCATGGGTCCAATGACATAATCTTCTTCTTTTTCTTCTTCTTCTTCTTCACTGCTTGACAATTCTGGAGTAAAACCTGGTGGTAGAGCTGGTCCTAAATATCCTCTGGCATCTTCATTTCCCCCCTTTTCATCTTCATCTTGTCTTTTGAATCCTGGAGGGAGTGCAGGTCCTAGTAAAGGTGGTCTGGGGATGCAAAATGTAGTTCATCCAAGACTTAGATTGAGATGCTGAAATTGCTATGTAAATTGCCATGTGTGGCACTATCAAGTATTATTTTATGTTTATTACTCTTCTGGTGACTTGTCTCGCTTTTGATATCCTGGGGGAAGTGCTGGACCAAAGAAACCATCATCCTCCTCCTCCTCCTCCTCCTCCTCCTCCTCATCATGCTTATCAGTTTGCTTTATATCCATCTCAGCTTTCATGATGCCTCTGTTGCTGTTAAAGAATCACATGAAAAAGTGAGAGCAAATTATTTCTTCCTGAAAGACAATGATGACCCTGTAAAGCCTGAACAATTATCTAATAGTCAGATTTTTCGAAACAGTTTATTGAAACTTTAGACAAAAATGTATTTTATTTTATGTTTTGTATCATGTTTGATACATCAGGTTAAGGCCCATATAATATCCACACTTCATATAGAACATTTCTGTATCATACTTGACAAGTACAAAACAAGTATCATACTTTAAAGAAGGCCGGTTCCCAGATGATGAGTATTTGGCTCTCTTGAACACGACCTCCTCTTGATCGCTGTCCTCACATGAACTTGAGGACTCTGAAGCTTTATACAGTGGAGGCAAGGCTGGACCTATGACTGGAGACAATATTTATTATTTATTGTGTAATTATTTTGCACTTAGATCTAATCTAAAGAATCTAAATGACCTAACCGTTTTTTCAAAAGAAAATTGACAAAAAAAAAAAAAAAAACATCTAAAGGCTGCCAGCCTTGTTATGCATTTGCAAAATTAAAAAAAAAAAATTGTAGTCCACAAAGCAGCTACTACAACCAACGTGCATGTGTAAACATACTTGCGTCTTCTTCATCTGAATCATCATTTTTGCTTTTTCCCATCGACGGTGGCAAAGCTGGTCCAGTTATGTTTTGATTAGACATAGCAAAATTATCGTGCTAGGAAAATAATAAAAACAGACATTTATTTGTTCACAAACCCAGAAATGTGCTACGACAGAGTAAACACATTCCCTTATTTCCGGTTTTGAATTCGGTGTGAATTTCAAAATAAGAGTTCTGTTCAGGCGGAATCCTATAGGTGGCGCGTTATTTTGTAACACAAGCGTTTTCTAAAAAGACGCTCTTTAACACAATCTTCACTTCTCTTCTCTGTTGTCAGCCGTTGTTGTTTCTATGGGCGGCGGGACGCTTAAACAGTCGGTATGATAAATAATCATAAAACACTTTTCCCAACTTCCACATACATTTTTACGTTGTCGTGTTTTTCTTGTCATGAGGCTACGAAAGTCAGGTAACGTTAGTTAACCTAAAAATAACCGAACTGTCATCGCTTAGTGAATAGCCTCTTATCTGTTAATTCTTTCCTTGAGCTTCTGAGCCCCTGTCCTGGCGCTTGACTACTAATAATCCACATTTCCCAGTTTTAAAACCAGCTTTGAGGAACATTCTTCTTTTCTGACACGACCAATCGGTAAGGACGCGTTGACTGGATCTTTGTCGATATGCCTCCCAAGAGGCCAAAGGGCGCAACGGCAAACATCTCCAGCTCCATCGAGTCTGAGGACATCAGTCTGGAGACAACAGTCCCCACAGAGGACATATCGTCTTCGGATGAGAAAGATGGCGCAGGGAAGGTCACAAAACAGCTTCTAGAAAGAAAAGAGCTGCTTCATAACCTCCAAAAACTAAAGATAGATCTGTCACAGAAAAATCTGCTTATAGACAATCTTAAAGTGGACCACCTTACCAAGGTAATGGTTGATTAATAGAAAACTGCTGTCAAATTGAGAAGCAGTTTGAAGAATATTTAACGCTTGTTTGTTTGCCTGTGAGTGTTAAAATGATTATTTTCACATTCATTTTAGATAGAAGAGCTGGAGGAAAGGCTGAACGATGCTCTCCATCAAAAACAGGTGCTCGCCCTGCGTCTGGACAGCCAGCTCAAACTCCAGCAGGATGAAAACAGGTGCATTTACATACTGTTAAGAAAAATATCAATATATCAGTCGTCGTATTGGTATTGGCCGATAAATGTGCCTTTTGATAAGGCTGAAATATTTAAGCCCGCATCCATATCACCCTGTAGCCCAAGACCGGTTGCCCACTGAAGCTAAGCTGGGCTGAGCCTGGTTAGTACGTGAATGGGAGACCTCCTGATAAAACCAGGTTGCTGCTGGAAGAGGTGTTAGTGAAGCCAGTAGGGGGCGCTCACCCTGTGGTCTGTGTGGGTCCTAACGCCCCAGTAGAGTGACGGGGACACACTATACTGTAACAAGCACCGTCCTTCGGATGAGACATTAAACCGAGGTCCTGACTCTCTGTGGTCATTACAAATCCCATGGCACTTCTCGTAAAGAGTAGACACCGGGGTTACACCCAGTGTCCTGGCCAAATTCCATCCACTGGCCCTTGCCAATCATGGCCTCCTAATAATCCCCTTCCATTGAATTGGCTCTATCACTCTCTCTCCTCTCCACCTATAGCTGGTGTGTGGTGAGCGCACTGGCGCCGTTGTTCTGTGGCTGCCGTCGCATCATCCAAGTGGATGCTGAACACTGGTGGTGGTTGAGGAGAGATCCCCTGATATGATTGTAAAGCGCTTGATAAATGCCTCATTCATTCATTCATTCATTAGCTTATAAATTATAGCCTCTTCTTCTAGTCATGTCTAGTTGGGCTATTTATTGTTAAGCACACACTAAATGAAATGTTTATATATATTCCACTATGAATTTTGTTTAAAGTAAAATTCAGCCGTTAATTGGAAACAAAACATAAATGAAGAGTTTTGTACAAATAAACATTCCTCAAAAGCCTGTTGTATCACACATCGTCAATATTTTAACACAATAAAAAAAAAATGATGTATGTATAATTACATAAATCTAAGTTGCTACAGTCAAGTAAATGTACATCTTGAAATATTAATAACAATATAAAAACATTTCTTTAGTTTTCTTTTTAAAAATCATTAAAGACAAAAAAACATGTGTGCCACAACCTTAAGGTGGGCTTTTTTAGAATTATACTAAAAGGCCTTTTTACTTGCTTAAAAAGAATGAGCTCTCAATCAGAGGGCAGGTTTTTCAGCAAAGTTTTGATCAGGTTAGTCATTTAGAGGCCTTAGAAATGTATCAAATATGATACAGTTGGCTTTATAGGGTCGAATGAGGGTTATGCGCTACAAACTTCCACATTCTGTAAAACAGGTCGCATCGCTTCCGGTTCAGGTCTTTTGTAAGTGCTTCCTTAAATATAGAGCAGTCTTACACAAGAAACGTTCAAAGAAGCAAGAAAAGATGCGCATAACCGATGTCCATATGCAGATTTGTATAAAAAAAGAAAGTCGTCTTCTTCTCACTAACATTTAGATATTAAAATCAAATAAAATGGCAACAATAAAAGAACTAGCTAGATTAGCTGATTATCTCTTTGCCATCAGTTGCCGTTAACACTTTCTCCGACAAGCAGATGCAATGAGACCTGTTTTCCTCTTTGTTCATGTGAGGTTGGTTCAGCTTAAAGCCTGTATGGCTTCTGCTTATGCAGGAAGCAGCAAGCCCTGAGGAAGCAGGAGATGGACACCATCATGCTCAGACAGAAGCAGCTGGAAGAGACGAACCATCAGCTGTGTGATCGAGCCGGCGATCTCCGCAGGAGCCTGAGGGACCTGGAGCTGTCAGAGGAGAAGTACATTGAGCTGAAGGAACTGCCCGAGGACAAACTCACTATCCCTGAATATGTGGCGGTGAGTTATAAACTGGAGTTGGAAATGAAGATTTTCAGATATATTTATTGGTGCTGTTGGTTCCTCCCACTAACAAACTTGTGGAGCGAGGAGATTTAAAAGCTATACTGTAAGTGCGTGTGTGTGTTTCTTCATATAGATTCGGTTCTATGAGGTCGTGAACCCTCTGAGGACTCTTGCGACTGAGCTGCAGGTGAAAAAGGCTAACCTGAGCGAGGACCTGGACAGTCACCGCAACCAAGTTAGATCACTAATGGAGGTGTGGAAAATATTTTTTTCCCTTTTTGGGTACCATTTTTACTACGGGCTTCAAAGTCAAAGTTAAATCGATCTATTTTCTAAATGCATATAGATCTTATTGTGAGCGATTCATCTATGCATTTGTTTCATTCGATGAAAAGGGCAGACTTCTTTCTGGTGATATATTCAGGACTTCTTCAATCGTTTAGTCCGCTTAAAAGCTTGCGTTCATCTGCCTCCACTTTTGAGCGCAACACCCATCTCAACATCCAATCAAGAACTGATGAATAGAACCGAGTCTCTGCCTGCCCTACGTTTTTTCTTTTTCGATAATCTGTTTCACTTCAGATTTTTTAAGTTGACATTAAGCTGTTTAAAACGTGCATTTACTCTATCAATTTGAACATCCAGATGGTATATTCAAACATATCTTGTGAAGTGCTCTCGGAATATGCATTTATTTGTCATTTTAAATGTTGGAAACGGATTGTAAAAGTGGACATTCTTATCCTGTTGCATCCTCTGTAGGCCATGATCAGCGACTACTCGACGTCAAATTCAATCTCAAAGCGTCTTGGCAGTAGCCTGGCAAGCCAGACCTACATCAAGATGTTAGGTCTGGCAACTCACCATAGACACGGCTCAATCCAAGGGCGGGATTAACGGCTGTCTTTCAAATTCCCTCTGCACGCAATAGGAGCGCTTCAACCAACCAGAGCGTTTTCCAAACAACGGAGCTTACGTTAGTTGGTAGATTCAACTTTTGAATCTGGCCGGCAAAACACATCTTCCTTTTTTAAGAATGACTTAAGTGCCGTTCTTTGCTCTTTTCTCAAAGAAAAACTTAACTCCAAGTCCTCCAGTCACGGCCAAAGCCGATTTGACAGACTGTTCGCCAGAAGCAGCAACTCTTCTTTGTTTTCAAGTCGCAGGTAACCGTCGCAAATCTGTCGTCATTATGTTAAGCCCGCCCCGCCTACTCTATACACGATGTGATTGGCCTGACCCAATTTAGGTTTTTACAGCTCCGAAAGTCAACGGAGAGTTGCTAGACTACCCTGGCTGCAAAATACATTTTGCTGCCGCTAGGGTGCGTCTAGATTTCTAGGCTATCTTGGCAGAGCATTGTAGTCGACTAGTCTGTGCAACTTCTACCTCCAGACCCCATGACCCCAATTCCAGAGAGCTGTGAAATAATTGTAATTATTGGCATTACTTTTATTTCTTATTGACATTCATCACTTCTTTTTCTCATATCCCAACCAGAGTTATGAGGAAGAGAGGAGAGCGCGCTCCGAGCTGGAGATCCGCTGTCAGAGACTCACGCTAGAACTTGCTGACAGCAAGCAGCTTATTCAGGAAGGAGACTACAAACGAGAGAACTATGACAAAATCAAACGGTGAGTGGAATGTCCTGCATTGTCTTTTGAAGTCCACATTCAGCTCAGCAAGAAATGTTTCTTGAGCAACAAATCAGCACATTAAAATGATTACTGAAGGATCATGTGACACTGAAGACTGGAGTAATGATGCTGAAAATTCAGCTTTGACATCACAGGAAAAAATTACATTTTAAAATAAATTAAAATAGAAAACGGTTCTTTTAAATTGTAATAATATTTCACAATATTCTTGTTTTTACTGTATTTTCGATTAAAAAAAAAAATGAAGCCATGATGAGCATAAGAGACTTCTTTCAAAAACATAAAAAAAAAAATCGTACTGATCTCAAATGGTAGTTTACTTCCTTTAAATGTCCAGCCTTAGCTGCAATCTTTGCTTTTTTTTTTTTTTTTACAAAAAGCAAAAAACAAAGAGATTTTAGTTGAAAATGTTTTTCTTTGGGAGTCAGCATTATGGGCAACATTATAGTCGACTGACTAGTATAAAAGTTTCTTTATGTATGAATTGTTAAAATTCAGTCCTTTAAATATGGTGGTTGTGTCTGCGTATTTTGGTCCACAGAGAGAGAGATGGGAATGAAACTGAGGTGAGAGAGTTGAGGAAGAAGTTAGAAATTCTGGACCTCACACACACTGCCATGACAAAAGAGAGGAATGAGCTACATAAAGAGGTAATGTGGGATGAACACACACATACGATTACTAACAGATCGGCATGTCAGTTAGGTCAATTAATTAATTAGCTGATTGTTAAATGATAGACATCTGACACTGACAGTCTTGTTAATGGATAATAAACAATTTTCAGTTTGTTTTCAGTTTTTCTTCTTTTTGGGTAAATTATATATAAAGAGCAAGGTACAATACCTATATATATATATATATATATATATATATATATATATATATATATATATATATGGTATTGAATACAAAGTATTTTAAAACCACAAATGTGCGTTATCCATTAACAAGTTTACACATTTTGTAACCAGCACACTTCTGCAAAAGTAGCAAAGCGGGCATAATCTCAACCTATAAATCTGTTTATCATAAAGGTTCTTCTTCTGTTGCTTACGTTTCCTCTTTCTCGCCACCTTTTTTTTCATCTGCAGGTAGCCACTCTGCAGCAGTCTGTAACATTGATGCAGAAGGACAAGGAATATCTAAATAAGCAGAACATGGAGCTTAATGTGCGCTGTGCTCATCAAGAAGACCGTCTGGACAGACTGCAGGCCCAGCTTGAGGACACAAAGAAGGCCAGGGAAGATGCCTATGAAAAATATGTTGCTTCTAGGTATGTGTGATAAATAATGTACAACAGATGGTGCTTCCTACTTACTTTTTTCCCGCTCCTAACAAATTTTTTTCAGTTTATTAGGTTAAGTTTTATGAACAATATAATTGGTCTGTAGTAAGATGGTTGCGTAATATGAAGAAATGGGCCAGGTCCGATCTGGTATCAGGTATTACGTTACCTTTCGAGAATCTTAATATACTTGGATTTACAGCAGAAATCCAAGATCCATTCTTCTCATTTCTTTATAATGTATTGTCATTATGCCATTATAATGTAACAGTTGTACTGTTTGCATCCCTCCACCAGAGATCACTATAAGACAGAGTATGAAAACAAACTGCGTGATGAACTGGAGCGCATTCGAATGAAGACCAGTCATGAGATCGAGATCCTGCAGAGGGCATCTAAAGAGATGTATGAGAGAGAGAACAGGTGAGAGCAAGCCTTCATGTCTCAGATTGGACAAATCCTATTCTTTCTATCCTTGTTTACCATGGAATATCTGGAAATGTGAGGGAATTTTAAAACCTTAAATCTCTATAATTTTTTTAAAATTAATTTCTTTAACTGCATCCAGTTAAAGAAATGAAGAAAATCTATTACTTAGGATGGGATGCAATCTTTGAAACTGCTGCCTATAGTGAACATTTGGTCTTCTCACAGCTACGACTCACATGTAAAGCTCAGTGTCCTTAAAATGCAACTAGATGCTGGATCCTATATGGATTTAGTGGGCTTTTACAGTGCTGAATCATATTTTCTAATAGGGCTGCTCGATTATTGCAATAAACTAATTACAAACAAAAATGGACAAATAAATACAACAGAACAAAAATACAAATTAAATAAACAGGGCTACAGCAGTAGCCTACTACAGCAGAAAGTAATCAAATGTAAAATAACTTATGCACATTCCGCTCCATCTCGGAGCGCACGCACAGAAAGCCGCCTGGGGAACGGTGTCTCTTTCGCGGCTTAATGTACTTTTAATTACACTGTTTTAATATCAAACACGTCTCGCAGTTCAGCAACAGTAGACTACATTTTACAGCCCTAACTTATTCGGCTTATTTGGATGTTAAGTTTGGCTTAGGGAGGAACGAAAGCACACCGCTGAATGTGGCAGCGGTACAATAATAGTTTTACCTCGATTGTCTTGTTTTCATAATCTTTGGAAGCCAAAATTGAAATCAATTACGATTAATCACACAGGCTTACTTTCTAATCAACTAAGCATAGGTGAAGTAAGAGGGGTCCTAGGACAGACACTGCTATCCAAGTGGCCATAGCCTAAATAGTTTTATCATTGAAAACATGAATAAATATATATATATATTTTTTTTTATTAATGCAAGAATAGTAGTTATGACTAAACAATATCTGATACAGTCTAAAAAAACGGCATGCTTGCATTAAATTATTGCTTTTGCTCTAAAGTCTTCCACTGCTGCACTATCACTGTCTGTTCACACAGAGCAACATTATACTTTTCTGTTGCTATTAATTGGCGTTTCTTGTTTTGTGTCAATTCATCTGTGCAAAGACTGACCCTCAACATTTGAGTGTGTGACACATTAGCTTCGTTTACATGGAACCTAATTATCCGATTGTAATCGGACTAGTAGCACAGTCGTGAATAAAAGTTACATGTAACCATGTCGATCGGAATTAATTAGCCTAACCTGATTCAAATTTAATTCGGATTGTAAGGGGAGGTTTATTCCTTTTCTAATCCGATCGAGAAGACATGTAAACACTAATCGAACTGGAAAACACTGCGCATGTGCAATGTTGTAGAAATGGCATAATGACGTATGATGCCTGAAACAAGCTTTTTGTTGTTGTTGAAACAGAAGCCTTGTTTTGGGCACGGGAAGGGCCGTTTTTGCTGCTTGATAAATATAAGCAGCGCAGCACAGCACAACAGTTCATATGCTCGTCGTCTCCTAATCAGAATCCAAAATAACTGTAAGCCCGCGCTCAATCGGCCCAATGGAGGCATCTGGTCAGCGGGGAAGGTCTCTGCGTGTTACTGTCTTTTCTCGTGGCGAAGTATTTTTGATTAAATGAAATACATTTTCTCATATGTATTTTCTCGTTATTTCATCTGACCCCATTAATGAAAAGATTTTAATGATATCTGTGCATCATTAAATGTGAGCGAATGTTTGACTATTCTTTTTACTCTTTACTGAAAATAATGCCAGAGTCCGTTAGAATAAAATCAATAGTTACAATTTATTATGTCAGGTAAATATATCATGCCAATTTCATAATCAGTTCAAAGATAATCAAGACAAAACATCAAATGCTCTGGAATAAAGAGAAGAGATGCAAACCCGACATTAGGAAATACATGATGCTGAGAGTCCTGGCAACTCTCAGCATTCACGGGCTGATCTGAGGTACAGAATTGCGCTTATCCTCTCGTTGCATTTCATTATATAGACAGAAACTTCTTTCACATGGAAACTTCTGCTAACAATGGGAATTTACATTCAGAGTTAACACCTTTTGGGAGTAGGAGACCATTTGTCTAGAGACACACCCTCCTTTGTGTGCCAGTTATCTCTAAACTCTTAAAGACCTTATTACCTTTTGTTTTATTTCTTTGGGAATGGGATTGTACCAGTCGCACTGAGACATTTCAAGTGATACCAAACATGATGATAAATATTCACATTAAACCATATAGATTATTGGGTGAATTTTGGTGATCTCAGCATGAGGGAGGAGGGATGTGGGAAGAGGGGAAGAAATGTAGATTAGGATTGCTTAGGCGAGAGGTGCTAGTTTCACTAGAGAAAGTTAATTTCCAGAAAGGTCCTTTGTCTTCCTTGGAGGAGTGGTCGTTCCTCCACCAGTTCTTCCAGTTTCTCCAGTTTACAGATACATATTAAGTCTGCTCTTCTAAACAAAGAAAAGAAGGAATTTAGGAGAATGTTAGTATGGAATGAATTCATTCCGATTAAAATAAAAGAGGTCCTTGTAAACGTAGCTATTGTTTTCCCACTATTGTGGGACTATAATTTCTGCTTTATGCTACTTCTCAGCATCAAAATGTTGGTGTAGTCAGATTTATCTGTGATGTATCACTGCAATCTGACCTTTCCAAAGCACAAAAATGAAATTCAAATTCTGTAAATTATACAGAAAAAAGTGGGAGTGGAAAAACTGTATTGTGTTATATGTAATAATGCAGGTAATGAAAGTTCATGATTTATATTGTTTCAAATGGCAAGGCTGTAAAGCACACTTAACTTAATCCTGTGCTGCATAATGTACAGTATTGTTTCAGGAAATGTGTTTGTTCATCTTTCAGAAACCTTCGTGAAACCCGAGATAATGCTGTCATTGAGAAAGACAGAGCATTGAATGCAGAAAGAGATTCTCAAGCCAAATATGATCAACTTTTAGACCAGTAAGTTCTTACAAACCTCTCACATATGCGTGACAGTCTGTAGCTGTCATAATTTTCTTTCTGACACTTATTGAGCGTTTGAAAAACTATTGAGCAAATGCATGTACAGAAATTCTTGCCAACTCATAATTCAGTGGAAAGAAGCATGATGGCCGAATGGGTGTGAATCGATGAATGAGTGAATGAGTTTCCGTAAATTAGTGACACCAGATGCAATGATGCGGTAGCCTTCTGGTAGGGGTGTAACGATTCATCAACTAGATCGATGTATCGATTTATATTCATACGATCCAACTATATCGATCTGTGCTCGGCAAGTTGGCCTTCCGGACGACATATATCGATCTAACATCGTTTTAAAGGTAATGAATTGATTGTATCGATACTAGGAAATAACGCATTGGATTTAAGCACGTCAGACTTTATATGGATGTTTTTTCTTAGCACTTTTAATGATAAAGGCGTTAAACGTTAGGCCTACTCGATTCAGTCTGCCTATCTGTGACGTCGTCGCCATGCGTGAAGCGCCAGCAGCAGCGCAAAGACAACAAGCAGCGCAAAGTCTCTCACCTCAGAAAAACAGACTGTCCTCTCCTTTCCTGTCCTCTCAGCCGCTACACTGCAGTAGCGCGCACTCTTCAATTGCACGCGCAAATGCGCCGGCGCGCGCTGTACTGTATCACTTCACTAAAGCGCAAAAGAAATACGAGAATGCAACGTCGTAAATTAGTAAGTTAAGAAATAAAAGTAAAATGCCAATAAATTACGTTATTGGTACGTCATGTGTGTTGCTATTTATCAGGAGCAGTTTCCATGTTTCTTTACCAGTTCTTCTAAGTATTGTGTATCACCATGGTAGCCTAATTGTTGTTTGTTTCCATAACAAAATGCCACTTACTTGTTATTTTGTATATTTTTATATGACTGTGATGGCTCAGACCAAGATTGTATTAACAAAAAGTTTTGGGACTAGTTAGTTACTAATAGTTTGGGACTGCTATTTAATAGCTTAACCTCGCAGTGCCTACTGTTTATCAGTATTTGACATATTCTTACAATTTTTTGTATGTTAAGTAAAGGGGGACAGAACTTGTGTGTCTATAATTCCTAAAAAGGTGGGTCGTGGCTTGATGACCATGGGGAAATGTGGGTCCCATGGCCAAACTATTCAAAACATAATTCAATGTTGTGATAATCGTAATTAATAATCACAAATTCAATGGAATAATCGACAGTTATAATTTTTGTCATAATCGTGCAGTCCTACTTTATTCAAATAAAATGTGAATGCATGTGACATTAATTGTTGTTTACTTGTTTGTTTATATCCATAATTAATTGATACCTGATTCCCTTACAAGAATTTTTGGCTAAAAAGTCACTGAATCGATTTCAAGTCACTGAATCGTTTCGGATCGTATCGTTCTAAATGAACCAATATCATCCTTGAATCGTATCGACAACCACGAATCGCGATACGAATCGAATCGTTGTTAAAACGAATCGTTACACCCCTACCTTCTGGGCATTTTGAAATCAGGATTTCAGACGTTATTTAAAATTAGGCCTAGGCATTGACAACCATTTCCGCTATATTAATACTTGATATGTCCCAATATGATGTCAAAGTAAACTACCGTGCAAAAGTTTAGGGTCAGTAAGATTTTTTTTTTTTAAGAAATTGTATTAAATTGATAAAACATGACTGAAAAGACATTTCTGATGTTACAAACATTTCTATACCTAACAAATGCTGTTCTTTTGAACTTTCTATTAATTAAAAAATGTTTCCACAAAAATATTAAGCAGCAAAACCATTTTCAACGTTGATAATAATAAGAAATGTTTCTTGAGCTTCATATCAGCATATTAGAATGATTTCTGAATGATCATGTGACCCTGAAGACTGGCGTAATGATGCTGAAAATTCAGCTTTGCATCACAGGAACATTTTAAAATACATTATAACATGTTAATTGTTAACTATAACTGAAAACTAAAATTTCTGTTTTTACTGTATGTTTTGATTAAATAAATGCAGCCTTGGTGAGATTTCTTTCAAAAATCTTCCCGAACCCAAACCTTTGAACTGCATTGTAAATCCCCAAAAATACTTAAATAATATTACAGGGTCACTTTAAAATGACTAAATTACTAACTTAACTTTACATTAATAAGCACACAACAGTGATTGGTGGTGGCTTTAACACTGTTCTAGCCTTTGCATGCACTTTGTAAATCTGTGAAAAGGACATTTCTTTAGGACTTTTTTTTATGTTATTTGTTTTTTCTTGGTGTCAAACATTTCAAGCTTGACTGGATTCCTCCAAGGCCAAATCAAGTAATCTCAAACTGATGAAAGACATGGCCATTTTTTGTCACTGTAAGTAAAAGTGGGTGTAGTCATGTTTGTCTGTTAGTGTGTGTGAGGATCATATACTAATAAGTAATAAGTACTGTGTAAGACTTCTAAAGTTGCAGGGAGACATATTTAACCTCTGTTACTGCCTCCATAAAAAATAAAAGTGTTCTTCACTGCCTGTCTGATGACAAGTAAACAATCGAAGCCAAGATTTTAAAATATGCGGATTGTTTTGCTCCTGGTTATGATAGATGTAATTATTTTTGGAGCCTGTGTTCTTGAGGAGGAATTTCTTGTACAGTCATGTTCCCACGGTTGTAGAGCCAGTGTGACAGAGTTGCTGAACATGCCTTTGTTAAGCTTTCCATTGTGATGAAACGCAGTTGAATCCGTGTTTCTACACTGTGGTGATCAGGGCCTGCACTTGAAGGAAAGCAGTATCAGATTCTGGACACTGGGCTGTGGTAGATGACTGTGAAAATAGATGATCTAAAACAAGAACATGTGGCTAGTTAAGACAAGACTAGAATTATAGTTAGACAAGTAGAAGAAAATAAGCAGCGTGTCGCCACAGCTCAGTGAAACCTCTCTGACAGGCTAATTTAACATGTGAGCTTTGGTTTTAACAGCATTGGTAAATGTCATGAGTGAGAAAACATGCTAAACTGGCTAGAAAAGATGGGTATTTCCATTTTGGTACACTCTGCTGGTGCATGTCTGCAGCCCAAACATAGAAAGGGTTGAAAAATGACTTGAAATGTAGAGCTAGTGTAGGCATACACTAATGGAAAAAGTTTGGGGTCAGTAAGATTCTTTTAAGGTTTTTGAAAGAAGTGTTTTATGCTCTCCACAGCTCCATTTATTTGATCAGAATATAGTGATATTGTGAAATAATATTATTACAATTTAAAAAGACTACTTTCTATTTTAATATATTTTAAAATGTAATTTATTCCTGTGATGTCAAAGCTGAATTTTCAACATCATTACTCCAGTCTTCAGGGTCACATGATCCTTCAGAAATCATTCTAATGTGATGATTTGGTGCTCGAGAAACAGTTGTTAGTGTTATTGCTGTTGAAAATTAACCTGACTACGTCAGACTTCCTACTTCCGCTAATTTCATTTCGCTCCTGTAGTCAGTCTGAGATAGCAGCGTATTTTTCAGTTTTCCACCGGCCTGAAAACAGCCGGGCCAATCAACGAACAGAGGGCGGGCTGAGAGCCGTGACGTAGACGCTGATTGTACCGTGGATGCGTAGATTTACTTCACATAATCTGCAAAAGTCGCGCACAGCCATGTTCACTCCGGTATTTCGCTCGATGGTTTAGTTTTTGCATCATACATGTGTTTACAGTGGAAGTTAGTTGCGGCTGAGCATGAGCATAACACACGCCATAACCAAACGTTATGTGATTGGCTTACGGGTAACCAATGATTTTAAACTTCAGACAAGCGCCCCCCCCCCCCCCCCCCCCCGCGAGAGAGAAAACACTTCTCTATTATGCCATTCCAGACTCTGTCTACGAAACAAAGTGAAGTAGCAGAGTCTGGTATTACCAGGCTAGTTGAAAATTGTTGTGCTGCTTAATATTTTTTTGGAAACAGACAAAAAAAAATGTTTTTTGTAACAATGTAAATGTCTTTTTCATGTAAATAAATCGCTATTGATAAATTTCTATATAAATGCAATCATTTCTTTCAAAATCAATCTCTTTGTTTTTTGCCACTAACTATTTTTTCCCCTCTTTCGCTGTTATCTGTATTTTTTTTATTATTATGTTATCTCTACATTTTAGTGTGCATCCTTTTTTCTTTTCTTTTAAAGTCCCTGTGAACCGGAAGTTGCAACCGACGTTATTTCAGTGTCGTGACGTATTTCCAAGTGAAATGGAATATTGAATAGAGTAGCGCTGCACGATTAATCGGAATGAAACCACACGCGATCTGGCAAAGGCTGCGATTATTTTATGCGCAGCTTGTCAGTGCAGCGCAGCTGATCGGTAGTAAATGCTGCTCCATCTGAAAGCCAGAGGGCGCTCTCACGCAGACACGCCAAATAAACAAAATAAACAGCTGAATAAACAGAATATTAAAATGCTTTGATTGATTTATTAAATGTTGTATTTTGTTGGACAAGAGTTTCATAAATGCTTCTCATGTTTGGAAAGATGTTTGACGCTTGTTGCTTTTTCGAATGCACGTTATAAGCGACTCAAACTCGCAGTGCTTTCAGATGGAGCAGCGTTTACTACGGATCACAGAGCCGTACGTCACTGACAAGCAATGCTTTAAAAATAATCGCAGCCTTTGCGATTTCATAATCGCAATAATACAAATCAGTTAAGCGTGGTTTTCATGTTAATTGTGATTGATCATGCAGCCCTAGAATAGAGGGCAAGGTTTTATTTTAGCACACCTCCTCTCCATCCCTCACTCATAGCAGACTGACGGTTAGAGGGGAGTGGTTATGGATATTCTACTCAAGCCGCCAAACTGACGTCATCAGAGAAGGAACGCCATTCTAGAGCAAATTTTCAAATTCTGATTATAGATTACCACGACAAACTAATTTTTTTTCTGTGTATTAACTTGCACGGATTAATTGTTCACCGCAAGACTAGTAATGTGCTCTAACGAAGTAAATAGGGTCAATTTTGTTTTCATGACGACTTTAAATGAGGTGGTTGATAAGGGTGTCTAGAAGTGCAGGTTGTTGCCCCTCCCCTTTCTCCTGAGTGGTCAGCCCTTATTTGCCCATGTGAGAAGCTTACGGTGTCACTGAGCTCCAGGCACATGCCTTGCATACCAGCAGATACTCTGCACACAGTTGTTGGGCATACCCCACGTTTTTCAGCCCCGGGGAACGGATTGCTCGCATTCACAGAGAAGCTCGATTGAGGGCAAAAACGACACATGCTCCTTTACCCTGCTCTTGAGAGGTCAAGTCTACGGTCCGTGAACATGTTGTCCAGTGACTCTATTTTGGGCTGACAATTTTAAGGTGGGGGAGGGAGAATAGAAATGAGTGTTGCATTGCATTGTGTCATGCTGAGAAAAATAATTCATTTTTTTTTCAGTTGTGTCGAATGCATTTGCACATAAATTAATCATAAAATATTTGAATAAGACAACCACTCCTTACAACATAGTGTTACGACAGCCTCCTCACCCTTCCTTTTTTCCCCCCTGAATTTACGTAAATAAACAACTCTAATGTACTTTAAGCCAATAAATAGCTTAACAATATCCAGCCTTACTCCCTAATGTATGAAAGGAGTGGTCCAATTACGCACAATTATTTCTATAGGTGTTGGTCATCATGATGATATTATTTCCTTTGTGTTCTTTACCAAACTGCCTGCATTTGTCTGAATGTTAGTGGCAACGCACAAACAAAAGAAAAATCTTGACCTGCCAGTTTTGCCCCTTCATAGGTGTGGTTATGGTTTCAACCAAAACCCCCTGGAGCTCTGTGACATTCAATAAAAATGGTTTAATCACTCAAAGACCTGGCTGTTAATGTTGAAGGATGCAAACAGATACTTAATCTGTTTGGGCATGTTGAGATTTGGTGTTTCTTTTGAATTTCAGTAACTTTTTGCCCTAGGAAATACACTTAGCATGTCAGAGGCTATCGCATCTACGCTTTGCATCACCTTTAATTTAGCAATCGCTTAGCTTAGCCTAAGGTGAGCTACAGCAGACATTATAACCATCACGTTTTTTTCCTCCCATTGTGTTTAAATCACAATTTGAGCGACAGTAAAGACCATTTGAATTAAATACTTTAATTCATTTTAATTTTAATATTTTTTTTAATTAATTCATTTCTATTAATCAAAGAATCCTGAAGAAAATGCATTGTGTTTCCACATAAATATGGAGCACTACTGCTTTTAACACTGATAATAATAAGAAATGTTTTTTTTTGAGCAGCAAATCAGCATACTAGAATGATTTCTGAAGGATCATGTGACACTGAAGACTGGAGTAATGCTGAAAATTCAGCTTTACCATCACAGGAATAAATTCAATTTTAAAACACATTAAAATAGAGAGTAGTCCTTATAAATTGCAATAAAATTTCACAACATTACTGTTTTTAGTTTTTTTTTTTTATCAAATGAATGCTGCACTGGTGAGCATAAGAGACTTCATTCTAAAATCTTACTGAACATTTTTTTTAATTATATGTGTCATATTGTTTTCAAAATAAATTTGCATGGGATAATTGTGCAGAATCATTTCTTTCTTCTGTTTTCACTGATGGTCAGCGGTCACTTATGGTCACTTATGTCCTCTGTCTGTGCCTGTGTCCAGGTTCAGGCAGCTGCAGCTGGGTTCAGACAGCAGGGTGGCAGAACTGCTTAACCAGGTGAAGCTGAAAAAGTTTGAGTTGGAGCGTTCCCAGATGGTCCAGGAGGAGACCGCCAGGAACCTCAGCCTTTGTCAAATTGAGTGTGAGAAACACCAGAAAAAACTGGAGGCAAGGCTCTATAAAATAAATAAATGTTTCATTTGTGTTAAATCTGTATGGCAAAGATGCCATGCTCATGAAACCTCAACAAAGTGATTTCTTTTAGCATTACTGCAAGTTAAAACCTGTCAATTGCTTAGTAGTTCAAGCTGGTAATTCCTTAAAGGAATATTTTGACACTTCTGTCATCTTCTACAACACCGTCATCATTTCTAACCTGCATGACTTTCATTTTTCCAAGGAACACAAAACGAGAATTTATTGACCACACTTTACTATATAGTGAAGTAAATGGGATCTGGGCTGTCAAGCTCCAAAATGATGAATGAAAAGCTGCATGAAAGAATCATAAATGTACCATAAAAGAGGTCCATATGACTGATGTCAAATTTTCCCAACTCTTCTTACGCTATACATCTATTAATCAGCTTCAGTCAATATTAGACATTTAATTGTCTAAATATTTTTTAACATAAAAAATTTGGTTTAAATGTTAATATTTTGCAATTTTTTTCCACATAAAGATTACCTTTGTTGTACCAAAGATTATTTTTAAAGAATTGTTTTTTAAAGAATAACTATGAATAAGATTATTCATAGTTATTCTTTAAAAAACAATTCTTTAAAAATAATCTTTGGTAATTAAATCTCAACATGAATATCCATATTTTATACTGTGCATTTAAAACGAAAATGAAAGAGATATTCCTTTGTATTTTTTGAGATTTATTTCTGATAATGCGGATCTTACAGAGAGAGGACAGGAAGTGATGTGGGAGAGAGAGAGGGGGGTGGGATCGGGAAAGGAGTCGGGACTTGAACTCGGGTCGCCCGAAACGCAACCATACATGTCGAAGGGAGGCCTACGAGGCCATTGGCTCTGACTAGAGAGCTATATACATTTTAAAATGCCTGAGTTAACTTGTAACATTGAAAACAATTGTTTTTTTTCCTCTTTTATTTGTGCTTTTTAGTGTTTTATTTCTCTGATCCCGATCTTCTGATTTATTTTTAATTTTATATAAAATAGTATAAAATTTGAATATTGTGAAATCTATGAATGGCATTTGCATTAAGCCATTAACAAGTCATATGGACTTCTTTTTAATGCTGCATTTTGATGCTCAGCGTCGTGGATCCCAATTCAAAGGCCAGTCCGTTCTTCAAGAATTCTCCCTCTGTGTTCTATGGAGAGAAGAAAGTATTTAGAATGACATGAGGGTAAATGATAATAGAATTTTATTTTTTGGGTGATCACTTCATAAATATTACAGTATTCTTTAATTATTACCTATGATTTGATTGTTCCAATGTCATATATGGAATATATAATTCTTGTAATGAGCTCCACACTGACTCTCAACTCATTCGGAGACCAGACAAGGGTTGAACCCCATACCAGCCTCATAAAATAAGGATTGCACATATTTGTCAGCATCATAAAGCCTATTTGAACATGATATGACACCACCCTTGTTACTCAAGTTCTGTCGCTATATCTTTGTCCTTCTCTTGATCTGTTTATGCAGGTTCTAACAAAAGAGTTTTACGGGCTTCAGACATCATCAGACAAACGCATCACAGAACTGCAAGCCCAGAATTCTGAAAGGCAAGCACGACTGGAGACATACGAGCGATTGGAAAAAGAGTTGGACGATGTTACCATGCAGGCGGCAGAGAGTAAGAAAGGAGACTGATTCAGTCATTGATATTGAAGTTCAAAGATAAGATAAGACCAGAACATCAGCAAGGTTGCACATTGAAATTAAATGATCTTTGAGGCCAAATTGTTCTTAAAGGCCCCCTAAAAGTGCCTTGGAACGTGCAGCTTTGTATGTTGCGTTGATGTAATTTCCACTGAAACAGGAAGCTAAGGCGGGACATATTGAATGACTCCTCCCCCTTTTCAAATAGCCAATAGCGTTTAGTTTACCTCACAGACTGCACGTCGTACTTGACAGCACCATGGAAGTGAATCCGAGCACTGATGATATGTTGGATTCAATAGTAGAGGTGTGAATAAATTCTAGCCATTTCATTCTTAACCAACGTACAGTTGGAAAATGGAATAAAACTCGAGCGTTTGAGCAACCGAACACACATCTCCATCCCATATTGCTCTGTGACGTGTCAACGATCGCTTTGGCCAGGTGGTATTTATAGCATGGGGGCGGGACGCTTTAGATTCTAGAAAGCATTTGATTGGACAGAAGATGTGATGAGAAGCTGAAGTCCCAGGTGATGTCATAAAAATCTGTGATCCGTTTTAGCAGAAGTGTGAGAGTGTAAGTTTTAAATGCTTATATCACCTAAATGTGAATTTTGTCATTGTTTTGGAACACACCAGCTTATCCATAACCTTAAGGCTAATATATTCATACTAAAAGATAAAAAAAACGTACAATTTAATTTCAAGGGGCCTTTAAATTCTGACATGAGGTTCTTATTTCTGCATATATGGTCATGTTGATTTAAAGAAATCAAAGCTGTGGTTAAATTAGTGCTGGCAAGATTCTGTTTTACAACTACTCGTGAAACAGTTCTGCTGCAAAAAACACAAGTAAACAATGCGGTAATAGTTTTTAAAAAAAAAATTAAAACACGCTGCATGTTTTTTTTCCATTGGTTTTGCATGTTCAACATGCCATACTACATCACACCTGATGATGGTTTGAAAAAATGGCCTTAGGGCCTTGTCCTTAATCAACCCTCTTCTAAACGTCAGTGAATATGCTGACACTGAGCTGAGGTGATGTGAAAGGCTGGCCTAGCCAGGTTTTTAACTCCAGGTTAAAAACAGGTTTTTAACATTAAGTCTGCATAGATCAAACTTAAAAAAGAATGCCTAGTGCAAGGAATGCCAGATGATACCACAAGTTGATGCAGTTACTTATCACTGTGATGTTGTTGTCAAGTTAAACTTATCTCTCCGCCTTTTTGAAGCAATTTTTGATTTTAACGAACTTTTGATATTCGCTTTTTTACGAATTTTTGATATTCTCTACCGTTCCTGAGAAATACCTCTCATAATTTGACATGTCTGTATTTGTTGTCTTATTTTACTTAGCTTAGCATGCTAATTGGTTAACATGCTAACCAGTTACTATACTTTCTAATGTGGCTCTTCAGCTATCAGGTTAACCGTAAGCTACATTAGCAGTTCAGTTAGCTTAGTATGCTAATCGTTTAAAATGCTAAGTAACGCTTCTGTGAACTCATTCTTGCCTTGGAAACTCTCTTCAGCAGCCAGTGGCGCACCTATATAAGCAACAAGCACCGAACCTTTCAGGTTGTGGGTTCAAATCCTGTGTGGAACATGCTCAGACCGCAAGAGTCCTGAGTCCAGAGGCCTGAAGTGGTGCAAAAGTTGATTCTCTTCAAGACATTGTGTCTTTCTGAGAATGATCTAATCTGAACTTATAATAAATCTAACATGTGATGCATTTATATAGAAAATCTTCATTTTGAGTTAATTGTCAACTGAACTACTGAAGCTTGTCTTCCATATGGTGCACTGCAATAAGCAACAATCATGTGATCTAAAGATTGTGGGGTTGATTCCTGCATGGTACAACATTATAAGAGTGTGTACTGTTGTGTCACTGCGATTCCCTTATTGTCTGGGAAAGCATTGTACTAATATTTCTTCCTCTTGGATTAGAAATGTTCATTCTGTGTTCATTTTCACCTTAACTTCTGAATCACTGATTATTATATATTTTGTTTTAAATGTAGTGAAGCAATTTTGTTAAAATTATAAAACATTTTTTACTTGTGGTTCAACCAACATGCAGAAAAAGCAAGAAACGATATAGACAGAACCTTTTCTGATGGTTATTCTTAAGGTCAATAAGTCTATTAAAATATAATATAATTTTAGCTTTTTTATGTATAAATACAAACAACTTTTTACCCTGAAAAATTATAAAATAAATTTAAAGTGGTGTAAAAGTTTTTCAAAATCAAAAGAAACCAATATTGATTACAGAGAGTACATTTATAGGACCTTGGTACAAGATTTTTGGATATTCTTGTTTGTTATTGACCTTTATGTTCTTGTTCAATTGGTAATATAAACTTGCTCTTGAGTCTCTATACATCATTCTCATCTTTATCTCTTTAAGCACTACTTCACCATTTTTCATGTCTACATAAACTTTCCAACACAGTATGCATTGTAAGAAAAGATAGAAAACTGTTTATAGTCCTATTAGTGCTCTCCTTTCTGGCAGTGATGCTAGTTGGGTGGTCTAGACATACTTGCTCTTAAACATACTTTTTTCCTCCTTTTTTGTAGTTGAAAATGAAGACGAGGCAGAGAGGGTGCTGTTTTCCTATGGTTATGGTGCAAACATTCCAACAACTGCTAAGAGAAGACTGAAGCAAAGGTGAAGTCTGAGGAGGTCACTCGTCTTTGAAAACCAGAAGCTCATCTTTGTGTTTACTGACTGTTTTTATGTCTGCGTGACCCTAATCATAGGTTTCTGAATGTGTGTGTGCAGTGTTCACTTGGCACGTAGGGTTCTGCAGCTGGAGAAACAGAATACGCTGCTTAGGAGAGACCTGGAAAGACATACGGCGCACAGCAGCCAGATCTCTGAAGAGGTGCTACATTTCACTCTTTTGACAAGAATGCATAGACACATGTACACATACAGTACCACGGGAGTAAAAAAATTGGCAGTAAAAAGCATTTTTGTGTGTGTATATATATATATATATATATATATATATATATATATATATATATATATATATATTTATTTAATGTACAGCGTAGAGGCAAAGAACCACCTGTCGTGAAACTGAGTGCATTCATTCATATTTTAATGCACAACTAGCCATGGATTATCCTGCTTATACTAGGGATGGCGAAAACTAAAAATTTTCTTGACCGACCACCGAGCCTCATTAGCCGGTTGAAACCGGTTAACCGATTAGTTTAAAATATAGGGCTGTGCGCATGAGCAATAGTCACATCGCCGGAACATGCGATGTGAAGGGTAGTAGTAGCACCCATGGTGTATTAAGAGAATGATATTTCGTACTAAAAAGAAAGTCAAAATCAGCTATTTGGGACTATTTCGTCTACAAAAAGGAGGATGTTGACTGGAGTGTTATAAAGTTGTGGATGGTTGTCTTTTTTAAAAAGTCTTTTGTCTTTTATTTTTCGTGTTCGCATTTATGAGGAAAAAACAATTTTACGTGACAGTTCTCCATTATGGACGCGACCGCTCAAAGCGGCACTAAAAGACTGCTTTAAAACTTTCACAGAGACCTCAAACAGAAAGCACAAAGCCTTTCTTTAAAACGAATTTCGTTTTGTATTAATTGTATCTTAATTTTAATCAGCGTTTCATTATCCAATTTTCTCGATTTAATAAAAAAAAGTAAATATAGCAGATAGATATCACGACACGGAGGCGCCAGCGCCTGAACTGGAGCTAACATTAAGCTATCATCCATAAACCGAAACTCAACGTATAAGGTAGCTTACTCGTCTCACACACCTAAAAAAAATAGAAATATATCTATTATCTACAGAAATCTCTACTTTTAAACAGAACCATTCAAAACAAAATAAAACGATTTAATCCGTGAAATGTGTATTTCTCTCCGGCGCGTTCACTACTGCGAAGATCGCGAGTCAGATTTCATCTTTGCAGCCGACACAGAAAACACTTGTTTATTAATAGATAATTAAAATGTCTCATCGCAATATTTTACATATTCATAATCATTACTTTTGCTGGTTCTTTGTGACAGCTTTTAGGTGCCGTTTACATGAACGCGTCACTGCACCAGCACCGAAAACAGAGAGAGAGAGAGAGAGAGAGAGAGAGAGAGAGAGAGAGAGAGAATAAGATTTTTTTGTACTTATTTTGAGGAATGAACAAACAAGCATCTGTTAAGAGCGCCGCCACGTTGGACTGCGTAGAACGTTCACCGAATTCTGACAGAAATATGTTCTAATTTTGGAATAAAATATTAAGTGACCTTTTTGTCACTTGTAATGAAGCTTGCTTATTAGTGAAATTATTAATATCATGGAATGGTAATTATTGACTTTAGCCTGGATTGATCATGACTCGCAATATATATCGTTGGGAAAAAACTATCGAAATGTAGGCTAATTTTTTCCCAATATCTAATATTTTCCCAATATTGTACAATATCGTGCCTGCAATTTCGCAACTCTGTCGCATCTCTCTGCCGCTCTGCCTCCCGCTTTGGCTACCTTTCTCACCCGAAGAGGCTTGCGGGTGTCGCGTTTTAAGGTGATCATAGTTGATGTGTTACTACTGTATTTAAGCACTGTATCACACAAGTTGCAACTTACATCTGTGTCATTCTTTTTGGTGAAATGGTCCCACACACTTCTTTACACGCTTCATCCTGTCGTCTGCCCTGGCTCTAACCTCGAGTGTTTTAGCCTGTAGCCTTTACTTTTCGCAAACCCTGTGAGCGCGCGAACCCAAACGCTGTGACCTCGCGCCAAATGTTTTTATTGGTTTATTAAATACAAACAGGTGAGTTATGAAAAATTGAGTGTGAGGGATTTGTTCACTTCACACAAAAACATCTTGGAATGAGATGGCTAACTGTAGTAGAGTAAAGTCCACTGTCTATAATAGCCTAATTTAGAGATAACTTTTTTTTTTTTTTTTAACCGACTACCGACAACTTTGACCGGTCAACGTTGATACGGTCAACCATCGGTCAAACGGTCATCGGTTAACATCCCTAGCTTATACCATGGTCATTTGCCATTAGAAAGTGGTTACTGATGTTTGCAGTGCAATATTTGACCGCAAGGGTAAAAATTAGTTATTTTTGTCAGTTACAGCTCGTTAGATCTAGCATTCTGCCCACTTTGATCATTATCAGATACCGATCATTATCAGATACCAATCATTATCAGAAAGGCAACCTTTAGCTTTAGTGACATGTAGTCAATTATGGTGTCCCATACTCTAAATTTGTGCTCTTCACTTCACCCATCCAAGTGCACACACACAGCAGTGAGTATTGAACACCCACAAAAATGCACTTGGAGCAATGGGCAGCCTTTTTTCTTTTTTTTTGCTGGTACCTCTCTCAAGGGCGCCTCAGTAATGAGAGTGGAAGAGAGCGCTACCTACATTTCCTGACGGTACTGAGACTCGAACCAGTGACCTTCGGGTCACAAGTCTGACTCACTGGACTTAAATATCCTAAGTACTACCAAAAGTCCTGAGTTTTGTGACCTTAAAGATATAGGCAAAGTCAAATTTTGTCATCACTTACTCACCCTCAAGTTGTTCCAAACCTGTATGAGTTTCACAAAAGAAGATATTTTAAAGAATGTTGGTAATCTAACAGTTGACGATATCCGTTAAAAATACTATGGAAGTCAATGGCTACTGTCAACTGTCTGGTTACCTTTTTTTTATTTATTTTTTTTACATCTTCTTTTGTGTTAAACAGAAGAAAGAAACACATTGTTTGGAACAACATGAGGGTGAGTACATGATGACAAAATGTTCATTTTTGGGTGAACTATCCCTTTAAAGAGCATGATGGATTCTAGGGCGAAAGAAGATTAGTTGAATACACAGGAGCTAAACCACTGTCGTTTTTGGTCCAATAAGTAATACCTCAGTCTTATCCGAATTTAATAGAAGAAAATGACTGATCATCCAATATTTCATATCTTTAACACACACTGTCAACTTGGAGAATTTTGAGATTTTATCTGGTCGTGATAAAATTAATAACTGAGGTAACATCAGCATAACAGTGGAAACTAATTCCATGTTTTTTAATAATATTACCAAGGGCATGTACATTGAAAATAGCAGAGAGCCTAAAACAGACCCATGCGGCACTCCATAATTTACTGACGTTAGTTTTAATAATTCCCTGTTTAAATAAACTAAATCGCAATAGTCAGATAGGTGCGATCTAAAACACCTTAATGCCTGTCACTGAATACCAGTATAATTTTGTAATTGATCTATGAGTATGTCCTGATCAATAGTGTTGAACACAGCACTAAGATCAAGTAAAACTAGTGTTGAAATCAAGCCTTGGTCAGAAGCAAGAAGTAAGTCATTTGTAATTTTAACAAGCGCAGTGTCTGTGGTATGATGGGACCTTACTGACATTTTTCATAAATGTAATGCTTTGGTTACGCTTTATTTTATTGCGACGTAGTTACATTGTACTTACTCAAATAATAACCGAGTACTATTAATTAACTACATGTACTTACTGTAGTAATAACAGTAAATTATGCATAATTACAAGTAACTAACCCTTAACCAAACCCTAACCGTAACTTTATAGTACATGTAGTTAATTAATAGTACTCAGTAATTATTTGAGTTAGTACAATGTAACTACGTCAATACCACAGAAACTGCGCTTTTTAAAATTACAAATAACTTGCTTCTGACAAAGGCTTGATTTCAACACTAGTTCTACTTGATCTTAGTGCTGTGTTCAACACTATTGATCATGACATACTCATAGATATTCATAGGTATTCAGTGACAGGCATTAAGGTGTTTTAGATCGCACCTATCTGACCATTACAATTTTGTTTATATAAACAGGCAATTATTAAAACTAACGTCAGTAAATTATGGAGTGCCGCATGGGTCTGTTTTAGGTCCTCTACTATTTTCAATGTACGTGCCCTTGGTAATATTATTAAAACAACATGGAATTAGTTTCCACTGTTAAACTAATGATACTCAGTTATACATTTTATCACGACAGGATAAAATCTCAAAATTATCCAAGTTGATACAGTGTGTGTACTTACTATAGAGTTATATGGTTAGGGTTTGGTTTTAGGGTTAGTTGTAATTATGCATAATTTACTGTTATTACTATAGTAAGTACATGTAGTAACGTGTAGCTATGTCACCTTAAAATAAAGTGTTATCCATTTTTTTGCAAGAATGAGCACAATTGAATGGACACAACTTTTTCTAGTATTTTATACATAAATGGAAGATTTGAAATGAGTCTGTAATTTGCCAATTTATTTGGATTTAGTTGTGGTTTCTTAATGAGTCAATAATAATAAGTTAATAATATTGAGAAGATTGGTAGATAACGACTCTTTTCAGTTTTTTTGTGGGTATTGGATACATGTTGTTGGTTCAGATGCAATGATAAGTTTACTCTTCCTGTCCTATAGTTGTTAAGCATTGCAATTGTTCTTGAGGAGTGATAATTGAGGCTGAATCATAAAACACTGTTAAAGGTTGTACATTTACAATTGTATTTCTGATGCTTTCAATTTTCTCAGGGAAGAAATTCACAAAGTCATTACTACTGTGATGGAATATTCATTTCAGGTGACGTCTGTTTATTTGTTAATTTAGCCACTGTACTAAATAAAAACTTTGGATTGTTTTGGTTATGAGTTTGCGGAGATGCTCGGCCCTGGCCTGGAGCTTTTTTATAGCAGGATATACTGTCTTTCCATGCGATTCTAAAGACCTGTAGATAAGTTTGTTTCCATTTGCGCTAGATTGCGAGTTTCTCCTTGATAGCGTGAGTAATACTGCTGTACCATGGTGCAGTACTTTTCTCTCTAATCTTTTTTAATCTGAGGGATGCAACAGTTTCTAATGTACTAGAGAAGATAGAGCCCATACTACTAGTCATTTTATCAGGTTCATTTGTGTTAATGGGTACACTGAGCAGCTGAGACAGATCAGGGAGGTTATTTGTGAATCTGTCTTTTGTGGTTGGTATAATTGTTCTACCTGGTCTATAACGCAGAGTGATATGACAAATATTAGCAGTACGCAGTATGCACGTTACAAGGCAGTGATCAGTGACATCATCTCTTTGCTGTAGAATATTTATATCAGTAAGATCGGTAAATAAATCTAGTGTATGATTAAATGATGAGTGAGTATGGTGATGTTTTTCTTGACCCTAAAGCAATTCCTAACGTGAATGTTCAGCTGACAATCAGCGCTTTATTGACCTTGACCAATAAGTCTGAGAGAAACATAGGGCACTGGAGATCTATACACAGAATTTTTTTCTGATATCTAAAAATGTAACATTGAGCACAAGCACTTCAAATAAATTAAACCTGTGTCCTGTTTTCTGAGGAACATTAAGAATATCTTTATAGATTGTTGCAACATCACCACCACGACCAGTCAGATGGGGATTATAACAGCCTGGTGGAGTAGAATCATTAAGACTGATATAGTCATTTGGTTTAAGCCAGGTTTCAGTCAGAGAGAGTACATCAAAACTATTATCTGTGATCATTTAATTTACAATAAACGCCTTAGGCGTGAGCGATCTAATGTTTGGGAGCCCAAGCTTTATAAATTGGTTTTATTCACTCATTTTGTGTTTTTCTGGTTTAATCATGATTAGATTTTTTTTTTTTTTTTTTTTAGATCCTGTAGTAGTAAATGTATTATTTTACCTCATTATTCGGGGAACAGACACAGTCTCTATAAAATGGACTTCATGCTAGGCTTGCTGCGAAAGTCAGTGTTACTGGTGCTACAAAGTGTTTTACCCCCACCGTTATTTAGACTTTTTTATAGTAATAAAAATCATGTAGTTCAGTTAGAGAACAGACACTAGAGTTAAAATGTTTGCTCAATGCAACGTGGGGCGAACAAGAGTCACAGCAAATATCAGCAGCAGGAGACAGATTTAATTTAACCCTTAAACAGGCAAGAGTAGAAAATGATAAGCAAAAAATAATTTCATGTAATTTTTTATATCATCTGGACTTAAGTAAAACATATCCAAAAGAATTTTTGAAATATTTGATATATTTTGGATTTTATGAGTTGTGACTCCCAGGTCACGTTGCCTGTTAAAGGTATAAAAAAAGGACCAAATCTATAACTGTAACTGCCATTGCATGTTTAAAACAATTATATCCTATACTTCTCCTGATATAATGTTGACAAATTATATATCATTCGAAAGCTTACGAACTCAAGATCCAGCCTGTGAAAACTGTTTTGAAATCGGACAGCGCGTTACCATAAAAATGGTACTTTAACCCCTTAACTGTCACCCCCTTTTTGAGAATGGACATTAAAATGCACTATTCAAACTTAAATGGTTGTAATTCAAGAATGCTTTTGGGTATAGACCTAAGTTTGGTCTTGTTTTAAAGAAAACACTCTGCAGATTATTGCTCAAGTGAAAGCACTTAAAAAAATGAAAGTATGAAAAAGTTATGGAAGTTTAAATTTACAGTAAATCAAATATACTGTACTTAATATTCTTTTATATAAAATATCTATTTTACAAAATATTTTTACTCTAAAATTAATATAAAATCAAAGCCATATATCTAACCATGTTTTGTTCCAAATTTGAAGTTGATATCACAAAACTTGAAGTTCCCATGAGATTTTGTTTAGGCGTAATACCAGAAATAGCCACCGGGTGACATACATTCCATTGAATTTAACTGTATGCATTCTGCTGTAACAAATGAATACATTTCTGTCCAAATATCACTTCTGTCACAAAATATCAAACCTTGAGACGCAGACCTTTCTGACAATATTTTGTCAAGATTAGAAAAGGTTTTGATCATAAATTATGAAACATGATTACGCCCAAAAGGGGTGGAGCCAGAGAAAATAATTTAGACTACCGTTTCTATGATAAAGCAACCTCCAATTTCAAAGCGGTTTTCACAGGATGAATTCTGAGTTTGTAAGCTTTCAAATGATACCTAATTTATGATAACTACTAAAATATGTGATGTAATAAAAAAGGTGATAAAAAGATATTATATTTTAGAGGATAATATATATATATATGTTATGCTTTTTAGAGGATAATATTATTTTATAATTTTTTTATTGACAAATACTAGATTAAATGTTTTATTATGAACTTTTAGCATGAAAACCAAAGTTTCAATTATTAAAAGTGTGTGCGTCGACTTTTTGCGACAAACGCCAGAACTCCTGTTACGATGTAGATTTTTTGAGGTGCACTCTTGTCATAAATCCATCTATTACTGTTCCTACATAATTCGTAACAAAAAACAGAGCTAGAATATCTATTTAGGAGTCTTAGACCTTTCCAACAATATATAGTTTGTCATGATTAGATTAGGATTTAATTGTAATATAGTGAATTAAAAACTCAAAATACACAGATAGTCAAAATTATAGTTAATCCCTTTTTTATACCCTAAACAGGCAACGTGACTCAGGAGTCACATATATTTCAAAACGTGCTAAATAACAACATGAACAACATATTAATTAATTTTCTTCTTCAGCACCTTAAGACAATGTTCACAATTAATGTTAGCAGTATTATTATTATTTTTCCAGAAGATAAGTAAGTTTAATATATATTTACTTTCCTCAAAATCTGAATGTCCTGCACCACCGGTAGCCATGTTGGATTTAGGTCAGGCTGACTAATTTATCACAAAAAACTTGAAGCAAATCATGTGACCAGCATACTCAAGACAGACCAGGCTGTGATAAATGATAAAAGGATTTGATGAAAAAATCGTTCTTAGGCCCCAAAAAAGACAATAAAAACTATGTGTCTTGTGAGTCACGTTGCCTGTTTTAGGGTTAAGACGTGACAAGAGTCACTTGCTGACTTACAAGCCGATGGCGGAAGATTTTGTTTCAAAGTGAAATTTAAAAGCTGCTATTTGGAAATATTTTGGATTTTCTCTGAATTTTCTAAAGTCAGTCTGCCAGTCCATCCCAATGAAATACCAAGTAAAGGAGAATGTGCACAAAATAACCATGGCTTTGGATTTCATCCATCCATATGTGCATACACCTAGCTCATGTTGTTCAAAAACCCATATAGCACAAAAAGAGAAATCTTAAAAATGTTGCATCAGTACAGGAATACTTGAATGATGCAAAAGCACCATAAAAGTATCAGGAAATGTTGTACATTCACCTAGTTTTCTTTGACGTGTTCATGAGAGAAGTCTGTTTTGTGAAGAGCTTGTTTATTTTGGGTTGGATCTTTGCAGTCATTGTTCATTTAGTTCATGGGTATGACTTGTTCATTGATATTATTTGTTTATGAATAATTATGACTAATCTGTTTACTCAGTGATCCATTCGTAGTGATTAACCGCTCACTGGAGGGGAAGATTATCGATGACATGATCTTAAAGGAGAACTCTGGTCAATTTTAACATTGAGCTCATTTTTTTGTAAATTTGGAGTGCTGTCAATACAGAGAACAACGACAAAAATCGGTGTTGCCTACACCGTGTTATCCTCTTTTTAAAATTTGCACCCTGTTGACTTCAATGGGGCAATATTTAAACCTGCTTTTAGCCTCTTAACATCCTTGATGTGTCATTACAAGTGCACAGGTCATGTGAGTGATTCCTTCAGAGTGAACACGAGTGAATCTGACTACAGTAGATGTGAAAGAAATGGATAAAAATGATGTTATTTAAGCCAGCTCAAATACCTGTATTTACATCCTGTTTTCGGTTGAAGTCCAAAGTAGTCGATTGTCGAGTTCACGCGCATGATCATAGGTAACTAAACCTATGCGCGTGAACTCGACAATCGACTACTTTGGACTTGGATCAGCACTCCAAATTTACAAAAAAATGAGCTCAATGTTAAAATTGACTGGAGTTCTCCTTTAAATTTCTCACATAAAAATATTATAAAATATTTTTTATATAAGTCTTTTTGCATTTTTTTAAGCTTTAAAGCCTCTGTCCCCATTCAGTGTAATTGCATTGCAAAAAAAAATATTTGTAGAATTCTTCAAAGTTATTTTTGTGTTTCCTTTTGTTCCATGGAGGAATGCATTTGGAAAAAACATGAGAATTTAATGATAACAGAATTTAGTTTTGGGTGAAATTCAGAATCTATAGTAATAACTCCAAACCGTGGTACCGAAAGTGTGTTCTAGTCCTAACTGCCTTTCAGATTTCTGTTTCACTTAAGATCTGTTCTATTTGCATTTGTCTTTATAGTAAGCTCAGGGTCAGAGCTCAAACAAAACCACAATCAACCATCTTTGCTTAAAATGGCGATAGAAAAATCTCCCTATAGTTTGAGAAACATTTTGAAATATTAGAAAAGATAGAAAAGAGAACAGCATTTACATTTAACTTGGCGTAATGTCTGTTTTCTGTTTTTAAGTTCTCTCTTTAAATCATCATTGTATTATGTTTGCTTTTACAGATATTCAGTAACAGCAGCATTTTTCTAAGTTCACGAGGTCAGTAATGTGGTTTCAAAAATAGCAGAAAGTACTACAGACTGTAACAGAAACATTCAAGGATCAGCTTTCATCTAAAATAGTGCTTTGGAAAGCCCAACTTCATGCTTTACATGCATAGATGCACAGACTCTGCTGATGTTAAGATAAGAGTTGTTGCCAGTTTGAAAAAAAAAATACATTTTAGATGTTATCACATATTTTTTTGGCCTCCTGAATATGCCTTAAAATCAAAGTGCAATAAGATCTCTATACAATTATATAAATTGATTATGAATATAAAGTATAATATAAAAAGATTCATCTCCCTTAAAATGATTTGGAAGGCCCAATTTGTAAAACAGTATTGTGTTAACTTGCACATTGAAAAACATTGCCATTTGGCATCTCTGCTTCAGTTGGCATGTGACAGATTCTATAGCCTGATGAGACCAGAAGTGAGCTTTTTGGCCATTATTGAACTGGAAGGGCTTATAAGTGTCTATAGCAGATCTCGATTAATGGGTGGACTTTGAAAGGACTGTCCACTAGCTACGTGTTTCCTTGCAACTAGCCTGAGTTTGAAGATACAGAAAAATCAGGTCCACTATAGAGACCAAATTAATGCACAATTACAGCAGAAGCAGGTGCATCTGCTAAATACCGACTTCAATGATTGTGCAAACTATTACTTTGTCTTTAATAACTGTGCAAAAATGAAACTGGCTGATTTGTAGCTATTTATTTTCACTTTAATATGAAATTATATTTTTCTGATCAAAATTGCCAAATTAAATCCTCAACGGTTTACAGTATATTGTAAAACAATAAACAAAGGGGAGAAAGTATAATTTTTTTAGTAGTTACTGTTAATTAAATAAAACTCTGTGAATGTCTCTTTAAAATGTACAGAAGCTGCTAAAAAGTCCAACCCTTGCACTTTTGAGCTGTTAGTCATCAATTAGTCAGCACGTAATTGGTTTCACTAGGTGATTTAAAGCATATCAGCTGCTAATAACTTAGATAGAATACATAGCAAATGATAGTGCTTCGTGAACAGTTATCAATGTATATTACATGTGATAATATGCACAGTATTCACTAGAACATAAGTTAACAACAGACTTACTGTGATAGCAGAATCTTTTCTTTTTTTTAGGCTAATCCAAACCCACATATTAGATTGTATTGTCAACAAGGAATCTCTTTCCTAATTGTTGTTCAGTCCTAGGTTGCAATAAAAAAAAATGCAATCAAGATGACCCTATGTACTTGCACTGAATTACACTGTTTACAATGGAAAATGCTAGAAAGATCTTATTTATTACACAAACATTTAACACTTTAACCTGTTTACGTTTATACAACTACAGCATAAAAAAAATCAAATCACAAGAACTTACAAATATACACCAAAGTTTAGAATAGCTACTGCATTGTAATATACTGTAAAGTAAATATGGTATTTAGAAGGAAAATCTGGTCCTGATGTTCTTGATGTTCTCTGGTGCACTTTAAGAGTTCAAAATTAAGAGCTCCAACCCATATTCAGTGTGCAAATTGAACAAAGAAATAGTCAGTGCATTGACTTCTGCCTGAACCTTAAAGGAGACTCAAACCGCTTTTAGTTGTAATATAGTGTCTCAGTCTACATTGCACTGCATAATACTTCTACTACTACTACTACTACTACTACTAATAATAATAATAATAAAAGCAATAATAATGTTATAATCTTATTACTATGACAGTAATAGCCATATATTGTAAAACAAATGCACTGACAAATAAATAAAACTTTCATAATTAGTTTTGTCCTAATTTCTATACATGCAAGAGATAGACTTTTATTTTGGTGGAAAACAAGTTTACAAACGCGTCTCATTACAAATCTAGTGAAATGCTGTAATCGTCAACTATGCAAATATGGAAATAATGCGTAACTATGTTACATCGCGTGAGTGAAGTGCGCACTTCTCTCTCTGCGCAGCGCAGTCAGACAGTCTTTTTTGATTATGAAAACTATTTTAGTTTGTTTGACAGCAATGGCGTAAACGTGACATTACAGACCTTTTATGTTATTATGAGAAGTTTAAATATATTTTCCGGCCGCCACAGTCTAGTTGATGAATGGGAAGCACTGAAATCTATTTGTGGCTGTCAATGTTAATATTGTGGAGCGCCGCCACAAATAAATCAATGTATGGGAAACACTATTTATTGCTATTAATTTATGAAATCCACATTCCAATTAGAATGACATGGTTCATTTCCAGTAATGCTATACTTTTTTTGGCAATTAGTAGTTAAATTACTGTAAATTGTATTGTGTAACTCTGCGGTGGGGTTAGTGACGTTACCCAGAAGACAGGTCTCTGGTTCTTGGACCTGTGCATATGACTCTTTCAGTGACTCATTCCAAAAGACTTGAATCAGTTACTGAATCCATATCTGACTCTCTTACTGAACTGTGACTCATTACTTGAATGAATGTACTTCATGTTTGTGAAAATTAAATAAGTATCATTACTTAACCGGCATTTCATCTCCACTGGGTTTTGGGTTAACCTTCAAAAGGTCTTGTTCGTTGTACAATGGCATTAAAAAACCTCATTACATTCATTATAATTTGGTTTATGCTGCTCAAATAGTGAACCCCCATCCTTATTGCAGTGTTCAAAACAATTATTTGATCTGATTTTGACATTTCTATTATGTAAAAAAAAAGCATGGCCAATCTGTTTTCCCATAACGGTGTTATGTACATCAGCTGAAGTCTGCTCCACATATTAATAATCAAGAAAATGCAAAAATAATTTTCTCTAGGTTTTCAATATTTTGCCATGATAATAGAGTGTCACTTTTAAATACCTTGATTCAAAGGTTTGTGTCTTTTTGTTGTTCTTGTTGTTGTTGTTGTTTTGATTTTATTCAGCAAGGATACATAAAATTGATCAAAAGTATTTTACAAAAGATAATTTTACAAAAGATTTCTTTTGAACTTTCTATTCATCAAAAAAATTCTGAAAACATGCATCACGGTTTCCACAAAAATAGTATGCATTACAACTGTTCTTAACACTGATAATAGTAAGAAATGTTTCTTTAGCAGCAAATCGGCATATTCAAATGATTACTGAAAGATCATGTGACACTGACGACTGGAGTAATGATGCTGAAAATTCATCTTTGACATCAGAGGAATACAATGTATTAAACTATTTAAATTGTAATAATATTTCACAATAGTAGTGTTTTTCATGCAGCCTTTGTGAGCATAAGAAAATTAAAAAAGTTAAATGTGGTGTACATCTGCACCATATACAGTATCTAGTTTGGGCTGCCTAATTCTGCTCATTTAAATTGGGAAGTCATAGACAAATTTCGAAAGGATTTTACAATAGCCCCTTTCACACAGTATTTCCAGTAAATTGGTGAGAATGACTTTACTGGTAAATACACAAATATGCTGTTCACACAAGCAATGGCATTCCCACTTTTTACCGGTAAGAGACCATTCTCACATCAGCTCCAAAATACAGGTAAATTCTGTGATGTCAGTCATCGGAAGTGATCTTTAAACGCCGTGCCGTTGTCTTCATCCGCCCGCATGAGAAGAAGCGCTTTAGTTTCACTATCTGTTCAATTTAACAAAAAAAAATTGACATCTGAGTGAAAGGCATAAGGGGATGATCAAACAGAATGCGCTTTTGTTCTTAAAAACACGAGACGTGCATAAAAGTATCCAACTGCAGAGCCGCAGCGCTGATGAATGGAAACGAAGGCTGGGTTTCTATATTTAAATAGAAAAACTAATAAAACGATTACTGTAAACAGCGCTGAGTAATCACATCATCTCCATAAGAACTTTATGATTGGCCCAAAGCAGACTTTTTTCTTAACTCGGATGTGATCGTACCGGTAATCTTCATTCCGCGTTCACATACAGCACTTTACCGGTAATTTACCTAACTGGTAAATTGCCGGAACCAATTTACCGGTAATTTTGAAAAGGTCCTGTTCACACATGATCTCTTATTGGTAATTTACCAGTAAAGACTGAATGTGTGAAAGGGAATAATGTCATATATCGGCACATCAGTGCCCCGAAAAACAAAGAATTAGAAACTGGGTTTCCATCCAAACGTGAAGCAAATCTTTTCAAAGTTCACAAAAAAAAAATTAAAAAAATTGAATTAGGTGCACTTCCATCAAGTTGTTAGAGCGGATGACAGTGGTATTGGTAATCGACAGTAAATAAAAACACTATCAGTGGAAACATGTTCGCTACGTCAGCATTTATTCGGCAATTGCGTTTCCATCTCCCACTATTCGCATTATCTCTTTATCGCACAAGTCAAAAAACCACGTCAAGCGAGCATAATTAAAAACTTTTTGATTTGATTTGATTTTTCTCTTTTTTTTTTATTTTATTTTTTTTAAATTTTGCGTTATTATTGATGCGATACTTCAAAATGTGCTTAAAAATTGGGTGATGGAAACATAGCTACTGGTACTTTTGGTAGAAACTGAACGCATATAGGATATTTATTTTGATTACATTCAGTTGTACTGGATCCAGAGATATATAAATACATATAAAATATTATATATACAGTAAATCCTGTAAATGAGAGACATAGTCGTCCAGATTAGTTTGGATCAGCTTTTAATAAAGAGGCATCACAAGTCTATACTTGTTCCTTTCTGCCCTTTTACAGCACATTTTAACCCTGGTACATGCTGTTCTTGGCCCAAAGTAAAAAGATTCATGAATTAATGAATAGATCTACTCTTTTAAAAAGGGGTAATAAAATTTGTCACCAAAGTAATTATCATTGTCTTATTGGGAGGGTGTTGAGATAAAAAGTACGGAACAGTGTTGTTACGTTATCAGTTGGTCTGGCACACCAGGCTAACTAGGAATGGCCAGAGGGAAGAAAGCTTAATTGCATCTTTCAAAACTACCCAAGAAAAAAAATCACTTTATATAAATGACTTGTTCCTCAGACATAACATCTGAGCTTTTCCTTTCATTGACGTTTACAGCTGTCATAACAAGATCATAGCAGACCGTAACTGTCATGCTTGGTGTTCTCACAAAGCACCTGAAACATCAATGTGTTGATGTACTGTATTTGGCCCGTACGCGTATGCCGTGTTTACATTCATCACGTTTCTTAGTCACGTGTTTCATCCCTTGCAGGAATAAAGTGATCGCCCTTTTCCTTTGCCCTATGAGACACACTCCGGCTTATCCTCAGCCAATTGGAAGAGCCGTTGAGCATTGTTAATGAGTTTGCCGTGAACCTGGCCTCCGCTTTTAGCAAACAGACCTTTATATGTCAGACATGACTGATTGGCACTTGAATGTCTTTGTAATTCACTGAGGAAGAAAACCAAGTTTTCTTTACAAAATTCCTTTAGATTGCTCACTTAGCCACCCACACAGCAGCAGCCTCACATTGCATGCAGACTTTTACGAACCCCACCCTGCCACAAAAGCCCAGAGATAGCAGAGTTCTTACCTGTGAACTGGTCTACAAGCCATCTTCTGTTCACGCTCTCTATCTTATCATGCTTCACAGTCACTGACTGACAATGTAATGGCAGACAGTTTTATAACTGATCAGTTAAATGACTGCACTTGTTTAGATACTGTATGTCCTTTTGATAAGTATAACCAGCTCATGTATTCCTAAAAAAAGGTGTTTTGCTATATCCTATTAGCAAAAGTATTTACTACAAAGTAATAAATCCCCTAGGCAGTCTGTTTAATACACTTCCATTCAAAAGTTTGGGTTTGGTAATATTTTTCAATGTTTTGGAAGAAGGCTCTTATGCTCACCAATGCCAAATTTTTTGATCAAACATACAGTGATATAATATAACCAGTATCATTGTGAAATATTATTTTAATTTAAAACAACTGTTTTCTACATTAATACATTTAAAATTTTATTTATTTCTCTGATGGAAAAACTGACTTTTCGGTAGCCATAGTCTTCAGTGTCACATGATCCTTCAGAAATCATTCTATATGCTGATTTGGTGCCCAAGAAACATTTATTATCATTATAACCTTTTAAAAAGGGTTGTGACACTTAATATTTTTTTGTGGAAAATCATGATGCATTTTTTCAGGATTCCTTGATTAAGAACAGCATTTATTTGAAGTCTTTACTGTCACATTCAGTCAATTTAATGCATCCTTGCTGAATATGTGTTAAATTGTTTACATTTTTTTTTTTTTTTAATTATACTGACTATTAAATGTTATGTATGCGTGTGTACATATTTTATATATTAAAAGTAAAAATGCTAAATGTAAATTCAGGCATTAAATATGGATATTCATGTTGAGATTTGCAAAAGATTCCGTTAAAAACATATAAACGTTTGAAAAAAATATGTTAAAAAGTATTATTAAAATATATACCATTAAATTAAATCTAGTCTAGTATTGGCCTACAGTATATATGGAATAGCAGCTGATAACCAGTAACCTACTATCATACATTATGTGAAATATTATATATATAAAGATTTTATTTTATACTATTTTTTTAATTATTATTTATTTATTTATTTTTACTTTCTTTCAGTTGGAGGCAGCCAACCAGCTTCTTCAGCAGGCCCAGCAGCCACACAGCTATCTGATTGAGACCGTACGACAGAGAGACACCCAGATCCACTCGCTGAAAGACCGTCTCACGCGGTTAGAAGAGGAAGTGAGGTAAAGGGGAAGTAAATAAGCACCACAGATTTACAGATACATCCTTTTTTTATATAACAGCACAATATGAAATCTTTAAAGCTTTTATTTTGAAAGGATATAGGTGGAGTCTTTATAGAACCATTGCCTTTGTTTTGTAACAATGGTCGCAACGGTTTTTGATTGCTAATTTGTTCCAAAGTATGCAGTTGTATTGACTGAGGAAAGATAGTAGGCGATCTAAATACATTCCACTTCATTGAGGAGCAAAGGTAATGCACATGCCAATAAAGGTCAGAAGCCATGCACACCTGACATCTTCTTAGTAGGAGTATACGTGCGTGCATTCAACTTTTTCTTGGCTGTGTCACATATCTATGACAGATATAATGACTTACCTCGATATGCAAAGCAGGTTTTTGATGTACTCATGGGGTTAATGTGAAAAATATGCAAATTGCTCATCAAAATTTCAGCATCTATCAGCTTTTATTAGAAGGCTACTTGTGGCCAGGGGGACTGTTCTTTCAGAGGCACATGACGGCATCAAATTTTCATATAACGATAATTGCTGAAGCTTTTATCACAGCGCATTGTATTGTCATGGTATTGAATTATGGCTGCATTTCTGCGGTTCCATCAGCGCCATCTATGCTGCATCTGAAATCCAATACTTCCCTATTATATAGTATGCGAAAAAACAGTACCCCAAAACAGTAGTATGCCCGAATGCATAGTGTTCGAAAAAACAGTCAATTTTTTAAGTAAAGTATTTTTAAAAGGCATTCTAAAAATCGAAATATCTCATATTAAGTAATTATTAATGGTATTTTGAAGTCCGTACGATAACAATATTGTGCATGTTCATTATCGCAATATGTCGTGTTACTGTATATCGGCACGTCTATTGTTGCTAAGGAAAATTTCCGAACTTTACCTCTCTACTGAACTGATGGCGAGATTAGTCTTTGGTGAATGTTGCCTGTCCTGTGGAAACAGGTGCTGTGCAGTCAGTGAGGTGTATGAAATTCATTTATTGCCAGTTTGATTTCACATTACTTTTATTTGAAGAGGTTTTTTCTTAACTGCTTCTGTCAAGCCCTACAGGTTGTGTTTGTTTACAGCTCAGTGGTTAATTCTGTACAAATGGACTCTCAGATAGTACACTAAGAGATAAATACCTTCAACTCACTGTGTTTGTCACCACTCATTACTCATGCGATATGTATGACAAAGAGGTATTTCTGTTGAAATACAGTTCTTGTTATGTAGGACCTTCAGTGCTGCATTTCATCCAAAGTTGTGAATTTGACTTGTGCAAAATTGAAATATCGCATAAATCAATGGAATAAAGCACTGTTTCAATCCAGCGAGACAAAGAGAACAAAATTGTCACTTTCTGATAAACTGGTGCCAAATATCACCATGAAAAATGTTTTTGAAAATGAAATGTTGCAGCAGTAGGAGAAGCTACTGTGGGTCTTTTTTCGTATATAATAATAAATTACTTGCGCCTCAAAGCGCTCAGATGAAACACAATAAACGCGGTAATGTTATCTTGCTTTCGGAGGTTTGGGAACAGTCATGTAAGACAGTTTTGTGAGGTAATTTATACCGAACCATTTTGATGAAAGTCACATGACTTTTTTTAATGCGCATCAAGGAATTTATTAAGTAACTGTGTTTCCATAGTAGTTTATGTGCATGATTTCTTATCAGATAAATAAGTATCCTCCTTAAAGGAGAACTCCGGTCAATTTTAACATTGAGCTCATTTTTTTGTACATTTGGAGTGCTGTCAATACAGAGAACAACGACAAAAATCGGTGTTGCCTACACCGAGTTATTCTATTTTTAAAATTTGCACCCTGTTGACTTCAATGGGGCAAGTACTAAACCTGCTTTTAGCCTCTTAACATCCTTGATGTGTCATTACAAGTGCACAGAAAATGTGAGTGATTCCTTCTGAGTGAACACGAGTGAGTCTGACTGCAGTAGATGTGAAAGAAATGTATAAAAATGATGTTATTTAAGCCAGCGCAAATACCTTTGTTTACATCCTGTTTTTCGGTTGAAGTCCAAAGTAGTCGATTGCCGAGTTCACACGCATAGGTTTAATACCTATGATCACGCGCGTGAACTCGGCAATCGACTACTTTGGACTTCAACCGAAAAACAGGATGTAAACAAAGGTATTTGCGCTGGCTTAAATAACATCATTTTTATACATTTCTTTCACATCTACTGCAGTCAGACTCACTCGTGTTCACTCAGAAGGAATCACTCACATTTTCTGTGCACTTGTAATGACACATCAAGGATGTTAAGAGGCTAAAAGCAGGTTTAGTACTTGCCCCATTGAAGTCAACAGGGTGCAAATTTTAAAAATAGAATAACTCGGTGTAGGCAACACCGATTTTTGTCGTTGTTCTCTGTATTGACAGCACTCCAAATGTACAAAAAAATGAGCTCAATGTTAAAATTGACCGGAGTTCTCCTTTAATTGAGCGCAGATGTGTTTTATATTACACATTTTTAGAATTTATGCACGCCATTCCCATTCATAATTTTTTTTAATGCAATATCCCAAAATCTGCATACAAATAGATGGAAACATGTCTCATGTGTTTGTATTGAATTGTTTGCAGTTATTTACATTTCACTTATCTGCTGTAACTTCTTCATTTCATATTGTTCAATTCTTTTGCCATTTTTTTCACATAAATATGATTTAATATTTGTTACTGCACATATTTCTGTATATGGATAGGACACATTATCCCGAAGTTGTCTACATGTATGACATTGTTTTTAACACACACATATATTACTAACCAGACTTGTCAGCGTTCAAGACCATTTCTCTTACAGTCGTTTTGATTTTTCACAGTGCGCTGCGGAAAGAGAAGAATGCACTACTGCAGGTGAAAAACAACATGGCTGCTGATTTGGAGAGACTCCTGAACCACAGAGAGGTAATTTCTGTGTCTGCAGATTAAAAAGAATTAAGAGTTTTAAGTTTTTTCAAGAAGAAATACAATTTAAATTAGAAAGAACAGAATTTAAATCAGGTAGTTTTTTTATTTTTTATTAAGTATTATTCCTTTCTTTTCGTTTATTTTACTATTTCCTTGCTTATTGTTGTAAATTATACCAAACCCAACATTTAGATTTGGGTGTGTTAGTTTGGCCAGATCAGTGTATTCCACAATACAAATAAATAAATAAGTGACATTTTGTCTTGGGTGGACAGAGTTTTACACGATTAAGTTGCAACATTGTGAGTCATACATGAAGTACTGTGCTGTGTGCTGTATTTAATTATGTTTTTTGTGTGCTTTAATGACAGTATATGAATCTATAATTTTACAATCGCAGTGGCATTTCCATCCAAAATGGAATTCATCAATGTTAAGGCCTGTCTTGATTTATTGATTTATTTCGTTTATCATTTCACACAAGGTCTAAATCAAAGGAGGACCTTAAAAAGATACATTTTATTTGACTGACTGGCTTTTGTGTCCGTGGCGTTACATTTTATTACAGTAAACAGATCTTAGTAGCCACTAACCACTGACTAACTTCATGAGAAAGTTACATTTCATGATGAAGGCAATTATTATAGTATTATATACAAAATACAGAAGTGGTTTGATGAAGAACCTATTATAACCGGCATCATGGGGTGACACTACTGACAGTTCAAAATGACCATTCAAAAACCCTAAATACAGAATAACATTACTGATTGTTCAGTCAGAATCTCCCACATTACCTTTTTTTTCTGTTTTCCATGAGTAATTGCAGGGTTTTTTTAATGTGGTAGTGTGACTGATATTGAAAAAAAATCTATTCGAATTCATTCTACATTTTAATAGTTTTAGTCTGTCAAATACTGTATTTTACACAAATCTTTTTTGCTTGCTTTATATCTTTTTAAAATGGAAAGTGGTCCATTTTAAAGCAGTTTCATGCATATTTGGATGCTTTTAGAGAGATCAGTAGAGAAGTAGTCAATAAGTATTAATAAAATAATACTACTCCAAGGTACTTAATTAAAAACTGCTTTTAATTATCCATTAAAAGTGTCCACACATGACAATGTAAGAGAGTAGTTCCCACATACACTAGCTAGCACACAGTCTAGTCTAGGTGTGTCCTCTTCAATTGTCATCCAGCCTGCCATTCCAAATAGTGGTTACACTGCGTACCTAACATTTACTCTCTTAAGATCTCTTATTCTCTCATACCTTCATCTGAAAGCCTCTTATGCAAATTAGGAAGCTTCAGGTCCAGTAATTGATCGACGGATGCCTGAGTTTTGTATGTGTTTGATGCCTTCAGTACAGCTCAGTTCAGTTGTGACAACAACTTTCCAAGAGGTTTCTGAGATGCACTCAGTAACTAGAAAATCCAGTCTCTCGGGTCAACTGTTTCCCATGCTCAAGTCATTAGACTAGTAATAACCTTGCAACTTCTTGTTGTTTTTGATGACAGACTGCTAATAGATTGTCTCATTGATGGAAACTGATGTGTAATGCCATAATCTACTTGACCTATGGGTTCTGAATTTAGTTTTTAGTTAGGAAACGAAGAACGAGAAGTCGGTGCATGGTATTTTTTGTGAAAAATGTCCTTTGGTTTGGTTTACTAATTTCCAATAGCATTTATATTAAATGAATGGAGTGATCTTGAATCTGCTCTATTGAAAGGCGCATGAAGGTACACTACACCTCTTCTGACATTCTGAACTCTCTGAATATTAAGGGCAGGGTGTAACTGATTAAGCACCAGTGCAATATGGAGCTATTTTCAACCAAATACTGCTGGCACACACTGTGCCGACTTCACAACTTCCAGTGGCATGTTGGCAGAAAGCATGCAATCCTCACAGACAGCTGCTCCTCACTGGTGCTTTTTGGCATGCCAGCGCATATGGTCGTGCAGTGATAAATAGAAATATTGAATGACTCTTGCGCATCGCCGCTGAAGCGGGTGGTCATGTGCTAGCAGGGGATGTTTTACATTGCCGTCGTACGCTAGAATAGTAACCGTTCACGAATAATACCAGTTGATTTTTTTTTTTTTTTTTTTTTTTTTCAGTTACATTTAAGTTAAGTTACATTTATTACATTTCTTTCAGCACTCTTTTCTGTACATTTTTGTAAAACATTCCTGTTGCGTAATATGGAATGTCTGTCTCGTTTTATTTTAAGACAAAGCATTGTGCTCTTAGGTCAAGCATGCACAGATTTTTTTTTTTTTTTTTTTTGCAGAATACTGTACCTTTAACAGACTATTCTATATCTGTCACCAGTGCTTTTCTGTATGAAAAGCTTTTTGGCATCTGTGATTGGTATCGGCGTGTTGGAACACGAGCGTGCACAGCAACTCACAACGTGATCTATCATCAGAGAGTCGTTTTCTTTAAACATTTTAATTTATTCACACAAGTCAAGTAAAAACATGAAGATTTTTATGTCAATGCAGCCACAAATTGCTGATAAGTTGTAGCTGAGACAAGACTGTGGTTGAACGCAAGAATCATAAACATATATTAACTCGCTCATTAATACAGTTGTCAGCAAGTATTTGTTTTTGTTATAACCCTTTAGTACAAAACCAAATAGTCAGATCTGCGTAATATTTATTTTATTGTGGGGTTTTTTCTCTCGTTTTATTTTTTATCTTTTAATACATATGAAGAAAATTGTTCATTGTTCTACTGAAAATTGTTCAACTGATTCACATTGTTCAAAAAAAATTTTTTTTTTTTTTTTTTTTTTTCATAACCTTTTACAATAAGGCCCCATTAGTTAATGCATTAACTAACATTTAACTAACAATAAGCGATACTTTTGTTTAAATATTTATTATTCTTTATTTGCATTTGTTAATAAAAGTGCAACTGTTCATTTGTTAGTTCATGTCAGTTCAGGTCCATTAAATAACATTAACTGATACAACTTTTGATTTGTATAACGTGTTAGTAAATGCTGAAATTAATATAAGGTTAATATACGCATTAGAAGTATTTTTCATTGTTTCATTAACAATTTCATTGTTAATTTGTGTTAACTAATGCTAACAAATGGAACCTTATTGTAAAGTGTTAGCGTCTTTTTGTTGTTGCTCCTGTTGTTTTATCATTTTATATGATTTTATGTAAAAAATAAATAAATAAAAATAGAGAAAATATGGTGAGAAAGTGGAATTGCAGCATTTAATCATCTTTCACTTTCAAAATATGAGATATTGGGTAATTATTTTCTTTACTCTCTCTTTTAATGACATGTATGCAGAAACGTTTTTCAGCAGACCTGTATCCGTTCTCAGAACTGTATTACGCTGAGGACTTCAGAGTAATGAAAGAGCGCTGTGTTGTTTGAGGGCGTTTCCTTCAGTTGATTCAGAACTATTTACTCTAAAGCAGGACTTCTCCTGTGCTTTGTAGATGTGCTCTCAGGGCACCCCTTGATGAAGATGCGCCTCCAATTACCAATGCACCTTTGAATGTTTACATGAACCCCCAGGCTGCTCCAGCCATGTTTATGTGGTGTATCGTGAGCCACTTTCGGTTAAAAGAGGAGAAAGAAAAAAAGTGTCTGCAAATAACTAATTATGCATAAAGCAATCCACCTTATTCTATAACATAAGAGCGGGTGCGGCCATTGTAACTTGAATGTGTTGAGGCTTCCAGTTATTTTTAGCTATACAAAAACTGTCCGTTATGCTGCTTGTTATTTTTGTTATTCCTCAAGTTATTTACTCTATAGCAGCAAATGAATCGGAAATCTCCGCACAAAATAGCTTACTTCCGCGTTGAAAAATAAGGTGGATAGTTAAAGGTATATTATTTTATTTATATAAAATAATTGTATTATTTATTATTTTATAAATAAAAGTTATTTATTATTCTCGCTCATGTCATTCCAAAGAGGGAGCTCCTTTCCATACAATGACACTGACCATGTCTGTCATGCTCCAGTAAGGAGAAAGACGACTATACACTGTTAGTAGTCTGTACTGAGGCCGGTTCACACTAAGAGCGATAACGATAAAGATATAGTTCTAAAAATCGTTTTAAATATAAAAGCAGCAATCCACACCACAACTATAACGATGACGGCACAGTGAAACAATATGTCGGAATCACTTTCAGAACAATTTTTCCAGCAGATGAACGATAAAAACATTAACACTGAAAGAGCTCATGCATTTAAAGCGGCATACGACGAAACTGCAGCGCGAGCTTATAGTACAGAACAATATCATCCGCTAATATAGTTATCATTATTGTTATCTTTATAGTTATTGTTCTTTGTGTGAATGGGCCTTTACTCCTAATATCTGTCAATCTCCAAAAAAGAAGAAATAAAATTAAATAACAAATAATCTATAAAAGTACCCTAAATGTACCCCAAGCAATTTCTGCACTATATTAAAAGTCTGTTTTTCTGCACTATATTTAAGTTTATATATTATATATATATATTTACACTTGTAAGGGGTAGTAGAATTTCAGGACTTCGGCAGAGGGGAAGATTTTAGTCAATGGTGACTTAAATTTCTATTTATGATCAGAAGACTTGTGCACAGGTTGCTTGGGCTACTTTTATTTTGTTTGTCCTTGTTTGGAGTTTTACTGATATTATTATTACTATAAACTGTTGTATGGGGGGGAAAGGTAAGTAGAGATTCAAATTTTTCCTTTTGTGAAAACAAACATCTGAGTGAAAAACAGTGTTTTGAATGACATGAGGATGTGGATGTTATGGAATGTTGACATCCAGCATCAGGACACGTTGGATGTTTGTGTTAGCGGTTTTAGTTTTAATTGCCCTTACATAAGGGCAGTAGCACTGCTGGCACAACAAGACTCCTGTCAAAAGCTGCTGGTTCTTTCTTGCCTATTGTGAAGGGGAAGCAAACTAGCAATATTCTGGGAAGGAGCTCTTTAACCTTCAGGCTTCCACTGATTTGTTCTTATCCTGTTGCAGGAACTTTCCGTCATGAAGCAAGTCCTTATTAGCATGCGCTCACAGCAGCACGGTGGACATCTGCCTCTCGAGACCGATGGTACGGGGACCGCAGTTCACAGACCCAAACCTTTAAAAAGCACAGATGAGGAGCAATACAACTATGGGCCCAAACCCACAGTGTTTGTAAGTTTTACTTGTCTATCCACGAAGAGAGCCTTTCAAACAGCATTTTAGGACAAATAGTATCTTCTCTGGACACATTTTAAAGTTATTTTGAACAGCCGATACCTTTTGTTTTATTGAGCCTGCTATGTGGGCTGATATCTACTTTCACATTGACTTTTACAAGTTTAATAAAAATGTTTTACTCAAAGCAAAGTCCAAAGAAATGGTCAATGATATTTAACACTGGTGTTTTTTTTTTTCTTTTCTTTTAACAGACCAACAAAGAAGTCCCAGAATGGTATAGAAAACCCAAACGGAAAACCAAGTAGGGACTTGTTCAACTCGTTTAAGAGTTTAAGGATGCTCCATGTCATGCAATCACTGATAAAAGTCTGTTAAAGTTTAAGACCTATTACAGAACTAGTTACACAGGTTTGTTGTGTAGTCATTGTGAACCTAAAACTATGATTTTTTTAATGGTAATAAATCATTTGATGTTGTCCAATAGGTGTGTGAATGTTTTTATTGAATTTATTGAATTTTATTTGAATTTTAAAAAGTATATCAGGTTGTTTAAACAACAGTATCTGCATATAAGCATTTTTATTCTCTATATACCCTGTAAAATCGCTCAGTAGAATGTATTAGTTGATGGTAATAAATCTGTATCCTTCTGTTTTGATTCGTAAAACGCGAGACACTGTTGATAAAAATAGAGGAGCGCGTGCATACCTTAATCGCAGCAGCATTGCACACTTATTTGTGTCATCTTAATGTTACGCACCACAGGCTCGAATGTCCAACAAGAACAGCAGTAGCAGTGAGCTGCATGTTATTGATGCATTTCATTGATTCAGTCTGCTTGAGATGGGTATTTTTATTTGCCGTGTTGTTACTTTTAAATTTGAAATTATGGTAAACATGTATGTACTTAGGGATCATATACTGTTTGTAAATAAGCCTTGTTTCCCAGCTTTATAAACGGGAAGCGCTGGCAGACACATCTTGGTAGCATTTGTACCTCGTTCAGGATTCCAGTTCCATTAACGATTATTTTAGTGCTTTAGTATTTGAAGAAAAGAAAAAAATCTTATTGCATATACCTTAACAGTCGCTTGCTAAATAATGAGATCTTTTCAGATTTACAAGCCAGATATTGGCTTATTAAATCAGAAATAAATGTAACAGTTCCTCCACAAAATAGAGAAACTTATGTGGACCTGGATGCATTAATAAAAATACAAAACAAGTCAAAGTGTTAAAACATTAATTCATTCATTTTCGTTGAATAGCTCTTATTATAGCAAATGTTATAAAAGTGGCCTATCTTTAAATAGACGTCATCTAACTACAACATAATGATATTTGTGTTCTTTACGCGAGTAACTGATTCACAAATCCAGTAAGATATTCGGAAGTGTTTTGATTCACTAAAAGAACCGGCTCATAAGATTCGGGAATCAGACTACACTGACCACGATGTATGTTGTTGAATCACTTAAAAGAACCGGTTCACAAGAGTCATTCGTTCGTGAATTGACTGAATACGAAGCGTTTTACTTGCTATAAACTCTTCACTGGCTTCTCTGTTATAGTTTTTAACAGAACTAAGTGAAAACATTTTTTAATCACAAAATTAAGTTTGAATCAACTTGTAAAAATAATAAATAGGCTAGCCGACAATTCGAACACATTATCGCTGTTAGTCTACTAGTGAGTTTTACATTAGCCTTATATTCTGCACTACTGTCATTATTTAAATGCTAAGGGGCAATACGTAGGGCTGGACATATTTAACTCCGGCTGTTTTGACGGGCTTGTTCCGCTGTCACAGTATCAGCAGTAGTAAAGGTGTAGCCGTCTCACTTTCTCAGTCCCTGACAGAGTCCGGCCCCGCCCTTTCAGCGATTATAGGCTACATATATCCCGGAGCTCCAGGAACGGAGCGAAGCAAAACGGGATATTACTACCGAAAGCGCGCACACATACACGCACGGGTGTCATTCCATGCACCATACACTCACTTCCCCTTCCTCGACGTCTATCAAAACACATTTTGCGGACGTTCTCTCCGTCACATCCACGGGTTTATTGCCGCTACGCTTCTAACGATGAGCGCTGCGCTCGCACCGGGACAAGATGACTTTCTCTCGCTTCTCAAACCCTCACTATCCGACGGCTTTCAGGAGGACTCCTCTCTGTTTTCCTTTGAAGCCAAGAATCCCGATACGGAAAGGGGCTTATCAAACGACTATTGTCAGGTAAATTGTTTCTATCAGTTCTCGGAATGGTGCTCTCGAAGACTGTATGATTCAATAAATTAAAGATCATATGCCTCAGTTGTGTGAAAGGTGGGCCATTGTAGATGATGCGGCATGCTGCACGCCTGCAGTCCCATCAGCATCATGCCCCATTAAATGCGTTCAGCGATGTGCGATCCTTTCATTTAAAGGAACTTTTCTGTTCCAGGTAGGCTACATTTTTTAAAAAACAAAATGTTTTTTTTTTATTTTTTTTTTATAAATAATTAGGTTAAAATAGACGTAAAGCTCGTTTTAACGATAGCTGAAATGTTGGATTTTCAGATGCTTGGAAATTAATCATTTTAATTTTGTCCCTCATCTAGATTTTTTAAACAACACATCCTTCAATACACGCAGGACAATTTTACGTTGCACTTTACCATGATAACTTAAACATATTTCAATGTATTAGTCAATTGTGTGTGCAATTTCATTTTTTTTATAACAACCTATCATTACCAAGTCTCATTTAATCTACACTGCAAAAAAAAGTTGCTTTAAATTTGTAAGTACAATCAACTTGGATGTTTAAGTCATTTACACTACATTATGTTAACTTAAATTACATTAAACTGTTTAAAAAACATAAAAAAGTTGAAAATTGCTCAACTTATTTTGATGAGTTAAAGCAATGTAAAAAAAAAAACAAAAAAACGTCATAACTTATTGATCATATAATTTTTCAGTGTAATAGAATGTTGTTGTTTTTTTCTCTCCTAAATGCTTTATCATTTACACCATATCAGGCACAATGTTACAATTTCAAGATCAGAAATTGATTTTAAGATTTTTTTAAACATGTTCTGCGTTGAGCTTTGTCATTTCAAGTAGGCTATGTTGTTATTTGAAAGTTGGTTGACTTCTATAACTTCGCGAGTTCAGTGCTTATCCCGTGTTCTCCAAACAGTAGCCTAAAAAACAAACAAATTAAAAACATTAGCCTACCATAGCCGTCATTACTGTCACACATAGCATAAGCCTAGTTTGAAGAATCGTCGTTGTTTTAGATTTCAAATCCAAAGCGTCCTCAATTGTATAAGCTGTCATTATGCACTTCAAAAGGATTTGGTGGTGTTTTTGGGGGGGTTTCCCCGTGTCTGTAATGCAGGGGAGAGTCTGGGCTGGGTCGGATAGCGCACAGGCTCATGTCAGTTGCTTGCAGTTGGTTTCTTGGCTACCGAACCGTCAACAACTGACTCCCCTCCCTCCTTCCTCACCCACGCGCGCTGCTCTCGCGCTCCGAACTCAAACTTCCCAGCAACGCCGAGCCTCAATCTGAAAACTTGTGAAAGAGATACATGTCCGGCGAACAGCTGGAAGATCTAAATCCAGAAATAGCTATGCGTAGCAGCCGCGTAAAGAGCACTTAAAGAGCTCTGGCATTCCGAGTATATGTATGTATGTGTGTGTGTGAGTGTTTAGTTTTTTTTCCTCGTGTTTATTCCTCTAGTGACTCTATAGATGTTACATTCAGGAGGGAGTAATGAATGAGTCTTAATTGATTAATTTGTGCTGATTACGGTTTTATGATAATTGGTTGGCATTTATTTGGAAAGGCTGAGCAATCTCTCCAGCATGCTTTCCACCTGTCAGCAAAGTCTGTTTTGAGCTTGTGGTATGAGCGCTGTTTTACAGTCTTAGGTGGAATGTAGCAGAGACATATCGAAGAAGACTTGATAAATGCTTTACCTCTGACTGCTCCATACAGCAACACAATCGCTTCGTGCTCTCAATATATACTTGATCAAAGATCAGGTGTTAAAACATCAAGTCCTGATTTTTAGGTTTCACATCTTCACACAAAGATTTTGCAGGTAAAGTATATCTACTATACCTGCAAAATTTCTAAAATTAGTGGTAGGCCTATCTCATGATGTAGGTAATGCTGTTATAGCCTACTATAAACATAATACAATGGATGAATTGAGGTTTTACACCAAATTTACTTAAAATTTGCACACACAGAAAAATGTAAATGTAAATTATTTATTATTAATTGATAAGATTTAAAGACTGGGAAAAGTGACCTGTTAATCGGCTAGCAGACATGGTTATCGGTTACCTCAAAATATCAATTACTCAGCCTGGCCAATAAATTGGTTCATCACTTGATGTGCATGATGTATTTCGCTTTACCTGATCCAACATGCTTGCCTGTTCACATAACATATTCATATTCCTAAATAATTTTAGATCTTTTTATTATTATACATTGTAGATTAATTGACTGTTAGCCAACTTGTTGTGTTAGCAAGTCTAATGCTTATCCCGTTTTCTCCCAATTAAATTTTTTTTCCATTACTGTCGCACATGACATATTGAAGAATCATCATTGTTCAAGATTTCAAGTAGTCAAACTGTCCTCAATTGAAGAGGAAGAAAATAAATAACCGTCAAAAACTACGCCTGGCCGATAAATTGGTGTGTCGGTTTATTTTTACTTGTTCCAACATGCTTTTCTATTCATATGAGGGACAATTATATATTTCATAACACCGATTAGCACATAATCACATGCGTACTGGAGAATAAATGCTAAAATGTGTTTTCTATTATTTTGCTTAATAAGTAAATATTGAGTACTCCATATATTTTTGCTCCAAGCCAATTTGTCTTAGCTGAGTAAGCAGGCAGGTTGGCCATTGTTATAAGAGTAAGTGAATATTTGCATTCTTGCAAGCTTTTCTAAAATGTTATGTATACTGTCTGTGCTTGTGCTCCGCCAACACGAGCAGTCCCAGGAGATGCTGCCAGCTTTGCTGACAGAAGCAGCGTATGCAATATTCCAGTGGTTATTATTCGGAAATCTGTTTACCTTGTTTGCGTTTAATGGCCCTTACAACTGCATGCTTCTCTCTTTTGCTCTCTAGGCTAAATTAGAGATGGATAAATACCTGTCTCCACAACCTATGGCTCTCCCCGACTTAAAGAAGTCAAGACGAGAGAGTATCTCTGTAATGGACCAGTTTTTCGGAGACGACCACTGTTCCCCCTACAGCATCAACATGAATGTCTTCCTGCCCGACATTGCGTATCTAAGAACGGGCTTGTGCCGGCCGGCACGGCCTTCGGTCCCCAGCCAGGTCAAAACTGAACCTGTAGCGGCACGTTTCTCTCATCCAGAGTGTCCAGTGAGCGCGACCGGCCCTCCATCCACGTTACCAGATTTCACCAGCATCTTTAACGCAAATTCCACTTCAGGCTCTGGAATGGACACCATGGACGATAACACCGGGGTCTTTGTCAAGCAGGAGATGCAAGGCTTTGACATCCCTCAGGATGGGCCGCTCTTCCAGCTCCTCAACTCAGAGCTGGACGTCCCCCATCAAGCCGATTCTCACGCTCACTCTGTGCCCTCACAGATGCCTACTTTCCACGACCTGCACTTAGCGACCCAACAGACTGCTTCCAAACCATACTGTGGCATGTCCTCTGCCGGGTACCATCTCGGCCCAGGTCACTTCGTCCATCCTCAGGGTCAGGCTCACTCGCAGCTCAAAATGCCCTATCTTCCCCCTACGCCTCCCACTTCAGAACCTGGCAGTCCTGACAGACAGAAGGAACTGCTTCACAATCTGACACCACCACCATCTTACGCCGCCACTATCGCCTCCAAAATGGCTGTCCATGCGCCCAGTCACCCAACCCCCACCCCCGCACGACCTTCCGCGACCAACGGGTCCATGCCTGTCCGTTACAACCGAAGGACAAACCCAGACCTCGAGAAAAGACGGATACACCACTGTGATTTTCCAGGTACGGAGAATAAACAAATTGTTTCAATTGAACTTAAATCAATCATGTTGAGCTAAAAAAGCATAATAGCCAAATTCACAAGATGTCCTTGCGTTTTCCGGAGCACAACGCTGCTTTCTACTGTGCTTTCTTACTCACGCTTGAATCCACTGTTAAATAATTCAGAGACGGGCAAAGCCTTTTAACCAGTGCTCAAAATGAATGCCAAAGAGTTGACGTCAGGCTAATTGTTATTGAATCCTGTTGCATCAAATTGACTGGGCAAATTGTAAAACAGACAAGCCTCACAGTGCCATTAATAGTGCATTTACACTAAGAAGCTGCATGTCTGATATGACGTGCTTCGCAATTAAGAACCCATCACTGCTTTTCTTCACTGAGTGGGGTTTTACTGCTAACGACATGAGATGGGCTTTGGATTCCTAATTGGAAAAGAAAGCATACTGAAACCAAAGAACAGGATGCTCTTGTTTGTGACTGTGGTGATGAGTGAACCAACTGATTTTGTGTTGGTGACTTAAAATATGAAATTGCTCTCATGTCGTACTTCAAACATTAAAATGCCATTGTTTGGTTTATAATGTATAACTGAAATATTTAATCATTTTAATATTGTTTTAATGTTTTTTTTATTTTTTTTTTTTATCAATAGCCTCCCAGCATTTTTATATCTCAAAACATAAAAACAATCTTGTCACACTGTTTATGCATCAAGCATAATAACTGCATTTTTTATTATATTTGCCCCGTTTTTACAGACAAGGTTTAAGCTTATAGTCTCAGTTTAAAATGCATGTTTGAGCTGTTTTAACTGAAAGCAACTTATTATAAGATATTAAAATCTTTGATTTTAAAGTCTCAATATGCACACCAGTAATGTTTTTTTTTTTCTAAGGCACATTTATAAAAGCTACTTAAATGCCATAATTAAACTAAGGCATAATCCTGGCTTAATTTAAACCCTGTCTGTGAAACCAGGCCTTGATCATTTTAATTGTTTTAATAACATTTAATTTTTTTCATCATAAATAGCCTCCCAACTTTTTTTTTTCAAGAAAATAAAAGCACTCTTTTCGTACCGTTTATGCTTCAAGCATAACAGTTGCATCGTTTTGTTTTAATACTTATAATTTAAATATTTAACAATTTATAATTTTTAAATCAATAGCCTCCCAAGATTTTTTATCACTCAAAAGATCAATGCAATGAAAATCACTTCATTGCTTTTTAATACTTAAAAATTATCGTTTAAATATTTAATGTATGATTATTTTCATAATGAATAATATTTTTATTAATAGCCTCACAACCATTTTTTACAGTCTTTAAAATGATTAAAATACTCATGTCATACTGTATATGCATCAGATATAATAATTGCATTATAAGTTATTTAAATATTGAATCATTTATAATTATTTTACAAAAACTCAACACACAAATGCTTTATACTGTTGTGAGTAACAAAAGCTGTTATATGTTTTTAGGTTGTAAGAAAGTTTACACCAAGTCGTCCCACCTGAAAGCTCACTTGAGGACACACACTGGTAAGAGTTCTCCAATTAAAAATGGTTTTATTTATGCTCGATAAAGCTGCCCTCCTATTTTGGCACTTTACTGTCATGTTGCTGGGCAGAAGTGTGTTGCTGGCATGCACATGCGTTCATTCTTGCACGATGCCTGAAAGCTATCCTGCGCCGCTTCCTAATATGAGATTGCACCAAAACCATGCCCAAATACATCAGCAGGAACAGCCTTTTCTACTTCCTTTTCCATATTTAATTTTAACGTCCAATATTTGAATGACCTCCTGGCAACATTTGAATATATCAGTAGTACATTTAAAAATATCATTGTTCAGCATTGCTCTCTCTCTCTCTATAAAAATATATTTGGAGATACACAAGTAAACAGAAGAGCAGACCTCATTTGACCCAGAGGAGTGAATCTGAATATTCATGCATTCCAGAACGTGGCCTTTGGCATGTGAACTTAATAAACTGATAAAGTATACTTATCAGGCCATCAAAAGTTTGTAGATTTTTCCAGCTCTAGATTTATTTTTTATGTCACCAAGTCCTGAGCTTAATTACTTGCTCTTACTGCCTGTAAAGCACTATTACGATAAGATAACAACACCCACTCTTTTCTATAAGTCTTGACATGGCATGATTTAGTCTTTTGACAGTGTTGCTGTATTCGAATAAACAACATGTCAAAATGAGATTTACAATTACAGTGCAGGTGCTACTTTCAAATTCATAATGATATTTTTATAGATAATAGGCGGGTCAGTTTAATAATGCCTACATTTTCTGTACACAATATACGCAATATTGCTTAAAACAAATACACACACACACAATAAAAAGAAAATACAACGTTTATTAAATAAAATAGAAGTTTACCAAATTCAATGGAAATTTTTCACTCATACAATACTGTTTTAAAGTTTGCAGTCTATAAGATTTAAAAAAAAATAAGTCTTATACTCACAAAGCTGCATTTATATGTTTAAAAATACAGTAAAAACAGTAATGTAATGTATTAGTAAATGTGGAACTATGATTAATAAATGCTTTAGGAGTATTTTTCATTGTTAGATCATGTTAACTAAAGTAACTACAAATGGAACCTTATTGTAAAGTGTTACCGAAAACGTTTGTATCAATATAAATGTCTTTACTGTCACTTTTGTTCAATTGAATGCATCCTTGTTGAATAAAAGTATTCATTTGTTACAAAAACAAAACAAAACTCCATGTACAGATAACAACTCAAGATAAAACCCAATCCAACCAGTCCCTGGAGAGAAGAGATGGGCCTCAGGCAGACAACGCATGAGATGCCCCATCCAAACATGTCATTACAGGATCCCTGTTCAGGGCTCTCCTCACAAACGTTAAAGCTCAAGACAGGCACATGTCCTGACGTTTTGCTAGTTAATTGTTTTTGAGCGCCACACCTACTGAATGAGTTTGAAACAGCTGAACTCGCAGTATCACTCTTTATAGTTCTTCGGCTCCCATTTTCTATTACTTAAAAGCCTATAGCCCATTTGCTATTATCATTTGCACTGATATTTCAAATAATCTAACAATCATTTAATTACTTAAAGCACTTAATATTTACAATGCACAACTCAAAAACTAAATCTCAGAACAGCGTCACGACTTTCCAAACCAGTATGCAGTTTTTTTTTGTGTAACACAAAGAAGTTTTGTTTATTTTTTGTCAGTCAATGTGGTCCAATGTTGTTTTGGACCCCATTGACTTTCATTGTATGGACAAAAAAAAACATTCTTCAAAATATTTTCTTTTGTGTTCCGTAGAATAAAGTAAGTCGAGGTTTAGAACAACATGAGGATGAGTAATTGATCACAAAATGTTATGTGTTAAAATGTTAAACCTCACGTCATTCTTTAAGTCGTTTAAATATAAGATTCGCATTTCTTTTTTACCATCTGTCATCGACTATCCGAATTTCAAGCTTTGAAAGGGTTGCAATGCATGTGTTGAGCTGGCAGGATTTTCCGAAGGGATTAACAAACCGACTTGATTTCAGGAGGAAGAAATGACCTTGTCGTCTTTTGAAAAACACACTTTAAAACTTCTAAACCCGAGTTCTAGAAAGGCAAACATTGCGCTGCTATTTATGGCCGACTATGAGTTTAGTCTTGTCAGCCTCCACGAACATACCAAAATTCTGAAATACTTTAATCTTAGAGATCGAGTTAAGTGAAGTTTATTAGGTAGCTCCACACCTCTCAGTATATGTTTGTTATGGTTACTAGCAATGACAGACAGAGAAACGCTACCCACACAGATTACTCATTTAGTATTACTAATGTATTCGTGAAAAGAAACCAGTTTTTTTACTGTGAATGAGTTTCTTCCGTGTTCTAGTGATGACTCCATGTGCTTAACGTTAACTTAACTTGATGTCCATTGTGTTCAGGTGAGAAGCCGTACAGGTGCACGTGGGAAGGCTGCGACTGGCGGTTCGCACGTTCCGATGAGCTGACGCGTCACTTCAGGAAGCACACCGGAGCCAAACCCTTCCAGTGCGCCGTGTGCAGCCGCAGCTTCTCTCGCTCCGATCATCTCGCCCTGCATATGAAGAGGCACCAGAATTAGACACAAACACACACTCACTGAAACAGACACATATGCTTATTATTATGCACATGAAGTGATAACAGAACAACTTATTTCTTTCTCTACGCCGCGACGAACCTTATAATGTTTAGGGTAATCTTCTCTCTCTGACCTGTCGAGAGTGTTGAGCTGTCGACTGTAAACTGAAAAAAAACAACTTTTGATATTGCCATGAAAGCCAATTTCTTGTGGTACCTTCAGATATAATGCCCCGTTCCTTTTTCATCTCTCTTTCGGATGTATAGATCAAATTTCCATTCTTATACACGAGATCCTCTAATTGGAAGATGAAACGTTTTTAAACGCAATGACATGGAACTGTAAAATATACAGGATTCGTTCTTGTACATCTGCAAAGCACTAAGACACAACTCCCATTTTACTTTGCACTTGAATTAGACTGGAAATATGAATATCTATGTATGATAAATACTTTTAATATATATATATATATCACTGGAATAGTTACTGCTCATACTGGGGTTTCAAGTACACAGCCTATACTGCGATTCCCTCTTTTTAGTTGCTGAAGTATTTATAGCTTTGGATGATAATGTGCTGCTACTGAACAGCAATTATTTCATGAATTATTAAACAATGGTATAGAAAAGCAATGAGAAGTGGAAAAGGGCTTTAGACAGCTGTGTGATTTGTACAGTCCCCTTTATACACACAGGAGCATGCCGACCGTTTGTTTTCCCACTGTCATTGATGCATAAGCTCATATGAATGTACGAGACCACAGTGACTGTTCTTTTGAAATAATGCCTTTGGATCACATTTCATCTTAAAGTGCCTTTTCATGTTTGTTTTTTATCAGCAGCACATGCTACGACTTCTTGATCATAAAAAAAAAAAAAACAGTCAGTAAAAAGCAGGTTACCATTATTTCACTATTACCACAATTCGGCTGCCTTTCATAATTTAAAGACAGGGTTAAAGTATCATCTGGTTCATACTTGTAAAATCAATGTATTTATTGCATTGGCTTTGTGAAGTGGAATTTGACAAGTTTTGTGTAATTGAAATGCCTTAATGTAAATACTATGACATTTTATTGTAAATATTATTTTGATTTATTTTCTTTTTTTGTTGTTGAAAAAGTAGGGCATCATATTGCTCTGGATTTTGGCTGTGTGACTATTTTTGTTTCTTTGAATTTTTTATATTTCACTTAAACTTATTTTGTAGATTATATTTCTAAATTGGTTGTCCTCATGACAAACATTTTATGTCTACTGATTGAAATGAATTCTAATAAAATCAACTTCATAGTTTTTAATGGTTTTTACAAACTGAACTTCTCTTACACATTTTTTTTTTTCTGTGTTAAATTTCTACAAAACTATAATAATGTGTGTCCAGGTGAGTTATTATTTTATAGAGCCCCTAAAGGGACCTTGGCAAAAAAACAATTATACACAGACTTTTGTGTGCGCACAAGAAACTTTTGCGTTCATCTCATAATTACCGTAATAACTTTGAACTGTAAAACGCCTTCACGTACTTGTAGAACTTGTAATTACAACGTGTAAACTGGTAATTTTCTTGAGAACTACGACTTGTACCACCTGACCACTGCAGATTTAAGATGTGTTCGACTTTAAGCAGTGCTTTCTCGTTAGCATGCAAAAAGTTTTACATTTTTTTATGTTTGCAGTCACCATTACTACACTGGTGGAATAAAAAGTCATTAATCATCCTCCCTTAAAGCAGATAAACTGCATTTCTATAGTTTACACTGGTGTATGCCTAGGGTTTCCTGTTCACTCCCTTTAGAGTCACCATAAACTAGTTGACCAATTTCTATTTGTTGATGTTTCTAAGGTTCAAGAAAAAAAATTACTACAAAGAAGTAAAGATAAAACTATCATCAAAGCAGAAATTTACGTTTCAAAGATCACTTGGACCCATGCCAAACACTTTGAATGTGCTCTTATCTGATAGTTGACATCGTAAAGGAACAATTTTCACAAATCAAACAAACCTTCAAGCTCTGAAAAAGAAAATTAATGGGAATTCCTTTTCATGTCAACAAATGTCAAAAATGAGAGTGATGTTGACAGCGTGTTATTTTTATATTGTCCAGTGCAACACATTTAGAATTTGACATCTTTCTTTTGTGTTCCACAGAAGAAAGAAACTGGTTTGGACTAACACGAGTGTGAATAAATGATGACAGAATTTTTTGGGTGAACACACTATATATTAATTGATATTTTAATGTTATTCAGAGATTACAGATGACATTAGTGACCTTAACAGTCATTTGATAGTAGAATTTGGTTGTAATTCAAGATTTCTTAAGATGGGCAAGACTGTTACTTAATAGCTGACGTGCAGCTCATGTTCAGGACAGATCCCGCAAACATCACAAACTCCACATTACAGCCTTTCAAAATCAATCTTATCACTGGAATCTTAATGGTGTCGCTGCCGGAACAGATGATTGCTTTGCTCGCAGGCTCATAGATCCCATGCAGAGTCCACTGTGACTACTGAAAACGTCCTATATCACTCAAATCGAACCTCTTCACAATAATTCTGGAATTAGTGCGATTCCTAGAATGATCATTTTAATCTGATTCTCAACTGGTATTTGGTATAAAAAAAAAAGATCTGTAATGTTCAGAATCTCAGGCCCTGAAACTATCAGTGTGGATGGACATTTGTTGAACGCACTGTTTACTCTAAGAGGCATCGGCAGTTTCTTGGGGTGCAACCGAATTACAAGCTGCCAAAACGTTGGGGACCCCTGTGAGCAAAGAAACAATACAGCTTTTGATATGAGATCAGGAAACACCACTAAGGAAAATAAATGCTTTCATTGCTTTTAAAGAGAAGGGGATTTTCTCCCTCTCTTCTACATATGTTCTTAGTTTGATTCCTCGGACAAACCTCAGGCCCTGGACATAATGAACTTCAGATGTCAAAGACAGGCAAACAATGGAAGCTCCACTGGACCCAATCAGGAGGTTCTTCAGGGTTCCTCCTGAGAATTGTTACTCCTACAAGTCCTCTTCTCTCCTCCACTCTTTCTTCCTCTCCTGCCTCCCCCTTTCCGTAGCCTACATGGAGGTTTTAAACCCCCAGGGTGAACATTATTTCTCTAATGCATAGGGCCCCTAGTTTTTTCTTCACTTTCAGCCCTCAAAACATCATAAGCTGCACTTTCTCATAACCTGTCCGGTCCAGATCAATACAAATGAGTCTCCCTTTGCTGTAAACAAACAAAAGTGCCAAAGACAAAGGAAACAGCTTTATTTCTCACAGATTTGTACATTATGATATGGATAGTGCCAGACGGGGATAACATGGACTGGCATCGACCTTAAAAATAAAGGTTCTTTGTTGGAATTGATGGTTCCGTGAATAACTTTTAACATCCATTGAGCCTTTCCATTGCACAAAAGGTTGTTTATAGAGGGAAAAGGTTCTTCAGATTATTAAAATGTTATTTAAACTAAGGAAAACTGTTCACTGGAATGTTCTTTGGGGAACCAAAAATAGTTCAGTAACACTTTAGTTTAGGGTCCAATTCTCACAATTAACTAGTTGCTTATTAGCATACATATTACTAGGATTTTGGCTGTTTATTCATTCTTATAAAGCACATATTAATGCCTTATTCTATGCTACAATATTCTACATACCATGATCCTACCCAATACCTAAACTTAACAACTACCTTACAAACTATTAATAAGCAGTAATTAGGAGTTTATTGAGGCAAAAGTCATAGTTAATAGTGATAATTTGACTATAATCTAAAATGTGACCAATGGTTCTTCCTTAACTACGAACCCCCTTTTGGAGCTTTTATTTTTGAGAGTGTATAATCAAGTTAGCATAATATATCCCAACACTAAGCCTTGATAGGTTTGTAGTTATTCGGATTGGGAAAGGTCAAAGGCATGTTAAAGACATTCAGCTTAACTTTAGACCAATCAAGCAAAAGTGATGATTATATGAGACTTTTATGTAAGCCAGTAAAGTTCAAGCAGTCAAGGTGTCAGTTTTTGGGCAGAAATGCCAGTCTGATTTATGGCACTCCACATATCAGCCGACTTTTATCTTCCCTCAAGCACTAGTCATGCAGCTGGATGGTCAGGATAAATGTTCAGCAAGCCAAACTACACTGAATGTTCAGAGGGAGTTTCCTGGACACACAGTCTTTGGATAAATTACTAAAGGTATGTTTACACGACAACGATGTACTAAACACTGAAAAGTTTTTCTTCGCTTTTTACGCTTACAGACGACAATGTTGTCAGAATGATCCCGTTCACAAGGATCTGCTAAAGTGTATTATGCATGCCAGGCCAGTAGTTGGCGATGTCACTTTGTAAAGAAAAACTACAGGCCTATAGACCTTATGCACCAGAGAAACAAACGCACAGCCATCTTTAGTATTTTGTCTTTGAACTTCCGTTTTTGCGGCTCTGTATACTCAACGCTATCTCACAACCAATTCATACGAGTGAGTAAAAGGTGGCTAATTCGTACAACCTCACTCTAATTTGTCTAAACCCATGTGATGGGTTGGTTTAGTGGCGGGGTCAGGGGTAGGTCATTCGTACGAATTCATACGAATTGGGCAACTCGTAAAATATGTACGATTTAGCAAAAATCGTACAAATTCGTACGAGTGAGGTCGTATGAGTTCATACGAATTAGCCACCTCGTAATATTCGTATATTTCTATGGCATTGCTGTGGAAGAGTAATTAGCTGGTGAAGTAGATTTACTTATTGTAGAGTTAACGAAAGTTATCATGAGACTTGTAATGTTTGAAGCGGATGTCATAACAAATGTCAGTAGACCGGGAAGATTTTAAAACGAGCGGTTCATTCATGTATAAGACATACCTTCATGCTGTGAAAATACAAACCGTAAGACAGAAGACAACAAGTGCAGCCCTGAAAAGGGGTGGGGCCACATAAGGTCTATAGACTGAGCATGTAATATTATACGCATGCGCATGATGTCACGGTTTCACAAATTCGCATTTTTGTAGTTTACACAGAGATAAAGTATCGTTTTCAAAAACTTGCACTTTGATTCCTGTTTTCATAAGCTTGTGGTTTCAGGCAGCCAAAACGGCATTGTTGTGTAAATGAACGGCCAAAACGCATAAGAAGTTTCCTGTTGTTAGTTGAAAATGGTGTCATGCAAATGGCCCCTAAACGAAAGATGATTCTTCTTTAAATACATCTGCAATTGCATGAAAATCCTAAATTACAGAATTCTTCTTTTTGGTCACATGAATAATGAGAGAACGACAGTCAGGGTTCAAAGTTAACACTGCTTTGGCGAGTAACCAAACCAGTTGGCCGATAACTTTATTACGCATAGACACATAACACATTCAAATCAAACACATGCAAACTGTCTACCTAAGAAAACATCTAAAACAACTCAAACTGGTACCTTAGTAGAAGGTTTATCCTCAAGTGTTTGTCTAGGCTGCCTAAAGTTGTCTTCTCTAGAGCTCAATTAATTTTCTCAATTTACTTGCTATAGTTGTGTAAAAAAGTCAAATTTGGACCTGATACAGCTCACAGTTTTTGTTTTGTTTTTTCTTGCAAGCAGCAATTCATGTGTCTGGTTAAAATGAATTGTTGAAGTACTCATACAACATTATAGATACCTTATATTATAACATTCAAACAGGAAGATTAACACAGTCACAATAATTTAATCCAAAAACCAAACTAAACTTCTACCCCTGGTTTCTCAGACAAGGTTTAAGCTTGTCCCAGACTAAAATGCATGTATGAGCTGTTTTAACTGAAATCAACTTGCACTGGCATATCTTAAAATATGTCAGTGTCATTGTTTGGTCTGAAGATGCACGCCAATAATGTTTTTTTTTTTTTTCAAGGCACATTTATAAAAGCTTCTTAGATGTCCTAAACTAAGGCTTAATCCTGGCTTAATCTAAACCCTGTCTGTGAAACCAGGCCCTAATCTTCTAAAGTTAAATAATAGCATGTCAATTTGGACCTTGAGCACAGCTGCCTCAGCAGTCTTTACTTGAAAGCAGAAAGTCATGTAACCATCTGGTTGAATTACTTCGAAAAATTGTGCATTTCCTGTTGATCTTTATGGAACTTAAATATGAAGTTATATTGTTTAACTGACAAGTGCACCTTATATTTACTGAGTGTGATAACTTAAGGACTACTGGCTCATTGAGCAGATTAAAAACAATTAATGTCACATCTGGGCTTCTGGCCGCAGGCCGGTACAACATGCTGCTTTTGGTGCAATTTTTCCAGTGTAGCTTTACAGACCACCCACACAGAAAGGAGGACCTGTTCCCAACACACTGTGGAAACATAATAAGCATTGAATGAACACATGGGAGCATGAGCTTATGGTTCTAATCATGTTCTTAATACCTTAATGGACAGTGGTTTCAAATGGGTACTTTCCCCTCTTAAACATCAACAGTGCTGCTCCTGAAGGGGGTTTAGGGGCTGTGGGCTGCTCATGGCTAATCTTGACATTTGTTTGCCATAGCTGAAGACAAACTTAAGCTTCCAGAAGACAGCTTGGACGCCGGTACGCATCTATGTGTTAAACAGAGGGTGATTCAGTGGCCTGCAGGGTCCGTTTCCGTGATTCAGTCTCTCGGTACTCTCACACCTCAGCGTGAGGAAAACAAAATGGCAGACGGCGAACCATGAAACACTGCGAGTTTGAGAGGCAATCTCATGAGCTGATGTACTAAAACAGCTGCGGCATGGGAACGCTTCAGAGCGTCAGTTGTTTGATTGTGTCATGGCGGAAACACGTTCTCATGTGGTGACCGCTTTTTCAGTTCTGACCCTTTGTTTATTAAGTAGCCTACACTTAAATTAGTCGTCTGTGTAGGAATGAGCAGGATCTTATTCAAGAGCCATCAACGTCATACAGAGACGGTCCAAAACAGATTATTTATAGATGGTTTGATTGACAAATGAAGTGCTTTGTTTGAGGCTGATTCAGCATAAAGAGAAATAATGAAATGAGACTCAAAATTAACATTCAGAACCACTAACGATAGGGAATCATTCACATTCAATGTAATGCATCCATAAAGCAACAACGGCTATGAGAAAACCTCACAAGGGTTATATTTCAACTGGGTTTGGAGGCTTATAAGAGAGGTATGTTATCTGCTTTTATTGAGCACCCCTAAAATGTCAATTAGCATTATATATAACCCCACATATCATTTATTATCATTTTTTATTAGACAAAAATAGACAGATAAACATAGTCAAGATAATTCAGTTCAAAATCAAAACAACAAAACCATAAACGTTTATTATTCTTAAGCCATATAATAACTAGTGCAGAGTTTAGTGTCATTGACACAATAGTATAGTTTTTATTAATAGTTAGAATTTTTAGTTTGAATGCTTTTTATTTGTATTATTATTATTTAAAAAAAGTGAATATTATTTTGAAAATGAGAAATATTTCCTTGGCAACTTGCTGAAATAATATGTTGCGTAATATGTTACATATAAACCTGTATATGTTATAATAATACCTATTATATATAATTATAATATAATATTTTATACGTTTATTTGTTTATTTCAATTTATGGTTTTATTTTTTTTTTGTTTTTTTTTAGTTCACTATACTATCCCTGCTGTAGTAAATGAAGATTGAAACAAACAAACAAACAAACAAACAAATAATATACGAATGCAGTATATAGTCATGTTTGGTGCAGGAGAGTAATTACATTTTGTGTGTTCTACAAAACAAATTGCACAGACTGGTTTAGCAAAAAAAAAAAAAAAAATCTGAATGGTTACAGTCCTGTCTGTAAAAGCCGAAACTGGTTTGATATTTCTCTGTATTCCTTTTTGTGTTTTGGCTGTTTCGCTGTACATAAAAGTAAATGAAAGCCTACTGTATAAGATGTTGTTTTAGCAGGTTCCCATTATGACAACTTACCTCCTATCGTTATTGCTCACCGAAAGTTATTACATGTCAGCACCCATATGTTGTGCAGTTTGTTGAGGTTATAGTGGGTGGCATCATTTTTCACCCAAAACTCCATTAATAATTATTCAACCATCATTCTACATTGATTTCTATTGGTTTTTGCTCAAAGTACACTCCAATAAGTCACCATTTAACTGTTAATGTTTATGTAAATATAAAATTAGGTGAAGACCCTCTTGAGTGTTCTTAAGAAAAAAACAAAAAAACATTGGCTGCAAACACTCTGCACACAGAAGATCAAGACATGAATAAGAGCATTTATTGATTTACTATCCACTGTCTCACACACATAGCCACACATATGCCATAAACCTGACGGATTTTCTCAATGAGCACTTATCAAATGTAGAACAGGGAGTCACAGAGAACAGGAGACCTCCTCCTTCTGTAAACAGCACACTCACTACCTGCAGCATACATAAATGATTAATGATTGTGATTCAGATATTAGATTAGTTTGAGGTAAAAGGGTAGTTTATGCCATTTCATAACTGAGGGCTTTCAATAGCTCTTTGTTGGATAAAGCACTCCCCTTTCTTAAGGCTTCATATGTCAAAAAGAAACTTTCTGGTTCCCATGTAACCGCCTGCATCTCCTATATGATGAACAGGCCTGAATGCAACCCACACATTTTACGGTTTACAGATGGCGGTACATTCATTCTTCAGTATGTCTAAATGTTTTGCAGATTTCATTTGTTATAATTAAAGCATACAATTACAAGGGGTTACAGTATTATAAGCACACATTCTCTGCACTGTAAAAAAAATATATATATTTTCATGATTTTTTATCACAACATTTTTTCTTTTGTCCAAATCAACTTAGATCATTTGTGTGGTTCAGATGACATAACATTTTGAGTTTATGTTGATTAAACAAATCTCCTTTTTTAATTTCAATGAACTTACATTTTTAAATTAACTTAAAAGGTAACTTACTCTTTTAAGTTAAACCAACAATATATGTTGTACAGTGTGGGTATTAAGTAATGAGTTAAAAAAAAACAAAAAAAAACAAAAGAACAGCAAGGAAAGACCGTTTAAAATGCACAATCATGCACAATAGACAAGCAAATGGCAAGCAAATGTCACGTAAATATGAGGAAACTTCACATGATGTGTCAACACTTGACGCATTAGTTCAACCAGTCCATCCTTCTTGCGTAAAAAAACAAAACAAAACAAAAAATGTATAATCTTGAATAGCTGAATTCTATTAATGGGTCTTCCTTATTGGCAGCAGCCCAGCTCTCACACACACACACACACACACACACACACACACACACACACACACACACACACACACACACACACACACACACACACACACACACACACACACACACACACACACACACACACACACACACACACACACACACACACACACACACACACACACACACACACACACACAAGCACACACAGCAAAGGTGAAAAGTGTTGATTCCTATTAAAGGTTTAAACATTTGTGTAATGCCACAAACAAGTTCTCTGCTTAGAACAGTTTATGTTTATATAAAACAGATGCTCCAGGTGTCTCTGCCAAGAAATAGGTTAGATGTGTCTTGTTAATAGATACTGTATATGCAGAGTGAAATGGACGCTACTGAATGTCAGTGACCCTGAGGGCAGCAGAGAAGCTCCTTCTTCAGATTCTTCCCTGTATTTACTCAACCTGAAAAGAAACAGACCTGGGTGTAGCTATTTATAAGAATCTGGATTTTTTTCTTCTTCTGTATATATATATATATATATATATATATATATATATATATATATATATATATATATATATATGAAGAGTTCAGATGCAAAAGCCTCTAAGTGCCATCTGAAATTTTCTTCTAGAATGATCATTTTTATTAATCTCGTCTATTTACAGGTAATTTTCATTGTCATTTAAGTGAAATTACTGAACTTAAATATACGAGCTTGATAAGAATGCCATTCTAGAAGAAAATTTCAGATGGCACTTAGAGGCTAAAATAATAAAATAATAATGTAAAATAATATTAGATATTAATTATTTTAACATTTTAAATACATTAAATACATTTTCAAACAATTATCGATGCTACCGTTAATTAACATGAAATACAAAAGTAGCAGTAAATAATAAGACAAAACTCACACAAAAATAATTTACTTTTTATATAATTTTTGCTCAAAGACCTGATTTCTGATGTGTACTATAAGGAGGTTGAATATAAAATATATAACATTAACCATATAACATTAAACCAATCAAGTTGTGAAAGAAATTTAGATGGATTGACGAGGCATAAACAATGTGATTGAAGCCCTAAACCCATCTTTAAACTGTAAAAAATTATATAATCAATAAGTTATGACAACATTTGTTTTTACACTGCTTTAAATCATCAAAATAAGTTAAGCAAATAACTTTTTTCTATATATTCTATATATAAAATTCAAGTTATACAAGGTTCAACCATTTTTTTTGAAGTCAGTTTAATGTATTTTAAGTTGAAAGACTTAAACATCCAAGTTGATTGTACTTAAACATTTAAGGCAGCAACTTTTCTTGAACTTTTTTTTTACAGTGTATAAATTAAAAAATAAAATTATATTCCAATGTTCACTTTATCCAACCGGAACTCCAGCAAGCTGGGCTTGTGTGGGTGGTAGGGATGTAAAAAGGGTCTGTTTGACCTTCAAAGTCCCAAGACATTTCTTTTCTGTTAGTTTATGGTACGCATATATGTCTCAAAGGTGGCGAGGCAATTTGTGTGCGCGGGCGGACAGCCATTTCAAAACTTTCAGAGTGAATTGCTCTTCCCCCTCACTCTTCTCCTGGGGGCTCCCAAATATGAACTGACCGCTCTCGTTTTTCCCATGCTCTTGGAAGCTCTCGTTTTTAATGCACACGCACACACACGATACACACGTGGATGAGAAGTCTTCAACACACAAACATCACACAAACGGAGTCTGCTGTCTTGATGGATCAGACGGCTGCAGATTTCTCCAATTCTCTTTCGCTCCCTTTTGCACACAGCTGTCGCTTTTTCACTGTCCACATTGTATCCAGTGTTGATGGAAAACAGTCTCTATAAACTCCCTTTTCTAATGGTACGTTAGGGACATTAAACACAATAGCATAAAAAACACTAAACAGAATTCTGCTACCAACCCCTGAACCCTTACCTCCCACCCTCACACACACATCCACTGACTTACTGACCTGAGTGGGATGAAGCTCCTTAGCTCATTCCACAGAAAAAGACTGCAGATGTTCCTCAATCACTTCCATCAGGATCACTGGCCAGATCAGGCTTAACGTCACGATTCCCAGACATCCTAGAATGCCCTTATGGTCCGTCACAGCTGAACAGGCATATCTGACATATCTTAATCCATATCTGTCCTCTTGCATGGGCATTATGCCTCATGGTAAATGATAGCTACATGTTGTTCAGCATGTATTTTGGGTTTGACTGGATGAACATATGCAGGGTTCAGAATCAACATGCAAGTAAAAAGTTTCTTGCTTTTTTCAGCAACATAATATATGTTTTTGAAAGTAGTATCTTATGCTCACCAAGGCAGTATTTATTTGATCAATAAATACAGTAATATTGTGGTTCTATGTGAATATATTTTCAAATGCAATTTATTCCTGTGATGGCAAAGCTGAATTTTCAGCATCATTACTCCATCAGTAATGCTTCCTTCAGAAATAATTATAATATGCTGTTATGATACACAAGAAACATTTCTTATTATTACAATGCCAAAGTTGTTTTGTTTATTTTTCAGGATTCTTTAATCAACAAAAAGTAAAAAAAAATATATATATATATATATATTTAAATTGAAATATTTTAACATTATTAACCCTTAAACGCAAACCTCGCATCTTTAGTGAACCGGGACATCATTCACTACATCATTTCCCATATATATATATATATATTTTTTTAAATTAGACATCAACCTTCTTAGTATTCTTAGTATTTCTCTATCAGTTAATTATAAACAATATAACTAGAAAATATAAATGAATGCCTGCTTTCCCATTAATTTTTTTGTAAAATGAATAGGGTCGCTAACGACCCGAGGTCTGTAACAGTGTAAGCATATTTTTCCTGCACAACAATAATTGAATCTTTGATGACTGAATTAGTGGAATTCACCTTTTTTCCCAAGGTGCTAATGCCTGATACACAATGATGAAGTGACGTTTCACTCATAGTTACCGCAGGCAGAAAACAAAAGAATAGGAAGTGTCATCAGCAAAACTTGAAATGGCTCAGCGATTTACTGCAAAGTACTGAACACAATCAAATATTAGTGTCACTGTCACTTGATGGTGGATCTGGTGAAGAAGCTGTCAGCGATCAAAATATTGCTTTTGAAGATGTTGAAAATGATAGTTTTGAGAATATGTTTGAGGTCGTGAATATGAGCCAGATGCTGAATATACTGAGCTCTGATGAGGACAGTGATGATGATGGTATAAAACATCTGCTCAAACTGAACCCTTCCAAGCTCCAAAAGTAACAAAATATGATTTATTTTATTCTTATGTAATTGTTACTCTAAGAACAGGAGATAAATTAAAATAAAAACATTATTTTTGTGTTTTTGTGATAGGTGCATTGTGTTTATACTTACATGATTTTGTAGGAATCACAATTACTTGTATTATTTGTAAGAAATATTAAAGCCAAAACAACAACAACAACCCACATAAATATTTGTAATGATACAATTAAAAATAAATATAAATACAATATGCAAATACAATATTTTATATTATTTGATAATAATATTTCAACATATTAAAATATTTGTTATTGAATTTCATTTAAAAAAGGCCAGTATGAACTGTTTATGGCGAATGGTGAATTCACCCACCTTTTTCCAACATGGTAAAAAGTTTGTTTAGGATTGTGGTCGTAAGTCTTTAGCTGAATAGCATGGAATAACCTGCTTATCTAGAAAAGGCAGCATGGAGGTGGATGAGTCAACAAGAATGATGCCTGCATACATAGGAAAGAAAGCAAGGATATGTGGCATCTCACTGTAGACAGACACTTTCTGTCCTGGGCAAGATCACAGGGATTCCCTCACTTCCGTGGGAACATTCATGACTCAATAAGGAAAGTGTAAAAAAAAAAAAAAAAAAACACTGGAAAAAGAAAGAGAGTCATGAAAAGAAGAAGAAAAAAGACAGTATCCAGATGCAATAATCACCCCTCTCATTTCCTCACCTAGTCACTACCATTTGCTGTGGATCATTTCACCTGTGGCGTTACAAAATCCCACTGTGGCAAATCTGAACACATTACAATAAAAAAAAGCCATACAATGATTAATAGCAGCAGCTTCCTCTGATATAACTATATTATCAGCCTTGTTCCTGACACAAAGAGGAATCGCCAAATATTTACCAGAACTCCCATCCCCCAAGGTCAATTATCTGTATTATAAATGCAGTCTCAGAGCTGCCTGTAATGGAGAAAATGGGAAGTAAACAATTAAGTGCATTCGGTTACCCAGAAGACAGTGTCTTTGGAACATTATATGTGACCCTGGACCACAAAACCAGTCACATGGTTCAATTTTTTTAAATAGAGATTTATACATCATATCAAAGCCTTCCATTGATGTGTGGTTTGTTAGGATAGGACAATATTTGACCGAGATACAACTATTTGAAGATCTGGAATCTGAGGGTGCAAAAAAATCGAAACATTGAGAAAATCTCCTTTAAAGTTGTCCATTTATGTTTGCGATTGTGCTGCATTCACTCACAAAAATAAATGTTTTATATATTTACGGTAGGACATTTACTAAATATCTTCATGGAACATGATCTTTACTTAATATCCTCATGATTTTTGGCATACAAGAAAAATCGATCATTTTGACCCATACAATGTATTGTTGGCTATTGCCACAAATATACCCGTGCGACTTGTGACTGGTTTTGTGATCCAGGGTCACATTTCACAATCATTCTGTTTCTGCTTATACATGGTTTCATTCAAACTTTTACGATTTGGTTTTCAGCCATCAGTTACAGGGAGGGTTTTACGAACCCCAGAGAAAAGAACCGCTTGTGACACTGCAGTTAAAAATTGCATTATGTCCTCATGTGTCATTTCTCCAGTGTTTAGTCAACTCACTGTAAACTAGCGTGCAGGCTTGACACACGAGACTTCATACACTATTGTGTAGAATATGGATCTAAAGGCCTTTTGATATGCAGAAAACTTCAGAATATGATATAACTGACTTCAAAAACATTCTTTGAGGCACCATGCAAACATCGCCAAACATTTACACACTCACTCTCTCTCTCTCTCTCTCTCTCTCTCTCTCTCTCTCTCTCTCTCTCTCTCTCTCTCTCGATAAAACCTTCATGTTTGTTCATGCACCAGCATTGTGCATAACAAAGAATGACTCATAGGGTGGTTATAAAAAGCACACCTTTACAATTATCAGTTTAGCCTTTGAACCTGTAATTTTGCTATAATGGCACCAGTATAATTGTGACTAAAACATGACAGAGACTTTGTGGAGTCTGGCAGCCGGCAGCGCAAGTACTGCAATTGGCACTCTCTCTCCTAATGCCCTGGGGTCTGTTGTGAAACCTGTAGCGTTGCACCACAGATTTGTATGGACACCTGATTCTTGCTCAAACCTGCAAACGCTTCATTAAACCTCACAAGTTTGCTTCTGCGTGTCATATGGCATTGGCTTCGGTTATTTGTTGTGATGTGACTTACGTAAGTGCGCCTTTTGATCACTGTTGCACAAACTTTAAAAGCCATAGACAATGTCTTCAAAGGTTCAGAGTTGGAATTTGAGTTTTGAATCATTTGTCAAGAGCCAAAATTATAACTAGGCCTTCTCTTTTTTTCTCTCTGAAGAGATAAAGCAAGTGAGCAAAGCCCGTGCCAACTAAAATACGAACATCCTGCCTCCCCATTCTCTCTCTCTCTCTCTTTTCTCCACACACACACATGCTCAATCTCTCTCTCTTTCTGTTTTGAAGAGTGCTCAGCGGTTGTGTTATGACAGAGATTCTTTTGTTTGGATTATGAGGCAGAGGAAAGGGGAACAACAAGCCTTACTGCTGTTTTTACTGTCATATAAACAATATTTTCATAAGGTGTTTCTCGTCCTCTCAGATCAGAGAGAGATGACTGATTGAGACATGCAGGATCTGTTTCCAACTAACACAAACACACTCAGTGTCCAGCTCTCCTCCTGATGGTTGTGGAAGTGTGTGACACTGCATGGCTCTTGTAGCTTGATGTAAAACAGCATTATGAAGCTTCAGCTATGAAATGGCCTTTGCTTTTATTATGTGTTGCACTCATTAATATACATATAAGAAAGAGACAACATGATTTGTTTGAGTGAACAAAATGCTACATAGCAGCCAGGAACATCACTTTCATTCAAATCATGACAAAATCTGAGAAACCGGTTTTAGTCCGGTCTTAACATTTAAAGGTCATCCCTAACATACCAGACAAACACGTTTTGTTTCCTTCTAAATAAAGATTCTATACTTCTATTATAATTAGAAATTACTACACTACATTTTGGATGTGATTTTGAGGTATATTTATTTTTAAATTACATTTTAATCATTCTATCCGATAAAGAATGTCATATTAAAAGTATTAATACATTGCACTGTGCCATTTTAAGCTCATTTTTCATTTAGGCCTAGCCTATGTTTTGGGATATACCAAAATCAAACACATAATAAGGTAGAGACACTTTTAAGGAGTACAAGGTCTAGTTATGATGGTCTTTTTAATATAGCATAAATGTCGACTTTAACATAGGCAATAGATTATTTTTATTTAATTGATTTTATTAATCGACCCATTTAATATTTATTTAATAATTGATCACTTTTATCGTCGAGGACATTCAAGGAAGTTGTATTCATATATTTAGAAAATGTGACCATTGAGGGACACGCGTAAACAAAACCTGAAACATTTTTGCATATAATAATTGCAAAAATGATTTGAGCCAATAGGCCTATGCAAACATAAAGCACTGGTTGAATCTGTCAATCATCATGTTGTCTTATTAATGTTATGAGCCAGCCGCAGATGATTGTGGTCACGAAGAGAGAAAGACTTTTAGGCAGGGTGTTTTATGTTTAAAACATAAAGGCAGGGTGATTTAACCCACGCACCCGGACTATAACAAGGCACGATAGTAACGAAAGGTATTTCATCATCACTTAACCTAGACTGACAACCAAGAAAAACGGGTGGCATTTTTTCGTCAAAATGTTCGTCACGGTGAGGGTAAAGATGGGTTGAATGTTAAATCGAGAGTCATGAACTGACCTGCATGATGAGGTCCAGTTTAGGACAGCTGTCTGAAAAAATGCCTGAGAATCTTTTAACACTGGTGTACTGCTGCACCCTTGTGGCCAATTTGAAGAAGTACATATAGCTATATATAAAATGTACCTCGCCAAATGTAGGAAAACATGGACATGTAGGCTATATAAAATGAATATAACACACAAATAACATTTTATATTATCATAAAATATCAAAGTGTAAGATATTACATATTCAGTGGATCCGGGGGTGTCTAAGGAATAGGCTAGTATTACCTGAGGAAAGGTTAGCATTCTCATTAGTAGCTGCTCGGCTGGCTTTTAAAGTATGTGACTAGGCATTCATGACCACAACTGACTTCAAAAGCTGAAAAATGCTACCTCGGAGTTAACAGGCACTGGTAAGGTAACAAGCCCATTTCAAGCTTTTGCGATCCCTTCAAAAAAGTTGTTATTGACAAAACATCTACTATAACATATTAAAATATGTGCAATGTATATTGCTTGCAAAACTAAAATTCGGTTGCGCTTTATTTTACAGTAGGCTAGTCTACGTGTGTAGGCTACTTAAAGTGTAGGCTACTTACCTTAGAAAGCACTGGGTAAAATGAGGTAACTGGTTAGGTGTAGGCCAGGGTTAGTATCTAGTTATTGCAATTACTATTATGTACATGGAGAACATGACTGTATAAAGAGCTACCTAAAATTCTTTTGGAATACACAGTTACTTCTGAATGGCTGATTATAAAGAAATAGAACAGTGCAGTTCTGGGATCTACCAGCAGAGGCTAGTAAAATTCCATTAAAAAATCTGCACACTTTTTTTTTTGACGTTTTAAATAAATAGATAAATAAACAAACATGTATAGTTTTCTATTATCCTTGTAGTGTTTTTGTAAAATCAAATTCTAAAAATCCATCCATGTTCTGTTCGATCTGTTATCATCATTCTGTTCTATTCAACGAGCTGTTTATTAATTTTAAAACTCATAGGGGACATCTGTTTGGGCTTGTCTTAAAAAAACACACACACACAAAAAAACACAAGTCTTTTCTCTACATACAAATCGGTGCTTTTATTCATGCCTTTTTCTAACATATACTGTATTTATATATAAATTCACAGTTAGATCCATATAAAACTGAAATGTTTACCATAACATCATTTACAGATACATCATTGTAGAAGAGAAAAAAATAAAAGGAATGCCCATTTGACGTTCATTTACACACATGATTTTTAGTCAGTGGGTTCCCTGTAAAATACTATAAATTTTGGCATCACATATTTATGGACAGAAGGGTGCAAATCTCAGAATACAGAACAAATATATGACATACAATACAAACAAACAAAAATTAGATACCACATGGTAAAGACTATAAAATATACAGACATCTGCTACACTAGTTTTGTGCACAAATGATGCAAGGAAAGTTTAAAAAGGTGTGAGAGAATGTCTCTCTCATATGACGAGTCCTGAGAGGACAGAACACTACATTAATGGTATGACCGTCTCCTCACATTCAGTTTTATATATATATATATATATATAAACAACAACAACAACTTCAGATTTCATAATAAAGTGATAACTGGAGCCCATGCAGAGTTTGAAGCTAAAATGTGAACTTGCAGTAAATGCATTGTTATAATGTCAATATGTTTGTTTGTCTAATGTGTTTGTGCCATTATTGCCATGCCATTATTACACTGCAAATTGTAAATTAAATGTCTTTTTTTTTTTTTTTTTTGCAAAATGCAAAACCAAATCTTGCACAGAATGGACTTAGGCTACTCTGCAATGCTTTTTAGACAAAAATAAGTATTACAAAATGAATTCTAAATATGTTTGAGACTTTCGTGAAATGAAAAACTGCAATTCCATGAGGCTTCCAATGAGTAAACCTGAAGGCAAACCTGAAGGTTTGGAGAATCAAATACATTTAACAGCAAATGGCTTTTAATAGTTCATTAGTAAAAGACTCCTTCATGAATAAACCTCACATAAAAGTGCAGAAGATAAACAATATGAGGGAAGGCAGATGTCTTTCACCTCATTATTGTTGTGCGGGGAATCATTTCAGACCTTCTGCAAGCGACACTGGCAGATAGAGACCCGCTCCGTCTGCTTATATTGTCCATCATCAAGTGTCTTTTTCACACTATGCATGTCTGTGGGACGTGTCTGCGGCGGTGGAGGGCGAGGTGGTCCGAGCGGGAGAAGCTGCGGTCACAGTCGCTGCATTTGAATGGTTTAACACCGGTGTGTTTGCGGTAATGCCGTGTCAGCTCGTCAGAGCGAGCAAACTTCCATGTGCAGTTATCCCACGTGCACTTGTATGGCTTTTCACCTGCGAGAGAAAATACGGAAATGTCAATAAAAGACCTGACTTTTTATGGAACAGGATTCGCGTTTTTAAAAACATGATAGGCTCACCCGTGTGTGTGCGTCTGTGGGCTTTAAGATGAGAGCTCTTGGTGTAAACCTTATTACAGCCCTCAAACTCACACCTGTGAATGCGTCTTCTCTTTGAGTCGGGCGACTCTGAAGGCCTGGGCCTCCGAAGACTCTCAATACTGAACGGCAACAGGGAACTGCAATGACAGCATATGATTTCTAACGTTATTTTCTTTTGAAGACAATTTTGTTAAGCATGAAAATGGTAGTCTGTTGTAGTTTTTAATGCAGGATGACAGGGAGAATTACAATACTGTACAATTAGTTATTTAAGTCGGTCCCATTTTAAATTAAGTGTCTTTCTCCCGGTTTCACAGACAAGACTTAAGCCTAGTCCCAGACTAAACTACATGTTTGAAATATTTTAACTGAAAGCATCTTGCATATCTTAAAATATGTCAGTGCCATTGTTTTGTCTTAATATGCACACCAGTGATGTTTTTTTCTAAGTCATGTTTAAAAAAAAAAAGCTACTTAAATGTCCTCCTAATTAAACTAAGGCCTAATCCTGGCTTAATCTAAGCCCTGTCTTTGATACAATGCATTTACTGTGTACATACATGTTTTTACATTGTACTTACATTTAAATGCATGTAATTACAGCTGTAATTCATTACTGAAATAGCATCTATAATGACACTGTTGACCCTTCCTTTACACCTTAAGTTGAGAGCTGTAGTTCACACCACACAACTTTTGAGTTTGTGAATGTTCGTTGGAACTGTGATTTCGGGAAACACTGACTCGTTGAACTATGCTTATAACGACGGAACTTGCGACCATAGTTTGCTAACAATGCTTTTCGGAAGCGCACCCCTGAAAAGTCTTTAACCATAAATGTAAGGCTTTAAATGGCCACTTGAGGGAGCTATAAAGGAATCAATGGACGGCAAATGGACAACATCAGACATTTTCTAAATGTCTATTTAACGTCTGACAGGAAACCTCCTAGTGACGTATTGCAGATGAGCAAACACTAAAAAATACGTCTTACAGATGTCAACATCTCTGAGATGTGCGTGTGCTATCAGGGTGGTTTACAGGCGAGATGTTTCATTTTTTCAATGTTAAATGATTTCTCAGTTCCCAGCTTAATATGTTCAGTTTGGTGGCGCTAGTGGTTTAGAAATGACACTATTATTATTAATAGTATATTTACATTATAATATTTTCTCAGTTAATGATTAAAGGAGAATATTAATTGTTTATTTGATGAAAACCAATGCTTTTACTGTGTTAATATATTTAGTGTCAGCGAAATCTACATGTTCTTATCCCATCTTGAAATTGATTTAAATATATATATATATATATATATATATATATATATATATATATATATATATTAGATTTTAGGCCTATTTTTCACTGGAAATGTTTTCTGTGTGGCAGCAGAGGCATTTTCACCCCCCACAGAGCCACTTCCTGTTTCTTTTGGGCTACAGGAGTGCAGTGTGTGTGTGTGTGTGTGTGTGCATATTCATGTGCAGGATGGGGGGCATTGGGGGGGCACCTGTAGCCTTTGGCACACTCCATCACTTTTGGGGCCCCAAAGAGGAAAAGAAAGAAAGAAAACATCCTAGATCTTTTCTCCTCCATTAAACAATATCTACATTTTTTTCAAACACTGTCACTATTTTCCACATTCCATCGTGTGGATTTTTTAGTCGTCCGAGGAACTCCATCTAGAGTGTTTTACAGTAAGAATCAACTGTTAGATTGTTGTCAATGAGAGAAGCAGGGAGGGAAACAGCAGCTGCCATCAGAATAAACTCAGCACAGCCATTTATGTTCCGTCTTTTGTTTGGATGTTTCCCAGTGGAGAACACCAGAGGGGCTTTCCAGTGGTGGTGACGTGCAGGCCAGCATCGCTATCTGGGGATCAGTTTATCAGAAAAATAAAGGTAAGAATGAAGTCCATTCATTATTGACTAGCTGACCACGGGTCAAGGGATATATAAACCTGCATCGACTCCTGCACCTGTGTCCACAACACGTTCAACCTGAAGCATGCACTCCCTTCTGAGACTGAGATCACTTCCTGAAGCTCAACTGGTTAAACAAGGTCATGTGTTTGATTTTCAGGGAACGCAAGATGGCAAAATGTTTACCCTGAATACACCATCTGACAAATATACTGTAAAAAGTGATCAGCTGACTTGTGGAACTGTCAAGTTCACAGTTTTTTAAGTTAAGTCAACTGATCACTTTTTACAGTGTACATAAACTTTAAATATTTAAACCTAATTATAATAAAATTAATATCACAATAATTAAGGAAAAAAACATTAGCGGATTTATTTATGAATAGTTTTTCCCAATTGAATGTGTCTTAAGATATCTCCAGGGTGTTTTTTGTCAGATTTCAAATTTTGCCATCAAACTGTATAGAAACTATATATACAAACACTACATGAATCACTGGATCAAATTCGTATTGATTGAAGAACCAACAGGTCAAATCAGCAACTCTCTCTCACACATTCTCTTTCACAGTAATATTCACTCCTGCACATTGCTATAAATCATACTGGCACCTTTGTCCTTCCCAGACACATTTAGACAATCCAGCCTTTTTGCCTCTGTCCCTACTTGCAGTCACAGGGAGAAGTTTCTTATAAATAAGCTATATATTTTTGTAGCTATAGCTCGCAAACAAATAAAGTATAGATGCCACATACAACTCTCTATTAAATTTTTCATTAAAGTGCCCCAATTATGGTATTTTAAAGGTTCCTAATTTTGTTTGGGAGGTCTGTCTCCTACACTAGGTTTACATGCACCCAAGAAGAAAGAAAAAAACACTTTAATTGTTATCATAATATACATTGCAGCATCACCTCTTTTCTCACAATGTCTGAAACGATTTGATAATGGATCCTATCTGAGAGCCTACTCTGCTCTGATTGGTCAGATGGCCCAGTCTGTTGTGGTCATGGTGTACAATATCAAAGTAATACTTTGTTATTGTACTTAAGTACCATTTGTACTATACGTTAAAGAGAAAATGTATACTTTTACTCCTTTCGTTACATTTGCAGCTGCAAAGTGGAAAAAAATAATGGAAAGCAATCTTGGCTGATCGGTCATAGCAATATCCAGTTCACAAATGAATCTTTGATCAGTTCGGTTCCTTTGAATTTGACGAACTGATTCGCAAAGAGGAGTGAATGATTAGTTTTGCTAATCTTTTGGGAGACAATAACTCTATTTGTCATGCACTTTGATCTTTGAAACTCTGCAGACCTTTTACATTCACAAACAGCTATATAAACCACTATATGAAACACAATATCTATGTCAATATATATATATATATATATATATATATATATGTGTGTGTGTGTGTGTGTGTGTATAATGAAAGATAGGTAGGTTGTAGACTGGATTATAAATACTGCTGATTAATAAAAATGGTGTCTTTACTCTTGGACAGCGCGGGTGATGGTCAGGGCACTGGATCCTGTTTCATTCACACTCTCCAAGGTCACGTTGGGCAGGTCATCATCCTCGCTGTCACTCAAAGATCGCCGTGGTGACAGTCCATCTGCGATTCGGTGTGTGACTGGATAAAAACAGAAGTTTGGTGCAGTTGAATTTACAGTATGCACATATGATTAAATAATGCCACAACTTACAATCAGGATACTGCAGTCCAAACAAACCCAGTGTTGATTTTCTGTACTTGATTCAGAGTTTGTACATGGATTACTGTAGCATAATTCATACTGTATGTGACCTCTGAAATGCTGGAGTTTGATGAGAAATGATTCAGTTGTGTGGACACCGACTCTATGGCCGTAGCACAATAGACCAATAGACACAATAAACCAAACTAAGATTCTAATTTAATGGCACTTTGATTAATGTTCAAATAAAAGCTTTGATAGACAGCAGAGAATTTCCTTAAAGGATGGACACGGCCTATAAATCTAGACGCACCCTAGCGGCAGCAAATTTTATTTTGCAGCCAGGGTGGTTGAGCAACTCTCCGTTGGCTTGCGAGCTGGAAAAACCAAACTCTAGTCAGGCCAATCACATCGTGTATAGAGTCGGTGGGCGGGCTTAACATGATGACGGCAGAGTTGCGACGGTTCTGCGTTATGGCTGCCGCTGCTGGTGAACAGCGGTCTTTCGAATCGGCTTTGGCCGCGACTCTAGAGGACTTGGAGTTAAGCTTTTCTTTGAGAAAAGAACAAAGAACGGCACTTAAGTCATTATTAAAACAGGAAGACGTGTTCGGAGTTTTGCTGACCGGATAGGGCAAAATAGCATTTTGCATGATATAGACATAATCTATCAACTAGCTCCGCTGGTGGGAAAACACTCTGGTTGGTTGTAGCGTGCAGAGGGAATTTGAAAGGCAACCGTTTATCCCGCCCCTCGGACTGAGCCCTGCCAATGGTGAGTTCCCAGACCCAACATCTTGATGTGGGTCTGGCTTGCCAGGCTAGGATGGACAGTGTTTTAAAAGAAACTTCACAGATTTTTTTCATAGAGACCAATAAAATCACCATTAAAGTAGTACATATGAAGTTATCTGTAGTCATAAAATACCTTTGTGTGAAAAACAGATCAAAATTTAAGTTTAAAATTAAAAAGTGAATTTAATTGACATTTAATTTAATTTGTATTGTAAACTAAAACTATTAAAAAAATTGTTCAATTGAAATATAGCTGAAATGTGACATTTAAGTTTAAATTTAATTGACATCAGTGTAGGTATTGTAAACTAAAACTATTCAAAATGTTTTTATTAATTGAAATAAAGCTGAACTATAAATATTAGATAAAAAACTTAAAACACAAATTATGTTGCCTTGACAACTAACTGAAACAAAATAAGTTGAAGTACTAAAAATGACTAAAACTGAAATAAAAAAGAAAGCTAAATGGAAAAAAAGACTAAAGCACATAACAAAATTAATTAAAATTATAATGAGAACTAAAAATATAATAAAATTAATTACAATTTTTATTAATAGTATATAAGAATGGTAAAATAACACTGATTTACATTTGATTATCCACTGATAATATCAACATCTGCTGTGTAACCTGAGCAGGTTTGATGTTTTGATGTTCAGTAATGAGAATCTCAAGAACGTGATGTCCACTTTGCCATGTGAAACGACATGCAAATGAGTAAATGATGACAACATTGTAATTTTGATTGAACTCAACTGTTCCAAGCACAACCGAATGACAGTATAGTTCACTCTATTCCTATAATAAGAGAGCTGGGCATGTTTGTATTGTTTTTGTTTGGCTGTAATAGCAATTCCAAAGGTCTCTGTTGTCTTCGTGTCATTCCATGTCCTGTCTTGTTGCCATGGATACTTCATGAGAGACTGCAGAGCATAAGGGCACGGACCCTCAAGATAGGGGGCTGGTCTCTGTGTGTGAGTCGTGAATGTTTTTAATGAACTGAAATTGGATCATCAAAGTGTGAACTGCACAGGCCTAATTATGTGTCAACCTGCTTGTTTGCACACACACTGTGGGCTTCTGATGTAGATAAATGCCCTTCTCTGACTGGTCAGTATATAGCAAAAAGTGCTCTGAGACACAACACACACACATTTAAAAATTAATACAGAGACTTATATGACATAGGACATCTCCAACCTCTATCTATGCCTCTGCCCCAGAGGAAAACAGGATGAAAAAAAAGAGAAGAAAGAATGAATGGAAATACTTCCTAGCCACAGAGCCCATTAAAAACAGCTTTGTTGCCCAGAGGCAAGCTTTCCTAGAAAAAGGGTTTGAGTATGAGCTTGTGTGTGTGTGTGTGTGTGTGTGTGTGTGTGGGAGAGAGAGAGAGAGAGAGAGAGAGAGATAGCTGGGGGTATTTAAGTGACTTACCTTATAATTAATCAAACTGATATTAAATTTAGAACATATTGCAAATATACATATATATATATATATATATATATATATATATATATATATATATATGTATATTTTCTAATATATATTCTTTTGTGTGTGTGTGTGTGTGTGTGTCTTTATTGCAGATGCTATTGTGTTTCCGCATACGCTTTGTCACTAATAAACCCAAGTGCCCTCGTTTAGCTAAGCAAAGTTTTTCCCATCGCATCTACTTCCTGCGGGGATTTAGCGGCCGCCTGTTTTGAGGAATATAAAGAGCCGAGCACAATGGAGCTGCACTCAAAAGAGCTGAGCCTGTCTAACACACAGCCGGGCTCTGGCTTCTGTCACTGACCCTGCCAGCAACACGGAAACTCGAAGAGAGGCTTTTAAACGCAGTGCTTTGCACCTACGGAGGAGGAGAGAGGAAAGTGGTGAAAGGAGGAGAATGAAAGTCTTTGCAGAAGGATGGATTTCTTAACCTCAGCCACCGCTTTTCTATGTCTGTCAAATACATGATGTCAAGTGTCGGGTCGCTTGCTGGTGTATCTGATGAGTTTTGGATAAATTACTTCAAATGCAGTTTAAAAACAATAAAAAGAAAGCACAGGCTTTTGTATCGGGTTGTTATGTTTAAACACTAAATATAATGGTTGAATATGAAAAAAAGTAGTGAAATTACAAGTGGAAGTCGTAAATTCGACGTCATTAATATTGACATTAACACAAAGGAAAAATGTGTTACGGATGATTTCTGCAGATATTGTGATTTTTTTGTGTTTTTCTTAAAAAAAAAAAACGTGGCTGCATGTTGTCTGTATTTAACAGAAAAAAAAATCACAAAAGTGTACAATGAACAAAGGTCTATTTCATAAAGAACGACAAGCACTATTTGAATACTTTTTTCACCTTTCTTAAAACATCCACTTTGCTATTCTACTATTCCTTTTGTTTGTTTCTTTTGTACATGCGGTTTACAGCAGAGACTGATCCGACTCAAAGTGTTATTTTAGTATCATTGAGATACTGTTGTGGGTTTTATTAATATTTTGAATCGGTTATTATTTTTGAGTTTTCCTTTTTCATTTTAAATTTGTTAAAAGTTTTAGTCATTTTGTTGTGCTTTTTGTAATCTTTATGTCTAGTTTTTATACATTTTTATTTTAGTTTTAGTTATTTTAGTACATCAGGTTAAACTTTTTTCATATGCTGGGAATTTCCCAAAATAGGAGGTTCGTGTCACAGACAGTTCAGTAAGTTTGACAGACAAATTGATGTAACAACAGGGGACTTATCAGCTCAGTAATTTAATTGGCTAACAGCTTGAGGCTGTCTACATGTCTGCGACAAAGCGACAGTTGCAAATCCATTTGTTCTTCGTGCCTGATTTTGCCATGTTGTGTCGCACCTCGTCGCATCCAACATAGACAGCATCACTGATTATAATGGGTTCTATGCAGGGTTTGAAATGAACTTTTTCACTCATCGGCCAATTTGGCTACTAAATTTTTAAGTTACCGGCCATTCAGAACTTCTACTAGCCAAAAAAAAAAAGAAAAAAAAAAAAAAAAGAAATAAACCAGATTAACTGCGTGACAGCAATATATATATATATATATATATATATATATATATTATATATGCAAACAAAATTCTGTCATCCAGCCTTTCCTCCCTTCCTCTTTTATTTCATCCTCATCACCATAAATGTATTTTAGGTGGACAGATCAATACAGGATGTTGGAAAATAAAATGTATTTTCTGTTAACCAAATGCTTTTTTAATCTTCGCTATTGCTTCAATGCAAGTGAACAAGCGCGCCGTTATTTGTTGCGTAGTGACGTGCATGTTCAAGTAAGCCAGATATGCGCAGATTACGCAATACGCTGTATTCAATATATCATGATGACTCACAAGTTGAGTATTTGCGCTAAATCTGCACAGATTTGGCTTACACGAACTTCCCCAGCAAAGTGAGTAAACAATATAATAAGTACCACGCCAAATTGGCAAGTGATTTGACAGCGTTACCCACCACAGTTGATTTTTACCCGCATTTGGCGGGTTGGCGGGTGTTAATTTCAAACCCTGGTTCTATGTGCTTTTGTCTTTTGGTGTAGACACGGTGTAAGACATTCAAGCAGGGCTTAGATGCTTATGTCTCACCTTTCCTGTGCATCCTGTTTTCCTCTAGCAGCGGCATCATGAGCCTGCTGTTGCCCAGCGATCTCACCCCAGTGTAGATCAGTGGCATGGGCTGCATCACCACCGGCACCCGTCGTGAGTGGAGGTGGACCGGGCTGGAGCAAGGAGGCATCAGCTGGGGTATGTGCAAAAACGACTGCCCCCGGAGACTCCTGGATGGGGGAGATGCCACCACTGGGCCAGAGCAGGACGGAGACATCTTCAAACGAGGAACCGGGGTTATCACTGAAGTGGAGGAAGATGAAGGCATGGATAATGATGACGGTGATGAAGATGACAGAGACTTGCTGGAAGGAGGGGACCGTGGACAGAATCGTATTGATGACGAGGACGAGGACGAGGGAGACGAGGATAAAGATGACGGTGCTGAAAGTGACGGGGAGGTTCTGGCTCTGTTGGTGGACAGGTCCACTGGCTCTGTTTGCGTCTGGAATGGGTCGGACAGGAACCGTCTGTCATCTGACTGTGTCCGAAATCTGCGGTTCAACACCAGCACGCCCATCTCTGTATAGTCATGGATCACAGGAGACTGAGAGGAAAGAGACAGATGGAAATCAGTTAACTGGTAATTGCTTTTGGAACAGGAGCATCCTAGGATTTCAGAAAATTGAGCTCATGTGTTTTAGAGGAATAGTTAAAGCTTTAAAGAAATTCATTTAAAAATGAAAACTTTGCCATCATTTCCTCTTTCTGATGTCATGTATTACACAACATAACAATCTACTGTGTTCCAAAGAAGAAAGTCATAGGTTTGGGATGACATTAGAGTGATTAAGTGAAGACTGCTAAAAAACATTTAGCAGACGCTTTTATCCAAAGCGACTTATATATGAGGAGAGCAATAGAAACAATCAAACCAACAATAGGGCAACAATATGCAAGTGCTGTGACCAGTCCCAGTAAGTCTAGCACAGTACACATTGCAAGGATATAGATATATAGAATAGTATGTGTTAGCATTAACGGGCCAAGTGTTGATGAAAAAGATACATCTTCAGCCGTTTCTTGTAAATGGCTGAAGACTCAGCAGCTTGAGTTAGGCAATCAAGGTAAAGGTCAATGATGTGTATTCAGCAAGGAGACATTAAACCGATTATTACATTTATAATGTTATTTCTATTTCAAATAAACTCTGTTCTTTTGAACTCTCTATTCATCAAATAATTCAGAAAAACACTTAAGCACAGTGTATCAGCACAACCTTTTTCAACATTGATAACAATAAGAGATGTTGCTGAGCACCAAATCAAAGAATCCAGGTGTGTCACTGACTAGAGGGAAGGATTATACTTAATGTACAACATTTTTAATGACTGGTAAGGGAAGATTCTGAGTGAAATATCCTCAGATCGCTAACTTTAGGGGGGCTAATGCTTCATAAATAGGGATTAGCAAAACATACAGCATGTATTGAGAGTAATTAAATTGAGCCCACTGCTCCGAGTGCGTGTTCACGGTGTGTTTGTGTTCAATACTCACTGCTGTGTGTCTGCATTTGGATGGATGAAATGCAGAGCACAAATTCTGAGTATGGGACACCATACTTGGCTACACATCACTTATTTGTTTATTATATGAGAGGAAAACACATCACAAACATTTTTTTTGAAGAAAAAGCCGTCTTTCAGGCATTTACTGACTCGGTTGTTCTCCTAAATTAACACCAGCAAATCGCCAAAACACCCCAGTCAAACATATCAGAAGCACTCACTCAGACTCAATGAAATCATGGACAAAAAGTGGTCTGCTGGCAGCATTATTTCTAGCCCAAAAATGTCCCTTCTGTTTTTTACTGCGGTTGACTTGGAGGCTGTTCAGCCGAAATGGAACATGTTTTGAAACTTCATCTCTACCCAATTTCTCTCTCTCTCGACTCATGCTTCACCTTTCCCACCTTCCTATCCCTCCCCTCCTGCACGGCCCACATCCAACCCCTCGAATGGGGGGCTACCAGTCATTATGGCTAATTTTCCGAATCCGAATAGCTTCTGGTGAGGACGGCTTTAATAGTGGGGAGCAATGCATTTCCAAGAAAAGGGGCTTGGCGTTGAGCCCACTTAAACAAGAAGCACGTTTAGGCATCTGCGCCGCCTGTTGATTTAACACACTTCAAAGATGAGCTGCGTGGCCCACGCACATCCTGCACTCGACCCGAACAACGGCACGACAATGACAACTGTTAAAACGGGTAAAACAGGGTGCAAAATGTTATGTGTGTGGGTTTAGCTGTGCATGAAAATGGAGAGAGAGCATAGGACACGGGGAGTAGGGGAAACACGTGTAAATGCTTATTTGGTCAGGCCTGAAAATCTGGCATGTATCCTGAAGACTCCAAGCATGAGACACCTTAATCTAAACCACTAGAGTAGACAAGCAATACACAGTGTGTCAAAGGCAAAGTAAAGCACAGTTACTTGGTGCAAGTAAGAAAAAGTCCTGGTATTTCACCAGTATTTTCACCATAAAGATTCTTGCATTGTAACATTTAATTTCATTACAAGTAGGCACATTTGCCCCCCATAATACCAACATATTAATATCACCGCAATGCCATAAACGATTGTCGTTTATATATATATATTGTATAACATTCAACCTAATTCATTTGTGAGACAGTCTAACAGAAGGATGGCCAAAACCAGTGAAATATCAACTGATTTGATAACTCGAGCTCTTGTCATATTTTATTACCATTTTCTAAACTATACCTTATGACTTATGTCTGAATACATTTTGGTTTGACTGTATTGCGTGTGGGTGTAAATAATTAGGAGAGTAATTGTCCTGAAATATCACATCTCAATAAAATTTTACTTCCAAGTCATCAATCTAGCCTTACTTTATCAATTAAAGCCTTAAAGGTTGTATCAGCGATTTCAGGCACAAACATAAATGATCACATTCATCTAATCTTTCCTAATGATCCGCTAGCTGCCCGCCCTATAAGCGTGCAGCCGTCATAGGCAGCCGTGCACGAGCGCAAAACCTCACAACACCCACCCCTGTCGGTGATTGGTTGGAACACTATTTATTTGGATTTTGAGTGTTGGTGAGCGCAGTTGTTTTTGTGTGCAGATCTCAGAGCCTAGGCTGCCTAGAGAGACGCGTTTTTTTGAAGGCTTGCTTATGGGGCAGGCAGCTAGCGGATCGTTAGGAAAGATTAGATGAATGTGATCATTTATGTTTGGGCCTGAAATCGCTGATACAACCTTTAATTATGACTAAGACATTGTCTTTACAGGCTTTGTGACATTCACCCACCAGAATATGTATAAAAGTTAGTTTCGTTCCTCAAATTTGATTGGTCAAGTGGTGTTTCAAGAATGCAGATATCCTATAACGGCACTGGTTTGCATCACTCTGTTTGCCTGCGTTCGCAGTGATCCAAAATGTGTGACTCTGATATTGAGTGTTGGAATCCTCTGACTACACCTGTGTGTCATCGCTTTAACCTCTTACCCGTCTCTGTGACTCAGCAGGATCGATTTTAACTGGCAGGCCTGGCATCCCATCCAGCATCAACATCCTGATAGCACTGTTCCTGTGAGGCATAGCAGAAAAACAACGTTAGGTTTCAATAACTTGAAGTGTTATATCAAACCGTGTTGTTCTGCACACATTCAGCCATAGTGAGGAACAGAGAAATCAAATATGTTTGCTATAACTGTGATGACACGTCTTCTCAACCTTAGATTTGTCTCAGATCATATAGGAGCTGTTGGTGACAGTCCAACAGATAAACTGTGAGGATAATAACAGTAAACATATGTGAGAGAGCAAGCCAAATGGTTTTAATAAGCATTCATATATCATTCTTAGAAGTGTTTACTACTGCTTGAGGTATTTTACAGTCATGTTTATCAGAAACGCTGTTTCATTTCACTGTATACATGCAGTATAGAGCTGAAATGATAACGCCACTCTGACTCTACTGACTCTGATCAAGATCTGGGGTCTCATTTATAAAACTGTGGGTAGGATCCTTACTAAAAGTGTACGTGCGCCCGAAAGCCAAAAATGACATACGGCAAAAATTATTCAGACTTATAAAACCGTTCGTACGCCAGAACCTGCGAGAATTCACTTTATAAATCCCAGTCAGCGGAAGATTGTGCGCACATGCGTCTCCACCCCGAAATAACCATATATGGAGCTTACAACGCCTAGTTTTACTATGCAGATCCTCATCTGCATATCATTTGCATATGATTATACATCCACGTGATAACGTTTAACGGTACAAGACATTAGGAAAATATGAAATACGGATGTGCCGTCACATTACATTTATAAAAATCATGCAGTAGCCTATCCTTGCCTTGTTTTTGAATACATAAATCAAATAGTGAAAAATACATTTCAGAAAAAGTTTTTCTCAATCTTTTCCACAGGCCAAATTGTATTTTTAATTGATTTATATTTTTAATGGAAACAGATAGGCCTTGGGCATTATTTGCTCGAAACTATTTTCTCAGACAATCTGGTATTATCATGATAAGCAATTATCTCTGTAGTTAAAACATTAAAACACAGCATGCCAGAGGAAAAGTGTTCAAAAACCTAGACATATTTCTATTGATTGAATATAAAAAATGTTGTAACTTCTCAGTAATGATTTCATGTTTAAGTGTTTAACTCCATTAATTTGAATGACGTATTTAATCTAAATGTTTATATCAGAAGTAAAACAGTTTAAATCATTATTTTATTATTTTAAACTGTTATTTGCGTCAGTTTCACTAAACGGCCCAACGCGCTCGCGCGGATCAAGAAGGGATGGATTTTTGCTTCAAGTGATTGTGAAATTATATTTGGTATTATCTTTCTGTATATGTATAATTTTCTTTAGATTTTCTGTCTAAAAGTGAACAAAAAGACATTTAACTCCAGCTCACCATCGGACGGTGTCGCCAAACTGCTCCATCTCCAAAACTTCGTACACATGGGTCAGAGTTTGCATGCAGGTGCGCACATTTTCCCGTCAAGTTTGTTTTTATAAATCACAACTTATGCGTCGGAAGTGGCGTACGCCTCTTTCAGGGCCTGTTTTGTGCGTACGCAACAGTTATAAATGAGGCCCCTGAACAGATGCTTTGACTTCTGAAAAATTCTATTTCTATAGAATTCTATGACAGTTCAATTTACATCTCTTATTGTGAGCACAGCAGCTTAAAAACAATTGCCTCAAATTTGGCTATTTTAGATTATTTTAAAGTAACAGTCCTGAATTATAACAGCTGGGTAGCCATTAGTTACTCAATAAGGAATGTTCTAATACATAACTTTGTACTGACATTGCCCATGTTGTCACATTCAGTTAAGATGCCATTAAACATGGGTAGTTTCAGCAAGGAAAGAAGCATTATACAGCAGTGTTTACAGCAGTCATTATACATTTAGTGTGTTCATGATTTAACGTGGTGTGTGTATTTGTGTGAACCTTGCACACACTTTTTAAATGAAAAAGTGAACTGTTCATGTACTAAATGTCAACAAATAGCTTCCAATTTCCAGACAGCAGGAAAGGAGAGGTGAGAAACATTTACACTTGCACAAATGACTAGAATTCAAATGGACAAGCTGTTACTTTCACTACTAGAGAATCACCCTCTGCTAGCAAATATTAGCTCCCTGCTTCAGTAATGCCATTATAAATCTAACTGGAAGGCAACGGGCCAATTACATGATATTAATTTTTCCCGGATCCATTGATTAAAATCTTCAATACAACTAATTCAATGAGGGTGATTTTTAACTTCTGAATTAAAATGAATTTGTTAATGTCAAAAAATGTCATGGCGATACAACTTTCCTAGTATCATATTGAAGAAAAAAATAAAAGAAAGAATAAAATTCTTAAAATAAATCCATAAAGCAGTTTGGCACAATCTCTTATTAATATATCTTATACAAATGTTTTTACAAAACCACTTTACTACAACATGGAGAAAAAAAAAGTAATTATCAGTAATATTAAAGAGGACCCTTATAAGTCTCTTCAAACAGTTGATTATTTGACTTTTTTATGACAAAACAAGGTAAGTTTGTAAGTCAGGTTGTAAAATGTCAAATTGTGAGACTCTCAAAAAACTATGAGTTTTATAATTAATGATATTTGTTTAAAGGGCACCTATTATGTAAAATTCACTTTTACATGGCGTTTGAACATAAATGTGTGTTGGCAGTGTGTGTACACAACCACCACCCTATAATGATAAAAATCCACCCAGTGCTTTTTCTTTAATCCCCATAAATCATTTGCAGTGTCTCAGAACAAGCCGTTCTTAGATTCAGGGCAATGTGACGTACTTTTGCACAAGCCCCTCCCACAACTGTTGACTGACACTGCCGTATTAGCATAGGCCTGCCCTGAGTGAGTTGTACACAGTCCGCCATTGTTTCGACGCCGGAGCAGCTTGTTATTCTAAGGGAGACAACAAATATCTTCTAAAGGATTGAGGTGTTTTGTTGTTGGATGTAAGAATGAACATAGCAGTCTTCATTTACTCTGGTTGTTACTCGAGGATGGATCTGTACTACCAACTGTTTGTGATCCAGCTTACAGTCTCCGGAGCGATAGGCCTAACGTTACTGATCAGTGATCACTTTATTACAGTTCTTTATTACAGTCGTTTTACGGATATAAAGTTTACCAGTTTATTAAGCACCCTCTGAAAAGGTGTGTATATATTTGTTTACTGTTAGTTGTATCGAGTGTTTTTGTGTAATTCGCTGTGTTTGTTGATGATAATGAAAGGGAGAGAGAGAGAGTTTATGGATACGACTTTAATGCGCACTTCTTGTACTGTTTATTCAGCTTTTGTGATTCTCTGCGATTCTCCGGAGTAAAATTAACACTTCATCTTTTGTGTGAAGTACAATAAACTTCATTGAACTCATCAGTATATTTTTGGCCATCATTCGGACAGGGTCCGCTACAGCAGGCTTGTACTAATAGTTGATAAAAGCAAGATGAAAAACAAGTTATAATGGTAATTAAACTAAACTATACATGTTCTATCTCCATACAGCATAATATTCTCTGGCTCTGTGGACATTATTGTCCGACCCGGGTTGAAATGAACACTGCTTTGATATTATCAGATGAGATTGTCCTGCCACTGAGCGCAAGCTCATGAGGCTCTGCCCTCTGTGCCGGGAGCAGCAGCTCATTTGCATTTAAAGGGATACACACTAAAACGGTGCGTTTTAGCCCCAAAAAATAACAATTTAAACATGCTGTAAAAAATTATCTGTTGGGTATTTTGAGCTAAAACTTCACATACACACTCTGGGGACATCAGAGACTTATTTTACATCTTGTGAAAAGGGGCATAATAAGTGCCCTTTAAAACAATCTTCTACCTTTGAAAAAAATATTTTTACTCAATGGTTCATTCAGTTTCAAATTTTCATAAAATTTAATAAAGCAGAGTGTACATTTTAAGAACTTGGCACATCGTGAACACTTTTATTTGTCATTTACCTTTCTCACATTTGAGCAAATTCTTAAAATAATTTGGATCCTACTGGTTCTTATTCCAATTTTATGATTTTTTTATTCATTTTTATTTTTTACTAAAACTGACACTGAAGAATAGGCAGCAATGGCTCACAAACTTGCATGAAGTGCATTTGGAAATGTTGCATAAGTCTGAATCCTCCCTTGGTTATTGGAGGTCATGGTGTTAGTCCTGTCTCATAACTCTGCAACACTGATAAATTAAGGATTATATCTGGAAATCACCTGATTTCTTCCTGTTACTGCAGTGCTTTCAGATTCATTAGAGAGACTGGAAACTGCTGACTGTTTTGGCTTCTGTTGACCTGGTTAGTTTAGACCTGCCTCTCTCTGTGTGTGTGTGTGTGTGTGTGTGTGTGTGTGCGTGTGTGTGAGCGCGCGCCATAATCCTTGGCAGACAGGAAACGGGTGGGGTCCGAAAGGCTGTGCCCACTTAAAATCCCTACTTCCAAATGCTGTGTATATCCATGTGTGCCTGGGTTTTCAAGACAGAGAACACCCAAACCCACATTAATGGCACCAATCTGAAGACACTTCACTTCCCCATGAGTGCTCTTACCAGAGAATCTCGACTTTAAAGCATTGGTGCACACCACACCCAGGTGCTGATTGACAGCACCCCACGTCACATGTGTGCATGTACAGTAACACCTCATACAACATCTTTAAGGCTTCTACGAGTTCTCGGGTAAAGACATAAGAAGTGTTTGGTTGTTTGGGGCTGGTTGGACATTGTGGTATTTTATATTTCCTTTAAACTGTTCTGAGACTTGGTCTGAATTATAAGGTAAATCTGTAATGGATGCCATTACACAAAGCTTAGTGAGCTCCCTACCTAGACAGCTTTAATGGGATTAGACTGAAGGTGCACTCTCGACACTAAGGCTGTTCCAAAAGGTAGGCAGCAACTGAACAACCAGCTAAAACCAGCTGAACACCAGCTTGGCCAGGATGGGAGGCCAGCTTGACCATCTTAAACCAGCTAAGACCAGCCGACAAGTTTATAAATATATTTCATTCAGTACTGAAAAGTGGTTTTATCTAATGACCAATTTGTGGGTGTTATTAAAGTATTACGTCATTAGCTTAGCAACATGCTAACCTCAAAATTGAAAACGAGATCTAACAAAGCAAATCATCCTTGGTACATTTCACTCAGAAAGAAAGCAGTGACTCAACATTTTTTGTGGGGAAGTTGGCAAGTATCATCAGAATGTGACCTTGGGTCGGAGCTGCTTCCTGCCCACTGCCATGCTACTGATAACCAGGCTCAAATCTCACCAACAATGTCTCCTGTACAAACATCTTCCTCATCTCCACTCTTCCCTTTTCTCCTTCCTCCCCTGGAAAGATATCAGACACAACTGGGTCACTTTACTCACAAAACTTTGAGATACTGCTCCAAGATCAGACCTCTCCTTTTTAAAATTGATCGTATTAACTATGAGCTGAAAAATTGAGCACACTGCTCTGGATCCGTCCCCAAGATGCAGACTTCTTCTGGATTCTCCTGCTTTGTGTAATTGTCTTTTGCCAAAAAGCCCTGAGTGACTTCAGACTTTCCATTTCAACAGAGCTCATTTTCCTTGGCAGGACAACTTCTGTCGGATAGAGCCAGGACATTGTCAAACCTCCAAGAGAGAAGTGAGGGAGAGAAGAAGAGTGTGTGAGGAACTGCTCGGGAGAGGTGTGCTATTACACTATTTGAATCAACTGTGAATGCACAGCAAATTATTGACCAGACCCTTGAAGTAAAACAATGCCAGGAACAGATGTGGCCACTAATATAAACATTCCAGTCTTCTGTACCGACTCCTCTTGTTCAGCAGATCTCTGAACAATTTCATCTGAACTTGTGATGCCACTAAATATGCTCATAAATAATATTCTCTCATTCTTGGTTCCTGTTAGAATATTCTCGTTTTGTTCCAATTCATGTCTCGGTATTGAGGATATCTACTCCATCAGAGACTGAACTGTGGTAAATGTGGTCCCCAAATGGGAAATTTCTATAGATAGATAGATAGATAGATAGGATCTTTCAAAACAAATGATCTGACAACGAGACGAAAACTACAACAATATTAAAATGAATAATGACAACTTCTGAGGTTATTTCCAGAGAGCATGTCCACAATGTGATAAAATAGACAACCAAGTAGCACTGGTTTCAGTTACTCTGATGAGCGTTCTGATATGTGGACGGTTATCAAAAAATATCAGACTACTGAATGGCGAAATCGACCAATCAGAATCAAGTCGTCCAGAGAGCTGTGTAATAAAATAGGCAATTGCATTCTCACGATTGTGCTATTGTCCAGAATATCAGCAAGGCTGTGATTACATGTTTTTTTTAACTATATATTTATATGGTTTTACTTCTGATCTATCAAGCTTGAACAGGTATATGTTGCGGACATTCCATTACACTACGAGAGTGTGTATAAATCAATCTGTTAAAGTTTTTTTTAGCAATTCTTAAAAGAAAAATCAAAGGTGGCCCAAAAACTTTGATAAAACACTACACTAAATGATAGTTGGAGAATTCATTGAGTCAGTGATTGTTCAGGGACTCTTGATCAAACTGACTGACCTCTTGGCGGCCCATTTCACGCACCTAGTGGTGATCAGTAGTTGTAAAGAGATTCTGGCATTATGGCTACAATAATAAACATTCTAGACATGATGTTGATATATGAAATCCTTGAATGCTCTTCATGGATGAACTGGCCTTCTCTCTCAGCCTCACAATCGATGCTTTGTATGAAGATTCATCTGCTCCTCGCAGTCTTTAAAGTAAATAAACACTACAGAACGTCTCCTGCAGATTCCTCAAATTTAGTTCAGGCTTCTGCATATTCCGCTTGCCTTCAGAGAGGACTAGGAGTGAACACGCTCACTTACACATCTGCTATTGATTTGAGGGGAGCCTGGAACCCCTCCGTTTAAATCTGTCAGTGTTAGGAGCGCATAGGTTAGTATTTACTGACCTCATGTGGGACCTACTTGCCTCTTGCCATACAGGTGACAGCGTCTGTGAGTGAATGGAAAGTCTGTCAAATGTCGATCAGGCCATCTACCAGGTATATGGGAAATTAATATAATCCAACCATGTGTCTTTTCTGTCTCACAAAAGACTAAGTCGATGAAAGTGCCAGTGCGCTCTGAAGAGTGAAAGTGTCAACAACTGTTTTTCCTGTTTCGCAAACAACTCGACTAAACCTCAAAATGCTGTCTACTGTTTTTTTCTCTTCCATCTTGTCTGTAATATCTTCCTCATCTGCACAGTGTGTTGTAAGAAGTTTCTGCAGGTTCGAGATCAGCTTTACAATGGTGAAGATCTAGACCTTACTAAGCAAGCCTGCTCCCAGATCAGGCCAAAAAAGATGACAAATGGCCTCTCGGTCACAGCTTGGACTGGTTTGCTGTGCTCTCTTCCATGAAGACAGCGGGCCAGAAACATCTGAAGCTCTCTCTCTGGTGTTCCGCTGGACAGGGTGAGACAGATGTGTGTAATTTGACTTGAACTATTGAACCGCATGCCGTCAAACTGTTTATTATCAGAGGTCTGGCACACACCAGGTTGCGCAATATCTGAAGGCCATGTTATTAGGCAATATTGTGCAATGTGTGGCGTCAACCGTGAGGAGTTTAAGAAAAATGTGCTCCTTGAAAATTAGAGCTTGAATAATAGGGGCAACCAACAAATGATTTTAACATTCCCTAATGCAGGTCAGTTGACTCAAACGAATCATAGAGTGACTGCGTGACTTCCTGTTTTTTATTAAGAGGCAGCCTCTGAGAGAAACATTTTTGGATTGTGTCTGATCTCAATTGTAATTAATGAGCACAGCTCTAGTTGAGCTAGAGTTATTGTGCTCAGCTGAGCAATCCATTTTGCACTTTGTACGGCGTTACATCTTGCTGTCTTCACACCTCTGATTGCTCTCAAATTTATATACAGAAGGGAATTACATTTTCAACTGTTATGGAGAGGACAAGCATTTTCTATGCTGTGCTTGCATGGCTAGGACTGGGCGGGCAGTATAGCTAAAATATATATCTAGATAGTTTTATGTTATATATTTTTGTTTTAGATTTCAAATAATGCTTGTATATATATATTGATATTTATTAAATTGCTATGAAATTATTTTATTGTAACCAATTAGATATAAAATCAATGCAGGAAACTAAATACAGTAAAAAAAAAAGTACTTTAAAATAATCAAAGCATGTTCTCCAATGTTTTTCACTAAATTAACACACAAAAGAATGCTGTTTAATATATAAACTAAAATTAATAAACAAAAATGTATATATTAACCCTTACAACCCTTTAATTTGACCTTTATTTATGGTATTGTTCCGTATAAGACCATAGAAAAGCAACAGAAAGGTAAAGGGTGAATGGGACTGGGATGTGATTCAGGCTGGATTCTGTTTTGTTTATATTTTATCAGTGTATAGACACACACACAAACATATATATATATATATATATATATATATATATGTTTGTGTGTGTGTGTGTATATACACTGATAAAATATAAACAAAACAGAATCCATATATATATATATTTTTTTTTTTTTTTTTATTTTTTTTTTTTTTTTTTTTATTAATAAAACATTTTGCTGATAAAATGTCATATTCAACAATTTTGAATAGTGAAGTAAAAAACGGTTTAATACAATTGAATAAAGAATCAATTAAATGATGAATGCAAAAGAACTGAACCAATTAAACTCTATTTAAATTGTGACACAAGGAGAGGTCACAAAATGAACACAAAGACAAACTTTGTAGTAAATTTCATATCCAAAATTAAAATCACAATACAATATTGGTTAGCTTTACATCACCAGAAAAGAATTGCAAATATATCGTGAATATCCAATATGTCACACTGCGGTCCAAACAACCACCCACTAAGGTGTTTGAAAGTCTTGCCTGTTTCACAGCTGGAAGAGATCTGCCCGCATTCCCAGTAGGCTGTGCGGACTCAGGGGGCAGCGATAGCCCTTCCCAGCTGTCCTCGGCATTGTGGGAAAGCCTGAGCCTCTTCTAGAGCAGTGCCAGAAAAGATTCGGCCCCTAAAGCGCAGCGTGAGTGCCAGTAACCAAGCATGCTAACTAGCGTGACTGCTAACCACCCAGAGACCAAACCTCATACAAAGAGTAAACTTACAGAAAAGAAGCGAAGAGAGAAAGGAAGCAGAAGGAAAGGATGTGATCGCTAGAGATTGCGCAGCCCTTCCAAAACAGATAATGACCACAAAGCACTTTTTTTTTCTTTCTCACAAGGCATGAGTTTTTACCCCTTGAACAATATTAGCCCTCTTCCCTGAGTGTTATGATGCCCCTGCTCGTAATGAGCAAGGCAGCTGTGTTTGTTTTCCAGCAGTGCATGCTCACACAGGGCTGGGTAAGAATTGTTTTTCCTCCTCTGCCCTCGGTGAGGCTGGAAAACTCACAGCTGCAACTAAAGAAAAAAGTGGAGAAAGTGAACAAGAACCAACAACTGCAGGTGAAAACCAAAGAAGAGACTAAAAGGAGAGAGAGAGAGAGAGCAAGACGCAAAGAGGTTGAGAAAAAGTACAGCTTTTAGCTCTTCTGAAATAATTTGCCCTGACAGCAGCTGTGGAGCTGAAGACAACTGTCTGGCTTTGACAGATTTCTAACCAGGAACAGATCACACATGAAACTCTCTCTCTCCCTCTTCCTCTTGCGTTTTGGAGGTCAGGTCCCTCCAGGAGTGGTTGTGGGGTCAGAGGTCAAAGTTCAGTAAAAGTGTTCACAGGAAGTGTATCCGCTACAGGCTCTGGTTGGAGCCCTTTTGCAGAGCTCTGTTTAATGGGCCAGGCGGTCACTGGGGAGATCTGCTGTTTCCCGTACTGTACAGGAACCACCCTGCCACTTCACTCTTTGTAGGCTGGTGACTCACAAAGGAGATTTAGTTCCTCTGATTTGTGTTGTATGTGCACATATGTGTAGGAGCATGTCTGTGTGAAAGCATCTGGGTTTCTATGCCAAGAAAAGCTGCAGTTCACTGAAAATCAGTTTTAAAGCGAACGCTTCAGTAATTTAAATGTCCATTAACTGTTGTACGTCCCAATGAATATATGCGGACTAGGGATGATAATCTAAAAGTAACAATAGTATTATCACAGAGCACCAAGTTTGGTACCCGAGTGTTGTCTCTGTGAAGAACGTTCACATTTCGCAGCTGCTGCAATTGTGAATGAACAAATGTACTTCTTAGCTAAAAAGCTTGTCTTATTTGGCTTGAGTTATTAATGTAACACAGTCAGTGAGTGTAAAACGGTAAGACAAAAAAAAATTAAAAATGGGATGTGTATCAAAATATCAGATTTGTGCATTAGGTCTGGCACTGTTTTTTACTGTATTTTATTATACACTATCCAAAATAAAGGAGAAGAAAAAAGCTGTAACAGAGGTGAAAGGTACTACTATACCATTTAAGTAATACTATGTACCTTTATTGTATATTGCACGCACTCTTTAGGGGTAAATAAGATGTACAGCAATTCAACAATATTGACAATAATGATAAAAAATACTCACTGCTCTTAATTAGTTTTGTTATTCTTTATTACTATTTACATAGTAAATAAATAAAAATGAATACTTTGTTTATATTACACCTATTGATTTATTTCAGTTTTTTAATCAAAGGTCAGTTCAGTTTACTTTTTTGTTCTTTATAAATTGCATAGTAAATAAATAATAAATACTTAAAAAACAACAAAAATGTTTTCATTTAATTGTATTTTAATTGTATTTTATTTTGTTTCAAAATTGAAACCAAATATCAAGCATTGAAATTTCACAATAGTATCGAATACTAAAGTTTTAGTCATGAAAACCCTAATACAAATAACTGAATAAACATGTACACAATCCACAATACTTTTAGATAGATGCGGACCGACTAAACTACAGTTTTAAGTAAAAAAAAAAAATTCTAAAAACTTCCTATCCATCCATTTTTCAAACTGCATGTCCTGCAGGGCCACAAGGATGCTGGAGCCTATCCCAGTGTCTCGGATCGTTGGCAGAGAAACATCCTGTATGGATGGCCAGTCCATTACAGCGATTCTACAAACGTACAACACACAAACTCTTTCCACACCTGATTCAACACCCCCTCAAACTATTGATTCAAATCATGTTTGCACGAAACCCACACATTCACCCTTTAGCTCCCTCTCACGCCCACATTGTGTTCCTAAAGACCACATCTACAACAACAACCACCCAGAGGTGAACCTGCTAGAACTACTGCTGACTCACTGGGTCATTCAAGCGCCATAGTGAGAGGAAACTTTGCTTATTTTATTGATGTTTCAGGTGAAGAAATGCTTCCAAAAACACAAGACCTAGTGACCCCCGAACTTCCTCACCATGCAACTGCAGCACAAAGCTCATCCGGTGTAGACGCGACAGACACCAGACAGCAATAGACACTCTGGAGGAACTCTCAGGTGCGGTTTCAGTTCTGTGGTGCAGATGATGCTGTATATTTATAGCTACTTAAATTGTATTTAACACAAATTGTGCTGTGGTTTTCTTGAATGATGTCTAATTATTATTCAAAGCTTTGAAGGTCTGATTGACTTGGCTAGGAAAACCATGTCACATACTTGAGAGGGAAACCACTGGCAGATGGAGAGACACAAAATCATCCATGCCAAATCAGACCAACAGATGCATCGCTCTAGTGCTTTACTGGACTACAACAAAGCTATACTGTTCTTCTGTGCAGTTCTTATATTTACACCATACACTGCATTTATCATGTAGCCTAATGTTAATTTGTCGGTATTTGAAGCAGTAGGAGAGAGAGAGAGAGAGAGAGAGAGAGAGAGAGAGAGAGAGAGAGAGAGAGAGAGAGAGAGAGAGAGAGAGAGAGAGAGAATCAGAGAAATCAACTGAATGCAATCCTGGAGTCTTTCATAAGTACCCACAAAACAAAAAAAAAACCAATCATATAGCATTTATATAACATTCATAAATGTGCAGAGAACTATTTATATAGCTGAAACTGCCTGAGCAGCCATGAAACATATAGGAAGAGAGAACCAAAACTCAAAACCAAACTCAAGACAGCAAAGCTTTAAACACATATGTATGCTCTTAAATAATATTAAGAATTAGGCTATAGATTTACTAAGAATTCTGCCCAGCCTATTCAGGTCATAAAGTCAGGAGTCACAAATTATACAATTACACAAATATGTCAACAGCAATAAAAGTGAAAAAGAACCCCCAAATAAAACATCTGCAACATTAATAATAACTCGTATGCTATTAAATTGAGAAGTATTACTGACGAATGGACAGTTATGTTAACATTGAAAGTCTAATTGTTCTTTTTTTAAAAAAAGTTTATTCAAAAATAAAGGTATTAATGAGCTCTTATTTACAGTGACGATTGTAACTGTCAGTTAAATGACAGCTGACAGGTCTACAGTCTAACAAACTAACAGACTAAGAAGTGGTAAACTGAAAGGAAAAACACCGGACAGTACTGACCTTGTTTATTAACCTCAGTAACTGAGAGCGAGAACCACTATCCTTAGAGCGTCCTTTTGTCTCCCTCTTTTCTGTCTTGTCTTCCTCTGTCGCACTTTCTGATGTGACCCTCTCTCTCTCTCTCTCTCTCTCTCTCTCTCTCTCTCTCTCTCTCTCTCTCTCTCTCTCTCTCTCTCTCTCTCTCTCTCTCTCTCTCTCTCTGTCTCTCTCTCTTCCCTCCTCCGCCGTGTGTTTCTCAGGAGGAAATGAATGGATGGCTCACACGGTGCTGTTCTACTCACAGAGCTTGAGTCACATGACCAGGCTGAATGAAGGGAGGGGGTGGACCCTCGGGCTGCCAGGCGAGAGGACAAGCAGTGTGTGTGTGTGTGTGTGTGTGTGTGTGTGTGTGTGTGTGTGTGTGTCACATATGAGAGACAGAAAGTGCCTGACTATGAAAATGTTGTGGGTGTTTATCTATGTATGTTATGTGTTGCTGTATGTTAACTTTCTGCTGGAGAGAAAGATCTCAAATGATTCTCAGAAGTCAGAAATTTGAATATGAACTAAACATTTCTCATCAGCTACACATTCATTTTATAGCTCTCTTAATTTCCCCAAAAAATCTTTCCAAAGCACAAAAGGTTCTTTATAGTGGAAAAAAATAAGTTATACTGATTATCAAAATGTTCTTCACACTAAGACAAAAAAAAATGGTTCTTCTAAAGTAAGGTTCTTTGGGGACTCAAAAAGGGTTAATCTGTGGCAAACCCCTTTTTTGGAACCTTTACTTTTAGGAGTGATATCGCAGAGAAAGTTGATACTTAAACTACATGAACCAAATATCTCCATTAAGTCTCCTGAGCAATGCAATACTGACCTCTGAGCAATAAAATATTCCCCTGGGAATAAAGAAAAGTAAATAAACCAACTCTCATTGATTTTTATTGCTCTTCAACAGCTCAATAGGATTAACAGAGATCTAAACACATCTTAATGATGAAGAAATGCCTGGATAGTGGCGAACACACCATGCTGTCTAGCTAGGAAGTAGGAACATTATATTTTTGGTCTTTAAGCTCTGTTGCTTACATGGCAAAACTGATCCGCCATAGTAAACCACCACTGGGCCACTGGTAACAATGCACCAGAATGTCAATGACCTGCACAATGAAATGGTATGTGTTCACCATTCCCAAGTGGATACAGGATTGTGGGACCTCAGATGTATAAGGAGGCTGCAAATATAAGATATGCAGCGAAATATAGTGAATAAAGAAGACAGGGTTAAAAACATATTATAAATAATGTTAGAAACAATCCAGAAATAAACTGCTTTCACCCTGTGTTAATGAGCAACCAAAATGTCCATTCAGAGCAAGCACTGTAGCCCTCCCTAACATGTGTGTGTGTGTACAGCTAATTGAGGAAGTCTGGGGGATGTGCGTGACTCTCCTTGGAGGCCACTCGTCAGTTGCCATAGCGACCTGCTCTCCCACCTTGTGTCGGTCCTGTGCTTTTGTGGAGGTGTGAGAGGAGGTGGAGGACTCGCTTTAGTTTTTTCTCTCTTTCCACCCCCTCTTCACTGCGATACTGTCTCTCAAAGCTGTTGGAAGCATCCTTTCCATTCGAACTATTCGGTTGGCTCAGTTAAAGTGAACAGGAAGTTGACTGTGATGAGAAATAGTTTTTTCACAGGTAAAGAACTGCTGTTAACTGTAAAACTGTGGGCAAAGACAGTCCAGTTAAACTGTATTTGGCATCTGTTTAGCTGCTTCAGTGCCACTGCAATTTGAAAAGAAAACACAAGTTTTGCATGGAAGTTTAGTGGTTTCACCAGACATGGAATGGTCATCCATCACACAATCTGACAGAAATGTTGTTCTTGTATTTCTGAAAGGTAATTGGCCAGACTGACAGGACTTTATCTGCTGTTGGTGCAGGCGTTGAAATGTTAATTTTACATCAGTCAAAATGACGACTGGACTGTTGACTTTGGCTTGGTCTTTTCCAGCGCTTAAAATGGATTTCCAAGGGTTTGTGTTTGCTTAGCTCTGTGATATGAAGAGAGAAATGAAAAAGAATAGTGTGGAGAATATCAGTAATCTTTGATTATTGTCTTGGATTACTAAGATTCTGCAGAAGCTAGAATGGCTTGTAAAAAATAAAATTGCCTGTTTGTCTTATAGTTAATTCACTGAAGTGGTGTCAGTCAAGTCATACTGAGGGAATTGTTTGAAATTATTATTTGATATATTATTACCTACTTTTCAAGACTGAGATATAAACTACGAGAGGTTTAGAGAGGTTGGCAGTCACTGTGTATGTAAGTGCTAGCCAGGATGCTAAAAAAGCCAGTGGAGCATGACGCTAATGTGAAGCCCGAGGCAAGCGTATGCCTGACTGCTCTAACACCTGCTTTCAACCCATGTACATGACTCTAATAAAAAAAGAAAATACCTTAACATCCTAGCTAAGGTGTGTTTACCTGAGGATAACATGGATGTTTTAAGAGAAGATCATTAAAATAGAGAAACTAGACCTTGAAGGAGAGTCTAATCTGTATTAATCAGCATCTACTATGTGAACATTTACCATCCATTAGACCTTTCCATTGCACAAAAGGTTTATTAATAGTGGAATAATAATGTTATTAGTTTCCTTTCAAAACTGTTCACTGAAAGTTTCAGTGTGTGAAAGTTTCGAAATGGTTCTTTTATGGCATTGCTGCAAATAAAGAACCCTTCTTTTACATGCACTTTACAAGTTTAAGTAAGACTGATTCTTTTAATTAAATATTTGCACGGTCGATAACATGATAATTTGATTGTAGCTTGGCTTCTTTCAGAATGTATTTGTGTTAATCGGACTACAATTGACATTGTATGCTTGTGCCAAAAGACAAAAGTGACGTGCGACTGCGATGTGTATTTAAGCATACAAATATTCGTTTACAGACAGATGAAGATGAAGTTTGACGAAACAAAAACCCAGTGAAGCTAGATTGCTATAAAGGATGACTGAGTAGCTGGCATGAAATGAACCCTGTCAGCTAACACACACACACACACACACACCTAAACAAACTTTTATATTGTTTCAGCTGAAGAGCCCTGCAATCTTCAATCAAGTACACTGGACCAGACTGTGAGAAAGAAAAACAAGGTAGACCATGGTCACCAAAACATACAGGACGGAGTGAGTGCTCAAAACTCCAATTATTGTCCAAAAATATTATTAACCACTTTAATTAGATAGCAATTAGATTATGTCAACGCTCAGAAATGGAAAAATAAGTAAATAAAACAGCCATACCAAAGAATAGTTTCAAAATCCCGATGGTGTTTTTTAATTGTATTTATTACTATTTTAGATTAGATTTGATTTGTATATTTTCAGGTTTCATTTTAATTTTAGTAATTTTGTTGTGTGCTTTTGCATCAGTTTAAATTTTTTTTTAGCTTTTTTATTTATTTATTTGTAATACTTTGGTATTTAAACTTCTTTCAATTAGTCGCGAAGTTTAATTTAAAAAAAAATATATATTTTTTTTTATTATTTCACTTACGGAAAACAAATAGTTTTAATTGAGGTTAACAATAACATCACTGATTAAAGAATGACAATCATTAAACCGTTTTATCTTTTGTGAGCGAGTTATATCAGAGACCGATGAAGAAATTGCGCTCTAAATAGGATGTGTTGTGATTTGGTCCCCAACGTACAAGGGTTGCTATTGTAATTTAGGAGGTATGTTTGTGTTTGTTTCTGAAGCTTGATAACCCCCAGGTTGACACTTTTCTATTTTACCAGCAACACTCACAAATACAAACAGCATGGACACATTGTGCAGCATTATGGGTATTTGATTGCACTGGGCAGGGTGCGTAAATAGACACTTTCAAATCTAACAAAATGTGATTCAGTTCTGAACAAACTATACTACTACTATTCAGTTTAACAACAGCTCTCATGTGGATAACGTTCACTAAACCAATGAACGAATCAAAATCAATTGCTTCGATTCTGACCGTTCCTTAGTTTACCTTAAAACTGAGAAGCATAACCTTGGACATCTTGTTCCTTTCAGTTCAGAGTTTCATTGTGGTTTTGCCGTCCAATATTTTTCTCAAAGTCTGGTGCTTTTTTTAAAACCCTAGATAATGTATTTCTCAGTGCTGTACGACTCCTTCAGACTCTCGCTGCCAAAATCAGCCCGACTGACCACCCCCCACACAGTCTGCAGGGGGCCAGGGAGTGTGTGTGTGCGAGCGTCGGAATGTGTGTGTGTGTGTGTGCGCGAGAGAGTAGATGTATGTGTGTTTGAGGGAAGTACTTCCTCCTTGCCAGTATTCCCACAGCCTCCATTTTCCTGTTGTGCTCAAAGTGTCCTTTAACAATGCACTGGAGCAAACACACACCTTTTAGAGGTGCAAGTTAGAGAAGAAAGCTTTATAAAGGCAAAATATAACCGCACACTCACTTCAGCTTTTCTTTTTTTTTTCTCAACATTTCGCCAACAAGCCTTTGTTAAGGTACCTTGACAAAGGCTTGTTGCAAAAACGTCGGAAAATGATTAAATGCTGAAGTTGGTGTACAGTTATATTTTGCCTTTGTAGTCAGACACACACAAATAATCACCATCATATTCGTTTGACTTTATCCTGTGTGAACTGCCTTTCTTCCCATTCCTTCCATGTCTGTCTGTTAGTTTATCCCCCCGTAACCTCGCCGATGGTTATTGAAATTGCATGGTTGGTATCAGTGAAATTCCTCTCTAAACTGATGTAGCTGTTGATGAATTACTGGCAGCCCTGGTAATTCATTCCAGAGACCGTAGTGGACAGAAATCATTTATGGGAAATGTGAACGAATCCCATCGTATTCATTTGACTGTCCTCATAGGGTGTGTGGTTATGCTGGTCGGCGTATAGACGCACACACTCTGCCACGTCGTTTGGGGTCCGCACCCCCGGCCCCCCTTTAAAGCCCCCAGTGCAGACCAGAGCGCAGTGGGAAAATGAGAGACAGCTTTTCGGCGTGGTGGAGGGAATGCTCGGACGATGAGAACATGTAGTGGAGTGAAGTCAATAAGGAGGGGGAGCTGCTGACTGGCCTGTGGAAAAAGAGAGCAAAAGGAAAGGAGAGAGAGAGAGATAGAGAGAGAGAGAGAGAGCAATATGTCATGATTCAGAGGAAAAATAGTTTGTTTTACAACCGTGTTCACATTTCAGGGGTCTTTCATATAGATCAGTCCATGTTAAACAAGACAAGGGATCAATTTCACGCCCGGTTTGTATGTTACATGTGGTGTAATTGGTGACATCAATTGTCGGGCAGCCTGAGGGATGGTTTATCCAAAAATGAAAACTCTGTGGTCATTTACTCACCCTCATTATGTTGTAACCCATAAGACTTTTGAAACAGACTTAATGAAACCTGTGTGATTTCTGTCCCTCCATTGAAAGCCCATTCCAACAAAACGTTGATGCTTCAAAAAGTTCATAAAGGTTCATTTTTATGTGCTGTATGTTGTGTTTATACATCGTAAAATGAATCAAGCAGTTCTTCTACAGAGACATGATCACTTGGTATGATGAACAGATTGTAGGAAATGTAGGCTTTAAATCACACGTATAAACACAACATACAGCACATAAAAAAGGTTAACGGAAGCTCACATGCTTGCTTGACACACAAGAACAAGCCTCATTGGTTCTTATGCATCAAGCAAGCACATTTGATCTACCGTTTACCATATTTGATGTGCTCTATACTATATGTGTATCGATCAATGTTTACATGTAAATAAAACCATAAATTAAATGTGTGTCTCTTCAGAAGACTTGGATTAAACCATTTCATCCATTTACAAGTTTTGGTGGAATAGACTTTTAATGGAAGGACAGAAATCTCTCAGGTTTCATCTCAAATATCTTAATATGTGTTTCAAAGGTCTTATGGGTTTGGAACGACATGAAGGTGAGTGAATGATGACAGCATTTTTTTTTTTTTGGGGGGTGAACTAAGCCTTAATATAGGGATAGTTTATCCAAACATGAAAATTTCATCTTCAATCATTTACAAGATCATTTTACTCACCCTCATATCATTCCAAAACATTTTTTTAACACAATGAAAACTGATGGGGTCCAAATTGTTGTCTTTTGAGACATTTTTTATAATACCTCCTTATGTGTTGTACAGAAAAAAGAAAGTCGACAAGTTGAATCGACATGAGGGTGAGTAAATGGTGACAGAATTGTCATTTTTTGGGTGAACTACCCCTTTAAATGTCAGTACAGAATGTGAGTACTACTATAAATATTTGTCTGACTCATTTACTAGGGGTGCACACAAACTAGACCCATATGGCACCAAGCCGTGATGCCTATTGCATTGCATCACAGGAAATAACCTTACGGGAAGCGTCTTTTGATAAACAGAACCTGCGCTGATAAAATTCATTACGGAATGTTTTTTAAAAATGGATTTAGAGACAAGTTGCGGGGGTTACAGTTGAGAAGTGGAAATAAAGAAGAAGAGTAAAGGGGGAGGACAGTAGGGTGAAAGAGACGAGAGGGACGAGAGAAGCCAACAATGTGACACAGAAATGAAAATGATAGAGTGCCTGCGAAGAAGTAAAGGATGAGTGAGAGAGAGCATAAATAAGAGGTTATTTTGATGTGAGTGCCTCAGTAGGAAGACAAAAGAGAGGGGGCGAGAGAGAAGAGTGGTTGGCAAGGTCTGGAGGCCCTGGCTTAGCTCTGAGTCTGTCTCCTAATGGGCTCAGGGCTCCCTGATTTTCAAAACCAGAGGGAAACATGAGCGCAGACTCCAACCTCAGCATTCCAACACACACACACACACACACACTCTCTCAGACCAACCTCGATCTCTCGCTTTCTTTCTGTTTCCCTTCTCCCCATCTTACAACAAACACTCTCCTCCTATCGTTCCCTCTCAATCCAACCTCAGCCTTATCCAACACACTTTCCCTCTCGAACCCACTTAACCCTTCAAGGAACAGTTCAGTCAAAAATAGAAATTCTGTCATTTACTCACCCCTCATATCCATCTAAACCACTGTGACTTTCTTTCTTCCATGGAACACAAAATGAGAATTTTTAAGGTTTTTTTTTTTTTCTTTTCCCCATGCAGTTGCAATTAATAGAGGTGCTGCAGGGATGAAGTATTTTTGTCACTCTGGAAGTTAGCATTACCCTGGATTTCTTTGGGAAAAAAAAAGAAGAGAGAATAGGATTATTTTATTGACTTTTGTATTATGGTAGTAAATAAGCTCAAAAGTTAATGATTCTTTTTGTTGATCAAGATAATCTTCACAAGTGAACATGTTCATTTTAAGGCAATCGCTAGAAGTAAAAAGCTAAACTTAGGCTATAAACAAACTACATCACAGTCGCATGGCAAGTGCACAGTATATAAAGTTATTGTCTCTCAAAAGTAAGAGTCGACTCTGAGTCAATTAAATGAATCGTTTTTCAACCGAATCCTAAGCAGTTTCGTTTTGACGGCAAGATGAAACATTAGCATAATTGCCCGCCCACTTATTACAGACACCAGGGAAAACTTGAACCCCCTCAAACACTGCAGCTGATTCCTGTGGATACTGGATAGCATCATGTCCAGAAGACAGTATTTCTCCTCAGAATCACAATCTGTAAGTATGAATAATTATATATAATTTTCTACCGTGTTCAAAATACTTAGTTTTGAGTTTTATATTGTGTCTCCTGCTAACTGGCTAACTCACGTTATTACTGTCTTACTGAAATACGTCTGCTAATCAGCTGTGGGCCACTATTACTTAAAACTGTGTCTATTAAATGCAGATTGTCTGTCATTCTTACTAAAGATTAAGCATGGACCAAGATTTATTTTACCAACTTTTATGTTATAAGTCATTCACGCTAGAGCTCGGCTAATGTATGCACTGTTATTGATACAGTTCCCACATGACATGTTATCTGCAATAAATTAGAAATAGACACATTGGTTTGTTGATGGATCACACTTGTTAATGCAGATAATGAGGAATTACAGTTGCAACATCTCATAATTTACCTCAAAATGAGTACGTAGACTAACCATGTTCCGTACAACAACGATGTACAACTTTTACCGCAGATCGCTGAATAAATACTTCCAGGTCATACACAATATATATATATATATCTGTGTCGTGTTCATTTCTCCCTCTTTCATCCCCGATCAAGACAGAGACACCCCAGCTGTTTGTTCCAGTGCGAAGTTTGCTAGGTGCGGCCACTGCACTTGAAAATGGCCGGTGGGCAAGCTACACTTCACAGCTGCTTGGGTGGGGAGACAACTAGAGCAGCGAAAATGTACATTTTGATTTAATTTATGCTTTTCACAGTATTACAGGCTTTATGAAATTAATATTATGTTATCACAAATTGTTAAATATATTTCGTTTTTGTTGACTAAATGCTTTGAAATGGGAATTTTTTAAACGATTGCGGGCGTTGACCGTTTGGCGCCACTTTCAGACAGCAGAAAGGCGCTGTTTACCCATTATCCTGCATGCATGTGATGATGTTTATTCATAAAGGGTCAATTAAATTAATGTTAACGTAACTTGTTACATGAATTGAATATTTTAACATTATTTAAAGGGGGGGTGAAATGCTCATTTTCACTCAATCTCCTGTTAATCTTGAGTACCTATAGAGTAATATTGCATCCTTCATATCTCCAAAAAGTATTTTGTTTTATTAAATTTTTAACATAAAGATAGGCTGTACCGAGTCTTTCCGGAAAAAACCGAGCGGCTGGGGGCGGGCCGTGTGGGCGAAGCTTAGCTGTGCTAAAGCGCCAAGCTAGTGACAACACACAGAGACATTTGTTCAACAAACAGTTTTACTCACCGTCCGGTTCCAACGCACGACCGCGAATTTTTATCATTGTGACTGCTCGATCCTTAAGCATTAGACGATCTGCAAATCCGTAGATCTGGGCTTTGTTTATAAAACAATCATCGTCGAAATGCAGGGAACAACAGTCTTTACACAACTCCGTTTATGCTCAGGAAAACAAACTCCATCCACGGGTTCCTTAACGCTGGGTTCTTTGGGAATCTGTGCAGGGTTGTCTTGCCCTGGCAACCAAAAACACACTTCTTTGGTGACATTGACTTCCCAAAAGCCGGGCAGGGCGCTTTGATGGCGAACTGCTTTCACTCTCTTGCTCTGGTCTGCGAGTGCGCGCGCGGCCGCGATCTTACCGGAGAAGTGCCCTTAGGACCCATATAAGGAAATTCCGCCCTATCTTACGTAAGACAGAGCCATACTCGAAAAAAACTTTCCGAAACTTGTGACAAACCGGAAGGAGTATTTTTGGAACAAAAATACTCCTTCAAACGTACAACTTAGTTTTTGAAACTTTGTCCATGTTTAGCATGGGAATCCAACTCTTTACCAGTGTAAAAAACTCAGTATGCATGAAATAGCATTTCACCCCCCCTTTAACAAATTAAACATTAACTATAACTCAATTGACTGTGATGTTATCTGTACGGAACACCATTGTAAGCCTGTATGGAACATCATTAACCCTTATCATCTTCCGTACACAGGCGCGCCCACTTTTACACCCACTTTTCTCAAAAACTATTGGTCCAAAAGACATCAATCAAAGAGTGGGTATTCCCCCAGGGAATGATCACACAAACATGCTTATAATGCTCTCAGCAACGGAGGAGTGGTCGCTGGCGTGCGGTGAAAGGCGAAAAGTGTACGGGACATGGTAAGTCTACGTTAGTGTATCACTGAGAAACGTCCCGTTCAAGTCGGGTTGCGATGGAGGCTCGGGTTGAATAATAGTTTTTTCAGTGTTTCATCATCAGACTCACGCTCGGATTGATTGGTAAAATCGATGTCATCGTTCTTTACTGTCTTTAGTTTACGGTGTACAATCCCTGAGCTGACGTTTTTATGGCAATGGGCGCTTTTGTTTTCGACAGCGCGTACACGGTAGACCAATCACAACAGACTGAGCCATCTGGCCAATCAGAGCAGAGTAGCTCGCGGACTGGAGGGATTTAGAGCAGGGTTTCTCAAACTCGGTCCTGGAGGGCCACTGTCCTGCACAGTTTAGCTCCAACCCTGATCAAACACACCTGAGCAAGCTAATCAATGTCTTCAGGATCACTAGAAACTCACAGCTAGGTGTGTTTGATCAGGGTTGGAGCTAAACTCTGCAGGACAGTGGCCCTCCAGGACCGAGTTTGAGAAACCCTGATTTAGAGAGACTGATTCATCCATGGAGTCATTTGAGAATCATTGAAAAATGTGGTGATGTGCAAGGTAGCCTATATTATGAGAAAATGAAACATGATGCATGTAAACATGTCGTAGGAGACTCCAAAACAACATTAGGAAACGTTAAAATAGCATAATAGGGGCACTTGTCATTATTACTTACGCTAAACTGACCTAAAACATGAGTTGAATCTTGTTTAACTTATAAAAAAGTTAAATTGCTTAACTTATTTTTATGAGGTAAAGCAATGTAAAATCACACGTTATCATTATTTATTGATATATATATAATTTATAATATATAATTTTTTACAGTGCACTTCTGTGGAACACAAAGGAAAATGATTTAAGATTATGTAAGACTGTCTGTTATATATATTTTAAATTTAGTTTCAACTATAGAATTGCTTTATTAGCATACGGAGTCATTGTTCCACTGATGCCTCATTATATGTATTGACCATTCAGCAAATGACAGCCGCAAACTGTCACTGACTCATGGGTGCTCTGACATGCAGCCCATGCTTTATTGTTGTACAACCACATGACTGCATGTTTTCTCTCTGCAGCTCTGCCTTCATAATGCTGTGAACTGTGAACAGCCTGCCGACTGCCTTCCGCTGCTTCACCACAACCTGTAATGCTTCTGCCTGACCAGCCTCAGCCTAACAACTGCCTCACTACTACTCTTCTGAGTCCCATCAAAGTGCCTCACTGGCTATATTGACTCGAGAGTGAGATTACAAATGATATCAAATTTGTCTCTCTTATTACAGACATTGGAAGTTGATCAGTTGGTGTGTAAGTGAGCTCTCCTCCATCTGACACATCAGTTTGTTCTCACTCCTCTGACACCACGGCGCATCACTATAGCAACTTCTCACTCTATCACCCTCCTTTGGTCCTGTTGAGAACACACACACACACACACACACACACACACACACACACACACACACACACACACACACACACACACAAGATGACCTCACCACATCTATATTGTTCAATAGAGATTTGAAGTTATTGCACTGAAAATTGCTTGGCCAGGACATTTTAATTATTTGTACTTGCTAATACAAGCATCATTATAGCTCTGTTCCAAAATCTAGTGGGCTGACTCTCTACCTTTGAAGACCCCCTAACCATCATGGTGGAACCTCGAATAGCACTCTACACATGTATGTGTCATGAAATGGGAGCAAGGAATGCAGGAGAAGATGAGGATCTTTTTTTCCCCCTTTCCTTTTTCAATGCCACGCCAGCTTTTATGGCTATGTTCATGGCTAGGGCCAGGTTTAATAATTATTAAAAAATAAAAAAGATTATTTTTATTAATTATTTTTGTTAAATATCCACACAAACATCCATGAGAGGACAACAACCTACAAATAACAAACACAGGGGTATATAAGGGGTAATGAGACAAGACACACTTGGAAACAATCGGGGAACTAATCGACATGAAAAACTACAACAGACTAAAAACAGGGCACTCGGGACAGGACGTAGGGTGCAACTGGGGTAAAAGGCGCATTTGATTTTATTCTCCTTCAAACCACCACATGGCACAAAAATTCACCTCAGTACTTAACCACGTTTGACTATGCACAAGGAAATTTGGCAGATCCTTTGACAGGATTGCGAACAGCAATGCAAAGTTGATCTGATGTTTAATGTTTTTCAAAATGTTGTAGATTATTGATGTAATATCCGACTCATTTCCGTGAATTACAACAATTCGTTTCAATGAACTGGTTCGAAAAAACGATTATTTGGTTCCTTACGCCATCAATCAATAATGTCACTACGCAATGTTTTTCTGACAACAAGTGTAAAGTTATATATCAGGAGAGTCATGTTGTTATATGTTCCCCATGTCTTGTCAGGCTTTTGTTATAGGGTACAACAGGTCAAAAGGCACACCCTAAGAAAAATGCTTTTCACTACTCCCATATTGCAGAATATATATATATATATATATATATATATATATATATATATATATATATATATATATACACACACTCACCTAAAGGATTATTAGGAACACCATACTAATACTGTGTTTGACCCCCTTTCGCCTTCAGAACTGCCTTAATTCTACGTGGCATTGATTCAACAAGGTGCTGAAAGCATTCTTTAGAAATGTTGGCCCATATTGATAGGATAGCATCTTGCAGTTGATGGAGATTTGTGGGATGCACATCCAGGGCACGAAGCTCCCGTTCCACCACATCCCAAAGATGCTCTATTGGGTTGAGATCTGGTGACTGTGGGAAAATATCCCCACACCATTACACCACCACCACTAGCCTGCACAGTGGTAACAAGGCATGATGGATCCATGTTCTCATTCTGTTTACGCCAAATTCTGACTCTACCATCTGAATGTCTCAACAGAAATCGAGACTCATCAGACCAGGCAACATTTTTCCAGTCTTCAACTGTCCAATTTTGGTGAGCTCGTGCAAATTGTAGCCTCTTTTTCCTATTTGTAGTGGAGATGAGTGGTACCCGGTGGGGTCTTCTGCTGTTGTAGCCCATCCACCTCAAGGTTGTGCGTGTTGTGGCTTCACAAATGCTTTGCTGCATACCTCGGTTGTAACGAGTGGTTATTTCAGTCAAAGTTGCTCTTCTATCAGCTTGAATCAGTCGGCCCATTCTCCTCTGACCTCTAGCATCAACAAGGCATTTTCGCCCACAGGACTGCCGCATACTGGATGTTTTTCCCTTTTCACACCATTCTTTGTAAACCCTAGAAATGGTTGTGCGTGAAAATCCCAGTAACTGAGCAGATTGTGAAATACTCAGACCGGCCCGTCTGGCACCAACAACCATGCCACGCTCAAAATTGCTTAAATTACCTTTCTTTCCCATTCTGACATTCAGTTTGGAGTTCAGGAGATTGTCTTGACCAGGACCACACCAATTGAACAGGTGTTCCTAATAATCCTTTAGGTGAGTGTATGTGTATATATATATATATATATATATATATATATATATATATATATATATATATATATATATATATTGTTAGTACCCTATAACAAAAGTCTTGACAAGACATGAAGAACATATAACAATATGACTCACAACTATTTGATTTCAATAGAGTTTGCTATTAGCATGTTGCTAAGCTAATGCCAAGTTTAATTAGCATAAAAATACAAAAATATTTGGTAAAATAATACGTCTTTTTAATCACATCGGACATTTTTATTACTGCCTTGCAGTATTACATAGGACATACATTTGCTTATAATCTGTGGTCCTATCCCAGCAAACACAGAATGTTTCTCTAACATTAGCATAAGGTTCCCATTTGATTGTTTTTGCCGTGATCATTGAGACTTGAGGGTATAGGCTAGAGGGCTGCATTGGGATTGAGTCCCGCCGGGTCCCGCGGGACCCAACGCAAATCTCGCGGGAGCGGGCGGTTTGAACTTTGCTGCGGGCGGGAATGGGCGGCTAAAAAAAACACTGCGGGATCGGGAGGTAGCCTTGCAACATGATGGAGATGTCAATAATGGCGCTTTTCCACTACACAGTACCAGCCTGGCTCGGCTCGACTCGACTCGCCTCGCCTTTGTTTGGTTTTCCACTGTGTAAAAGTTGTAACTGTATCTGCTTCCCGGTACTTTTTTTCGTACCACCTCCGGCGAGGTTCTGAGCGAGCTTAGGCGATACTAAAATGTGACGTGAAAACACGGCAGACTGCTGATTGTTCAGAGAGAAGCATCACTATTCACTGCGTCATCATTGCACGCGCAAGACAGAGTATCCTGAATAAAAAACAGCAAAAACGAAAACAAAACCATCCAAAAACAGCACACTCGATTTCCTCCATTATCCTGTGTGTATGTGTCCAGTAGGCTATGCCGGCCAGGGAAACGAAACAAACAACCCCATGAATCTCTTTAATAATAGCAATACAAATATGTGTTTTTTCCTGCGGGACGGGAGAAGACACAAAATCAATGCATCTCTATTATTGTGCGGGAATAAATTCTCAGAGTTTTGCGGGTGCGGGCGGGAGTGGACATACATATTGCGGGAGCGGGCGGGAGTGAAACACATACGTTGCGGGAGCGGGCGGTAATGGTCAGAAATTCGGCGGGCGCGGGCGGGAGCGGGATGATGAAAACAGTCCCGCGCAGGGCTCTAGTATAGGCTCCTTTTAACAAAGCCAGTAAGCAAACAACTAGCAATCAACCTTTTTAATTCCAAGATTCCCCGTTGTTCACATCATTATTCAAAGGCCCCACACATTTTACAGTGTTTGTGTTTTACTGGATAATGATTAAGATTTATATCCTACATATATATATATATATATATATATATATATATATAAAAATATGTATGTATTTATTTATTTATATATATATATATTTAGTTTTTGGCACCCAATAAAGTATTTTAGAGCTTGGCATATCTAGAACAATGCATATTCATCATTCCAGTTTTACAATTATGCTGCCTCACATATCCTAGTTCTTCGAGACATTGGGAATCCTGGTTCTTCAAGAAAAAAATGATTTTTTTGAACGGGTGAGTAAAATAAGAAATATCTAGATTTTAGTCATTTCGACTTCATTTAATACTTGTTTTATCTTATTTTTAAATAACCTTTCATTTAAGTCATCTTGACACCCTCTTGGAAGTTTGTTGAGGCCTCCTAGTGGGCTCCGGTCCCCTGGTTCAGAGCCACTGACTAGACCATGAACTGAACATCATATAGCAGAACATAGAAGAACATTATAGCAACCTTCTATCCCTCACATCATCTGAGCACAAAATCATCGCTTATTTTGTTACATTTAAAAATCGATTCAAGAAATTGTACGTTATTAAAGTGCACGAAAAAGGATGATGTAACCATTTTTGTTCATTCTGATTCAAACAGTTTTGACTTTGTCATCAAATATTTGCTGAACCTTGTAATGGGTGTGGGTCTGGATGGTAGTGGTTTAAGATGTGTGTGAACAGGAGTTAAATGTGCCCTTGGCTGGACTAACACATCTGGACGCCCACCATCCCTCTTCTCATGTGTCTGCTGGGCAATGGCAGATCAGGACAAAGCTACAGTGTTCAGGGAACTGTACTGCTGTTCCAGCTGTGCAGCTCCAGGTGAAATAGACCACCAGTCAGTGGGCAGGGACAAAAGAAGCACACTGTATATAATATATACACACACGCACACCCTGAGGCTCTACAGCAACTCTAAATGAGGCATTGCAGAGGGTGGACTTCAGAAAAAAAAACTAAATCTAAAAATCTTTGCTCAAAAAAAGAATATTGTTACAAGAGGATGATATTTCAGACTTCCAGAAAGGTTTCAATTCATTATGTAGCTGAAAACAATAAAACAGATGAGAGAAAATCTTCTTTCAGCAACCTTTGAGAATTGTTGCGCTGGCTCTGGTTAGATGTTTGTTTTAGAACCAAACTTCATTGTTGACTGAAAGAAAATGCCTTTCTAGCAAATGTTCCTTGCCAAACCAACATTCATTTATCTATTCATTTCTGGTACACTTTGTCATATGTGTATCCAGCATATATCCAGTAAATAAGAATAAGAGTTTGAACAAGAGAAACAACATATCACCTCTAATATATATGTGGTCAAGCTCATAGCCACTCCAAACTGTAAACAAATTTACTTTGTATGTTTTTAGTTTAGTTCATTCCATCCAGTGGCTTTAGAAACCAAGAATTACAATCAAAAACACACATTTCAAGAACAGAATGGAATAGAATTCTAGGCCGATGGATGTGCAAAAGATTAGATCTACTTTTGCTTGCTAAAAATTCTAGAACTTTTAGCATGTTTACTTAAACTCTGCTCTGTTGGCTGTGCTTTAACTTTAAATACCAGTTAGGTGAACACACTGAGAAATCCTCTGATTTTGTACAACTTTTAGTCTGAATATGTGCACGTTCCATACATTACAATTACTAGGCTCTCAGGTCAGGTGTCTTCACATAGTGCTTTCACTGTTAGAAGTAACGGGGGTCATTCTCAAAATATGATCTCTCATCTTTCATCATGTGGCTGTTCTCTGCAATTTAAGAATATGAGACTCCTCTTCCATGGCATCATGGGATGATAAAGTGTCCATTGGATGCGCATTTCAGTTCACTTTGCAAGTCAGAAAGTCTAGGTATAGGTATGGATATATAGAAATATTTTTTTGCTCTATAGCTATTAGATCCCTTTAATAAACATAGAAAATGCTAATAGATCCTATCTATACCTTCATACATTTAGCCTTTCACGCAGAAGAAACTTAAGAGAGCACGAGTTGTGGAACATGTCAACGGAAATAATTAACAAGGTCAAGTTAGATCATTTTTGACAATAAGATACCCATATCTTCCTTTATTATAGAAAATGTAGGCTACAGTACAGCCAACTTATAAAACAGTAAAAAAAAAGTGCATTTAAGATTTCATTAGCGGCCTACTTAGTTTTATCATTGTAATAAATAGGCTACCTGAAAGCTTATATCTACAGCAACACCTTCCACAAACATCCTGTGCAGAGCTGCCAGCATGCTTTAAAACCTATACTGTTGTCTTTAGGTTCATCAGATGACAACGACAGTGTGATAAAGTGTTGTGTGTCTGACAGCAGACTAGTCACACAGGAAACCAGTGGGCAGACAGGCTTGTACATTGCTCCAGCTTTGGTTAACACTTCCTGTCGCTGGATGAAGCACTTCCTGTTTTAGTTCCAGCTGTTGAAAGCACCTCTCAGTCTTGCATCTTGCAGTCCCTACTTCTGGTTTATCATGTCTTGAATAATCCTTATACACTGTTTTCAAATAATAATAATAATAATAATTATTATTATTATTATATTACAATAATCTATATTGCAGTTATATTTTATATGATATTCATACCTCATCTGTGAGTTAACCCTCTGGTGCTTTTCATTTTTTTACGTAATTTTTTTTTTTTTTTTTTTTTTCTTGTAATGGTACGAAACTTGGTAAAGGTTTTGGCACTTGCTATACGACCACACACACACACACACACACACACACACACACACACACACACACACACACACACACACACACACACACACACACACACACACACACACACACATCAAAAATTACCACATTGAAAATGAATGGGAAACTATTTTTATCTAGTGGAAACTTTGGTACTGCGCCAAAAAAAAAAACAACAACAAAAAAAACCAACTTACTGAAAGCCTTTTTTTTTCTGAGACATCAAGCTCAAATTCGGAACACCACTAGATTTATGACTTTGATTTTCTTGCAGTTTTAGAGAAAAATGTGTTTTGGAAAACATACATTTCACATAAATATTGAAAGTAGTATTTTATATTTTTCATAACAATAAATGTTAAATTCTACAACTTTTTTAAAGTTCACTTTTTAAAACAAAAAACAAAAAATCACTTTTTCACTTTAGCAATAATCTGCCTGGCGTTGTCCAAAGAGACCAAACTTAAAGCTACAATATGTTGGGTTGTTTTTTGCCGCTAGGGGTCGCTAATCTCTTACAATAACACGTAGGCGTAGGTCGATGACGCATATTGGAACTTTTTTGGAATTATGGAACTTGTCGTCATGCCGTTGGATCTAATAATGTTTATGGATGAGTGTTCCATACATTGATCATCAAACATTGATGTTTTTAACATGACTGTGATATGAAACAGGTCGCGATTGCTAATAAGAGACAGATATCAGCACCACACGCGAGTCCCGCGGATATAAATATATATTATATTATATAATAAATATATATTCCTTAAGGAATGAGGACATTTCATTCTACCGAACTACACGCAAGTGCTTAATTAATACTCACACAGGTCAGTTATTAGACGAATTAAACTTGTGAGGTAACAGCGCTGTTTCACTTGGTCTAACGTTACACTATCACACTAATCTGCATTTGAGTGTGTTGCAAGTTATAATGTTAGCGCTAGTTTGTTGGCTGTATGAGACTAGCAGTGAGCTAGATCAACATTAGAATAACATACTGATCATATTCTAACATTTCATCATGTTGAGCTATGACATTGATTAGTTTTATACATTTGTGGGTCTCTGTCAAGTCGAAGTTTGTCACGGACGTGGAGCTCTCGGCATCTCGAAAATGCCACGCTGATATGATCCTCGTTTTAGTTCTCCTTTTGTCCCAAAGTCTGCTTGCCATGGTCCATAATGTTTGAACAAAACAACAACAGCGTGAGCGTGCCGCTAGACGTAACGCAGTTGTCCACGTCTGTCGCCATGTTATTAGTAGCCTACAAGCGGAAACCAGGGATAACGCGGATATTAGGCTACATCACTGACAGACGACAAGTGAACTGGGACGAGCCATTATTTAAAATTGTAATTTCTCTGAAATTAAAAATCTTTGGAAACTTTTGGGATATTGTAAGTACACAACTGCAGGAAATATATCACACTGTGCAAGTGATTTTTGTATAGGCTACTTTATTACAAAATGCTTAAATACCTTTAAGTCTGTGCTCCAAAGCATTCAAAGCAAAACGATTTATGACAGTTTAAGTTGGAAATGTCATTTTCAGGTCCATGCTCAAAAAGTGAATAAATGGTTTATAACTAGGCCTACTGCATAAACATAATTTAGTACCATAAATCCGCTAAAAATACAAAATGTTATTATTATTGTAAATTAAAATATAGTACATTCATTTCTTTGAAATAAAAATATTCAGCCATTTTTGACCACCACACATTGAGCACCAGAGGGTTTAAAGCACTTGACAGTGCAGACCACAGTCCATATCCAGACCTAACATGTATAAGTTAAAGTCACCAGGAAATCAAAATGGACACGTTTTAAATGGATTTTTGCAGTATTTATTATAAATGATTTATCCGTGCACATCATTTATTTATTTATTTTAAATCACTAGCCCTTTCTTGATTATCTTTATTTAAAATAACTTCTTCCTCTGATGATGATGTATTCACTGGCGCGAGGGCGGGACAAACTGTCACTCACATGACATTATAGAGCTGGTAAGTCCCGCCCCTTCCGCTAACCCCACTGGACCTCTAGGTTGAAAAATCGTCAATGCAAGTGAATGTGAGAAAATAATTTTTTTCTGGTCCCGTTTGAATTTTGCCATGAATGTGAACATATGTTGTCTGTGAATTTTTTTATATAATTTTTCGTGTGAAGAATGCTACAATTTAGCGGGTAGAAGTTTGATACGGTTAGACTTTGTGTGAGAGCACTTTGTGGACTAGGCTACAACTCTTCGCTGCTTTCGACGCGGGAATCTGAAGAAAGAACAGCCCATTTGGTTTGAATGGTGACATTTGTGTACAAAACACACAGGCATCTCGATCTGTTTCCATAGATTATCGCAGCATTAGCCCGTGATTTGACAAGTGGAGGGAAAATGTGTTATGGGGTGACGTCACATAGTCGACATATAAGGCTTGTTCGACTTCATTCAGCTCTGCGCAGACCGATCGGCGGCTGACTTAAAGCAGTGCATGCCGGTTAGAAATTTTGTCCGACTTGATACAGCGCCGACACCACGTGACTGTGACGTATGCCATCAAAGTACCGCGAGAGCGATTCCAGAGTAGCCGGAGAACTCAGCCAGCGCAGCTTCTCAAGAGCGGCTGCACGAGGGCTGATGACGACACAGCTGTTCCATGATTGGCCGGATTCACTGCATGACAACGATCACATGTGTTTCGTGTTTATTCAAACACCTTTAGTTCCTCTAAAGCTCTCAAATCAGTTTTTTATAACAGTAAATACTCTTTTCATGTCGTTGCGATGTTATATTGTTATGTTTATCAAATTAAAACTGATTAAAAAACTTAGACTCCACTTCATTGAAAGTAGCTTATGTTGACCTTTATTCTTGTTCAAACAGACGCTGTATGAAGCAGTACATAAAGTATTGAATGAAAATGTCTCTGAAACACCTGTGTATTATTTGGCAAATATTGCATTTATTTCACTTCAGCTTATGCAAACACCACGTGAGCGGTCACCACGGGAACCAGAAAGTGTCCGACTTCACGTCTCCGTTTGCAGCTCCTCCCCGCCTGCACGCCGCTACTCTCGCCGATCGGGTGCATCCAGCCGCAGCCGATGTCGAACACACCTGTAGTCTTTCTCGTTATGTCTTTTCCACAACTGCTAGTATGGAAGTAAAATAATGTCAAATGTTTTTGAAACAAAAAGCCTGTTGAATTGCACTACTTGAAAAAAAATAGGCATTGCATTAACCATGCTTGCATTTTAATGCATTGTATTTTTAGGGCTTGCATTTTTATGGGCTGAAATTCAACATGGTTGAATATTTAAGCTGTGAATATTTCAATTAAAAACATTTCAAACACATTTTCATTATTAAAAATTCAATAATCCATATTCACCTTTCATATTTCACTTCCAAAATATTCAAACTGTTTAAAAATACAACCTATAATATTCAACAGGCAATTTTCGGTCCATTTTATTTCGCTTTGCAAATTCGCTTCCACAAATTCAGTGGTTCAAATTCGACAGTAAATTCAACGGAACTGCAGGAAGAGCAGTAGATTACCGAGATACTCTCCATCTGCTTTTAGTCGACCTCACCAGCAGGTGGTGCAAAAGCGCGTGTTGTTGACGAAGACCAGCAACAGTTAGAGCAAGCCATTCATTCATAAAATGAAAATGATTATCTGTGTCAGTATATATGCGGAAAAGATGATAAAGACACAAAAGCTGTGTTTATGTTTCATTCAATAACTTCATTGTTACTTTCCCTGTGTAGCCTACATGTCATCAGCTTTCTCTACATGATTATAATCGGTTTCCCTCAATACCTCACACTCGAGGATTCCCCTTCTGTCGGGACAAAACGCTTAACGTAGTTTATGGACTAATACAGTGATATAAAAGACCAAACTCGCACCTTATTGGGGATGTAGGCTGTCTACTATATAGGCTCGATGGACTAAGAATATGAACGTAACGCGCAAAGTTTCATGCAGAGCGTTTCGTGATATACTGGCATAAAATCAACACTTGATCAATACTAACACTTTCTCTTCTCTTCTCTCTCTCTCTCTCTCTCTACAGTATAGGCTATGCCTACGTATTGCATTAGCTTAAACTGGGAAGAGTCATAGCACTTGCATATTGTTGTCCTCCTTTTGTTAGTTTAACTGTAAATCGCTTTGGATAAAAGCGTCTGCTAAATAAATGACTAAATGTAGCCTAATAAATGTAAAATTGGCTTGACATTGGACATTCGCACATTTAGGGACCGTCTCAAAAGTTGCATAAAACACTGGCATGTTTCTAACTTCAATAGCAAACTTTAATTGAATAAATATAAAAAATCCAAAGGGTGCGCATTATGCCTGACACTACATGAACACTTTATAGTTGGTTTTATGACTGTAAGTCGTTCTATTCAAATGCTATCGGAGTTAGAAACGTGTATAAGTCGTATACACTTTAGAGACGGTCCCTAAATGTGCGAATGTCCAACGTCAAGCCAAGTTTATGCCAGTCTATCACTGGGAAACGCTCAGCATTAAACGAGTTTGGTCTTTTATATCACTGTAATTAGTCCATTATACGTTAAGCGTTTTATATGTCCAGCTGGTGAATCCTTAAGTATTGAGGGAAACCCTAATAGCTTGCATGCAGCACATCGCCACAATATAAAGTTAAGGCAACTAAACAACCAAGAGAAATATATGTCAACCTCAAAAATGTAATATTGGATCTGTATATCCGCATCGGGGAATAACATTATAATCTTGTTCACGGTAGAGAAAGATGCTTGTAGGCTACACAGGGAAAGTAACTGTGAAGACACTGAATTTAACATAAAACCGCCGTCATAATAATCACAAATACACTTGCATTGCTGTTAAATGAGTTTTATGAATGAATGGCTTGCTCTAACTGTTGCTGGTCTTCGTCAACAACACGAGCTTTTGCACCTCCTGCTGGTGAGGTTGACTAACAGCAGATGGAGAGTACGCTCGGTAATCTACTGCTCTTCCTGCAGTTCATGGATGTCAACGTAATATTTTCTGTCGAATTTGAACCACCGAATTTGTGGAAGCGAATTTTCAAAGCGAAATAAAATGGACCGAAAATTGCCTGTTGAATATTATAGGTTGTATTTTTAAACAGTTTGAATATTTTGGAAGTGAAATATGAAAGGTGAATATGGATTATTGAATTTTTAATAATGAAAATGTGTTTGAAATGTTTTTAATTGAAATATTCACAGCTTAAATATTCAACCATGTTGAATTTCAGCCCATAAAAATGCAAGCCCTAAAAATACAATGCATTAAAATGCAAGCATGGTTAATGCAATGCCTATTTTTTTTCAAGTAGTGCAATTCAACAGGCTTTTTGTTTCAAAAACATTTGACATTATTTTACTTCCATATGCTAGCCAAAGAATCATACAATATAGGCCTACTGTCAAACTCGTAACATGAAAAATTATATAAAACATTCACAGACAACATATGTTCACATTCATGATACAATTCAAACGGGACCAGAAAATAATTATTTTCTCACATTCACTTGCATTGACGATTTTTCAACCTAGAGGTCCACTTGGGGTTTTACGGATGGGCGGGACTTACCAGCTCTATAGGCTTGTTTGAGATGCGCCTTGCCTCACCTGAAATGTAGGCGAGAGTAGGCGGCTGCAGTGAGGGGAGGAGTGAAAAAATAGGCGGCAAGACGGAGAGTACATACTTGTACAGGATTAGACACCTACGAGATCAAAGGCGGGGGATTCACGCTCATGCGCCATGTTGATGATAAACTGGATGTAATTTAAGTTCTGTTGCTTTTATATGAAAATAGATATAATGAACAACACACCCAAACTAGGCTACTGTTATTTATTTCTATTCGAAAATACGTGTTTATCAGTCATTTTTTACTTTAATTACAGACATGTTTTTATATATAGGCTATTTTTTTTAAAATAAATATCATAACAGAAATCAAATAACCCATATAGAGATCGCACTGTCAGAGAGTTTGGGAATATTCACACATAATTTATACACATAAAAAGTGGAGAGCCGCACGGTCGGTGGAGCAACTGCGGCCGACTGCAGAATCCGATAAGTCCGCCTTGCCATCGCGAGAGTTTTTTGACATACGTCAGCATGACATCAGAGCAAGGCGGACCGCACTCGGACACTTCTAACCGGCATGCATCTTCGCGGTGATCAGATTCTGCGCAGATTTTTCTCATCTCAAACAAGCCTACTGTGGCATATCAAATGATCCAATCAATTCCCCTTGGAAAAAAATCAAGTCCTGCCCTATTATTTTATTTTGTTTGAGAAGGCGTTCGTTTACTTGGATATACATCACAATAAAGGAGAAAAGATACTTCAGTTTCATGGTGACTTTAATGCCTTTTCTGGCCATAGATTAGCCAGACTAATGTTCCCCAAACATAAATCAGCTCCAGTGTTCGTATCCAAATCTAAAATGGTAAAAAGCTATGATTTCCATAGTAAAGTTTATCAAAACATATTTATTAGCTGATTCATGTTTGTTCATCAGTCAATTTTATTTAAAAAAAAAAAAATATGGTTGAGCCTTAAAATAATTTAATTGAATACCCTTGACTGTATGTAAAACACACAGTATTAAGCGGTATTTTTAATATAAAAATGTTATAATTCAAATGCTAAGTATAGTAAAAATGGCCGTTCAACAGCATGACAACGTTGTTGAAGTGATTATTTGTCGCCATCTGCTGGTCGTTGTTGACATGCGAACCCATGTCATCACTTCTTATCAAGAGGCAGAAGGGGGCGTGGCATATATTTAAACAACTCATCATAATCATTTGCCTCTGCAAACACGCAGCTGTCCTGTGCACTTATCGCCCCTGTATTCACTGAACGCCGACATATCTGTTCCTGCTCGCAACAAGCAAGCTCGGTGGTAGGAGAGCTGCATGGGGGTTCGAGGTGTCAATTTGTAGCGGAATGTTTGCAACAGATTAAAAGAGTTGTGTTGGAGGCACGCGCGCGGGTAGCGGCAAAAACACCTTGCGCTTTCGAGTCGACATCTGGGAAGTGAAATTTAAGAGTAGTTTCAGGAAATCAGAAAACATAATTAAAACAGGGGCTTGCAGGTAAGTTTGGGACGGGGATTTTTGCAGGGTGCCACAGGTGCACAGTGCTATTATGAGTCATAGCATATTTTGGGGTTGTTATATACAGTATTTGGGGAATTCATTTTAACCCGTTCAGAGTCACACCAGTGGACGTCACTTTTATCTGGTGTATTTGTCCTTTGGTACACCCAAATAGCAAATGATTATTAGATTAGACGCTGGTAATTGTTTTTTACACTAAATGTTATTTAAAAACTACATCAATAATAGTTAGACTGTTGAAATTAAATTGTAGGGGTAACATTAAAAAGGCAAGTCATAATATCGTGTTTTTATTGCTTTTTTGAAGATCTACTATATTGCAAAACTGCTAATGTGATTTCAGTTATAATTGTCCTACACAATTTGTACCAAAATTGATTGTGTGTGATGTTTATCGTTAATATTAAGCTATAGCTTTAAATGCTTCCAACTGAAACTCAAAAGCAGTGTTGAATGTCAGCTATTTTTCTTTATATATATATATATATATATATATATATATATATATATATATATATATATATATATATATATATATACCAATATTTACATTTATATTATTTAATCTTTTTATATAATGGGTATAGATGAATATTTTTGTGTCCTTGCATATAATCTGTGTGTGAATGTGAAATGCACACAGGTGTGATTTGGAGCGGGGATGGAGTGGCGTCAGCAGTCTGCAGTCAGCTGTGAGCTCGCGTTCCAGGAAGCACAAAGATGGCTCGAGGTAATGACATCATCATCTAATGTGCCGGTCTTTCACCCTCATGTTCTGTTGAGAAGATTGACCATGTTCTATGAGCACCCAGAAACGCCAGTGCTATTCATGTGTAAACTATTAGTCAAGTTTACCTGACAGATATTATTGAAGCTTTACCCCTTTGTGTATATTACGCAAGCATTTTTTCAGAATGCAAAGAACGTGTGTGTGCTTTATGTTCCTGAACGTTATTTAGGAGGCCCAATTAAATGGAAACTAGACTAGATTACATTCATCATGATGTTTTCAAAGGAGCTTTAGATAGCCTCTACCATTTGTGGTTGTCTTACTTTATCAGTTCTGAACCATTTGCAAAGTAGCCAAGTGCCATCAGCTCCATAAAATCCTAGATACCGTGTGTCTTCTTTTATTCAACTATTGATTGTTTTGAATAATGATGTAATGCTTGGTTTGTTTTTCATCATGGTGGTTTTATTAGTTCACAGCAAGACATTACTTTGAGCAATAAAATGTGTACCGTGGTGCGCTTATAATAAAGTACCATCACAGCTAGCACAGAACAGTGATTGTATCAGATGCTTGATGGTATAGTATTTATTTAGTTAGTTCTATAATATATATTCAAGTACTATGGTATTTATATTAAACTTCAAAGAAATGTTTTTTTTTCCCAATTGTATACGTACACTATCGTTCAAAAGTTTGTAGTGGGAAAAAAATATTTGTGATTGAAATCTCTTATGTTTACCAGGGCTGCATTTATTTGATAAATACATTAAAACAGTAATATTGTGAAATGTTACAATTTAAAATAACTGTGTATAAAAAAATAATAATAATATAAAATATTCCTGTGATTGCACAGCTGAATTTTCAGCATCATTACTTAATTACATCACAGTCTTCAGTGTCACATGATCCTTTAGAAATTTGATTTGATGCTCAAGAAACATTTCTTATTGTTACAAATAATAAAGTTTTGCTGCTTAATTTTTATGGAAGCGGTGATACTTTTTTCAGGATAGATTTATGAATAGAACGTTCAGATTATTTATTTATTTTTTATTTTTTTTGTAGCAATGTAAAACGCCTTTACCGTCACTAGTAATCAACTGAATGCATCCTTGCTAAATAAAAGTTGTAATTACTTTAAAAAAAAAATCTTACTGACCAGTGACACAAACTTTTGAATGGTAGTGTATGTCCAGAAACCATGGTAGTGCATTGGTACTTTTTTGTCAGTGTTTAGCTTTGCATGGTGAATGTGTTCTTGTTTTCAACAGCCTGCATTGAAGTCTTACCTCTCAGTTCTAACCACCATTTCCTGAAGACCTGTCGCTCTGCCATCTAGAAGGCTGGTGCTTTTGTTTTATGCTTGCATTTTGTTGCATGCGTTTCAAACGTAACACTATAAAACTAATGCTTATCTTCGCTGTTAAATATATTTGCAAATGTATAAACTGGGATAGAATAATGGAATTGTGAGTAGTTGTTAGATCTCGCAGGTTCTGCATTGGGTCTCTTTTGATGCAGACCTTACACAAGCAGCTATTGATGGAGTACATTCCATGTGCCCAAACAAGCTGATGATCAGGATGCAGAATTGGGCAGGCACCAGGGCAAGCATGGATGCTTCAGTGCATCTCAATCTGATTCTGAACACAAAGGACCCCTGAGCTGTTTGCAACATTCTGCGTGCCAAATGGCCACTCCACCACATTGTACAGTCAGGAGCCTGCTTGCTTGGGCACCTCAGTCTCCAAACATGATGCATTGTGTGGGAGGGTCCGAGGCCCTGTTTGAGTGCACTATTACTGTATGTGTGGATGCTAAGACCTATTTGAATGGAACAGGTACAACATGAAATGAGAGAAAGTGTGGTTTTGGTTACAGAGCTGCCTAACTTTAAGGCAGTGATGGCATGGATTGATTTGTGACTGATGTCGGAGGTTAGCAGTGGAGATATTGGTGTGAATTTGCTCACAGTTTGTTTTGCTTGCTTAATGGCAGTAAAAGCAATTATTTGGTGTGCTAGTGTATTGCATGTGATGAGTGAAGATCATACTCTGGTTGGAATATATTCGGTTGGAGTGGAAATACCATGATGTGTTTTTGAGAGGGCCTGTGGTTTCCTGTCTCAGGACATTCACTCATTCATACATATATATAGATATAGATATAGATATATACCTCCGAGAGTGGGGCAAAAAAAAAACCTTTTGACCATTGTTAGATGTTAGTGTATGTTAGTTTCTGCATGATGTGAGGTTCTTTCTTATTTTCATTTCAAATAAAATGCTACAGTAATTAATTTTTCCTTTCTAATCGCGATTAATTCGATTCTTAGAATTTTAAATCGACCGAAACAAATGATTCATGATTCTAAAATCCATGTTTCAAGATCGATGCATATGCATCATCAGGATTTGTAATTCATGCATCAAGAAAACGAGTGAATGGTTACACACCTTGTGTGTATGTACACTCACCTATAGGATTATTAGGAACACCTGTTCAATTACTCATTAATGCAATTATCTAATCAACCAATCACATGGCAGTTGCTTCAATGCATTTAGGGGTGTGGTACTGGTCAAGACAATCTCCTGAACTCCAAACTGAATGTCAGAATGGGAAAGAAAGGTGATTTAAGCAATTTTGAGCGATATATTGAGCGGGATTTTCATGCACAACCATTTCTAGGGTTTACAAAGAATGGTGTGAAAAGGGAAAAACATCCAGTATGCAGCAGTCCTGTGGGCGAAAATGCCTTGTTGATGCTAGAGGTCAGAGGAGAATGGGCCGACTGATTCAAGCTGATAGAAGAGCAACTTTGACTGAAATAACCACTCGTTACAACCGAGGTATGCAGCAAAGCATTTGTGAAGCCACAACACGCACAACCTTGAGGCGGATGGGCTACAACAGCAGAAGACCCCACCGGGTACCACTCATCTCCACTACAAATAGGAAAAAGAGGCTATAATTTGCACAAGCTCACCAAAATTGGACAGTTGAAGACTGGAAAAATGTTGCCTGGTCTGATGAGTCTCGATTTCTGTTGAGACATTCAGATGGTAGAGTCAGAATTTGGCGTAAACAGAATGAGAACATGGATCCATCATGCCTTGTTACCACTGTGCAGGCTGGTGGTGGTGGTGTAATGGTGTGGGGGATGTTTTCTTGGCACACTTTAGGCCCCTTAGTGCCAATTGGGCATCGTTTAAATGCCACGGCCTACCTGAGCATTGTTTCTGACCATGTCCATCCCTTTATGACCACCATGTACCCATCCTCTGATGGCTACTTCCAGCAGGATAATGCACCATGTCACAAAGCTCGAATCATTTCAAATTGGTTTCTTGAACATGACAATGAGTTCACTGTACTAAAATGGCCCCCACAGTCACCAGATCTCACCCCAATAGAGCATCTTTGGGATGTGGTGGAACGGGAGCTTCGTGCCCTGGATGTGCATCCCACAAATCTCCATCAACTGCAAGATGCTATCCTATCAATATGGGCCAACATTTCTAAAGAATGCTTTCAGCACCTTGTTGAATCAATGCCACGTAGAATTAAGGCAGTTCTGAAGGCGAAAGGGGGTCAAACACAGTATTAGTATGGTGTTCCTAATAATCCTTTAGGTGAGTGTGTTTTACATAAAAAAATAAAATAATAAAAAATAATGCTTTACATAAAAATGAAAAAACACAAATAATAAGGACACACATAGACCAATAAATAGACAACATATAAAACACCACATCTAACCATTATACGCTACCAACATTAGGTGCGCTTTCAACAAATTCTTAAACATTGACAGCGATTTGGCAGACCTGATGGGTAGCAGCAGCTCATTCCACTGTCTCGGCCCTATTACTGCAAAGGCCTGGTTGGCTTTATATAGGCGATTTGTTCTAGGCACTGTAAGTAATTTTTGATTCTCTGATGTATGTTCTGTATTTAGTCCTGATTTGTGCCTGTGATCTGTTTGGGTTCTTTCCTTAACAGGAAGTGACCAACAAGCGTTTTGGAAGCAAAACCTTTCGAGTGGCCTTGGAGGATGGAGTCCTTCTGTGCGAGTAAGTGCTTTTTCTATGATTTTTATTTCTTTGAACAAGGCAATGGGTCATTTTGCAAAATTTCAAAGTTTATCTAAAATAAGCAACTTTATACAGTTTTTATATATATATATATGTGAAGAGTTCAGATGCAAAAGCCTCTAAGTGCAATCTGAAATTTTCTTCTAGAATGATCATTTTTATCAAGCTTGTATATTTAAGTTCAGTAATTTCACTTAAATGACAATTAATAGGTAATTTTCATTGCTATTTAAGTGAAATTACTGAACTTAAATATACAAGCTTGATAAAAATTTCAGATGGCACTTGGAGGCTTTTGCATTTGAACTCTTCATATATTCCTTCTATTTTCAGGCTGATCAACAAACTGAAGCCAGGCATCATCAAACGACTTAACAGGCTGTCCACCCCTATTGCAGGCTTGGTGAGCATATTTTAAATGACATCAAAAATAGATTTATTTAGTTATAGAATTAAGATTTAGTCTCCAATGAAACAATAGTTTTTTCATCAAACAGTTCAGATGTACTTGTCAAACATTGTGCATATGCCAAGACATTTTTCCCATGAGTCCTGAAGATTCCATTTATAAATGCTGCGTGTGTGTGTGTGTGTGTGTGTGTGTGTTGGACAGCACCTGACAACTGTCTCCTTCAGTTCCCACCCCTTTTCTGTTCAACTTGTCAATCTCTTGTACTAGTCAATTCTCAGAGGAGCTTCATCACCCAAGCTTCCCTACCTTGTAGCATCTCAACTTTATTTTTATTTTTTTTTTCACTGGTTGCTTAATATTTGAGGATGACATTTAACTTTTCGTTTACCCTAACTGCAATAGTCAATGCTGGTTTCTCTTCAGGATAACGTGAATGTGTTTCTCAAGGCTTGTGAGAAACTAGGGCTCAATGAAGCGCAGCTCTTCCATCCTGGAGACCTGCAAGATGTGTCCACGCGTGTGACTGTCAGGTGAGCAAAGAGAAGTGAAAGTGCAAATTCTTATTTCTGGTTTGTTTGTTGCGTTTCATTGCAATGTAAGACCTGTAACTGTTATGAACAGAGATGGCTGGATTTGCTGCCTGTGCCTTTTAATGTCTTTCTTGCATTATATTTGCATAATTCAATTATCCATAAATATCTGATGCAAACCCATCTGTATTTAAACGTTATTACTGCCTTTGTGGTTTGTATGAGTATAAAGAAATAAGTAAGTCTTCCATGTGAATGCAGGAAGAGGGTTAATTTGAATAGTGTTTGCAGTCTGATTACATTTCCATACCAAATGAAAGGCTGGATGAGTCCTGTCACACATTATCTGTCCTACATCAAACAATGATATCTGACCAACCAAGACCCATGTTTTAGTCAAGCTGCTTTATGAAAATGTATTTTGAATGATGACATTTAAATGGGGGAACAGTCAGACGTGACGTTTTGACTGATGATCTGGATCTGTCACTAATAAATGGCTCACCCAATAATGGAATTCTGTCAATTATTCAATTACCGTCGTTCCAAAGACTTCAGTCACTTTAATCGCAAATTAAGATATTTTTAATGAAACCTGAGAGGTTTCAGTTCTTCCACTGAAACTTAAAAGATCAAAAAAGGTCATAAAAGTCTTGTGAAAAGATTGTCTTATTTACATCTAAACAATGAGTGGCACACTGAACACATCACATTTGGTAAACACGGTAGCTTAAAAATGCATGTGTGAGTTTACCAAATGTGATGCGCTTTATGTATGTGCGGTTTTATGTGAATACAAAATTTCGAAGATTAAATAAAGTCTTATGGATTTGGAATGACACGAGGCTGAGTAAATGACATATTTTCATTTTTTGGGTGATCCATCCCTTTAAGATCAGGGCTTGATCAAATATACATGGAGCATGAACTTTACATCCAACATGAGATGTTCATAGCTTATTTCACTTTTGATTAAATTGCGATTGAGCTTATTGAAATGTGAAAATGGTCTTTGTATGGCAGGTGGTTGAAGAGAAGGGGTTCAAAACTATTCCTTCTTTTTCTTGTCCTCTCTCTGCCATAGTGCTTCTCATCCATTTTGACTCGAATGCCTTCTATATGGGAGAAATATGGTTGTAGCTCACATCTTGATGGTATTTTTTTCATCATCTGAATTTGGATTTAGATTAGATATATATTAATTTATTGATTTAAATACTGTTAAATCATGAGGCCCTGGCACCAAACTGCTCTACTA
>NC_137123.1:30272846-30325346 GCF_949319135.1 Squalius cephalus
GTGTGTGTCTGTCTGTTAAATGAATCATTCTTTTTTAAACCAATTACAATTGTTTTTTTGAGAGAAACTTTGTGGATATGTAATTAATGAAATCTTTACGGATATTTAATTATTACATTTGTGACCCAGGACCACAAAACCAGTCACATGGTTAATTTTTTTTTAAATTGAGGTAGGATAGGACAATATTTGGCCGAGATACAACTATTCTGGAATCTGGAATCTGAGGGTGCAAAAAAATCGAAACATTGAGAAAATCGCCTTTAAAGTTGTCCATTTATGTTCGAGATTGTGCTGCATTCACTCACAAAAATAAATGTTTTATATATTTATGGTAGGCAATTTACAAAATGTATTCATGGAATATGATCTTTACTTAATATCCTCATGATTTTTTGGCATAAAAGAAAAATCGATAATTTTGACCCATACAATGTATTGTTGGCTATTGCCACAAATATACCCGTGCGACTTGTGACTGGTTTTGTGATCCAGGGTCACATTTGTGTAATGTCCTTTTTATTGTACTAGTGTGCTCTTTTTAATCTGGTCATCACAGTGAGAACTTTGCAGAACTTGTATGTTTAATGTCATTACTGATTAACGTCATTCCGAATGAATCCAATCACGTTTCAGGTTCTGAAAGTAAAGTTTATGCACTAGATTTAAAAACTAAATAAATAAAAAACACCTAGATTTATTTTATTCAGCAAGGATGAATTCAATTGATTAAATGTAACAGTAAATACTTTTACATTGTTAAAAAATAACCTTTAAAAAAATATTAAGTAGCACTACTGCTTTCAACATTGATGCTCATTTTGATCAAATAAATGCATACTTGGTAAACATAAAAGACCGATCGCATCAACCCATAACATTTGAACGTTAGTTCAAAACTTTGTGCACCCTAAACTTTGCGATCTAATTTAAAAAGGTTGTTTGTGGCTATTACATCCATTTAAAATTAAAATTCTGTGCATATGTAGTCCATCAGTCAAAAACAGCTAACGTGTGAGAATTTCACTGGAACTAACTGCGATATCTAAAATAAAATCAGACATGCATTTTAGCAATTTTTTGCACAAATTTAGTCTTCCACTGACCATTTCATAAGATGCAGGTAAATAAATAAACGTGAATATTCACATGACGTACACCATGACTCTGAATTTGAGAGAGTAGTTGGAGTCAGAGGTTTACATGGCTAATATTTTCATATTTAACAAATTATTTAAGATCTACACAACCAGTTTTAATCTGATGGGAATTCCATTCGGATCGAGCTCAGTTGGATTGATTGAGGTGTTTAAATGAAGGCTTTTCAGTCCGACTGAGCAATCGATCCGATTATTAACAGATTATTAGGTTGCGTGCAAATTTAGCCATGGTTTCTTAATCTCAAATGAGCAAAATCATCAAACATTTACTTCAGTGCATGATGGTACATACAGTTGCTTAAATATTTCCAAATTTTATCACCAAAATCACAATGTCTTGTTTACTTTGTGACTTCGATATTGCATCTCTCAAATACTTGGTAATGAAAGGTCAGTGCCTAGACCTTGTCTCTTCGCCCCATCCATTCACGTAAGTGTGACATTCCCAAACGTTCCACACCCATTTGGTAACGCACAGAGCTGCTGCCAAATGAAGGCAGGCTTGTGCCTGAGAGACTGCATTACTGCATGGAGGGCTGTTTGGTGCTCTAGCGCTGTCATGATGATAATGTCAGTGGATCGCAATAGCCGTGAAATTTCACAATGCATAATATCACAATGCATAATTTCACAGTTGATACTAATATCGGTACCACAGCAAAACTAATATGCTATTTAACACTTTTATTTGAAAAACATTCAATTAAGATAGTGGCATCATAGCCTGCAAGTATTTCTCAAATAAGTAAACAAATAAAATAAAGAACAAAACAAGCAATAAACAAGCATAATTAAACATTTGGAAAGTTAAAAATTTTAAGTTCTCTGAGGTCCACTTATAATGTAAGATTTTTATATTAAAAGCAGTCATAAATGGCCATTTATTTCTAAAATTTCTACCCTGATTTTGACCCCCTGGTTTGAACACAAGCCGCATTTCCATTACCCTTAAAATTGAAAATACGCAAATACTTTTTTGCTCTGGTCTTCACCCAGGTTGCTTTAGTGACGCAGAAGCTGAACATTGCTTCAGGATGGCGGAAGGCAGTAAAAGTGATGTCCCCATCAGAGGAAGGGTGCATGTCCCATCTGCCCTGAGGAAGAAAAGACCGGAATACCAGCAGGGAGACAGGAGTTATGCAGGCCACCTCACCAGGTATGATACTCTATTCTGGCTCACTTTCGCTTCAGAAACTGACTCCGCATAAAAATGTTGGATGACAAATTTTTGCTAAGCTTATAACAGATATTCAACAGGGTGTCAGTGGGTTCTTAAGTTTAAAAATGTTCTAAATTCACTTATCTAAATTTCCAAAAAGGCTGTAAAGAATCTTAAATATCTTGCATAATTTTTGTTGTTGTTGCTAATATGTAAAAACTGAAATACATTCCTATTAATTTTAATTTAATCATCAGAACATTGAATATCATTTAAAAGACTTTAATATTTTTACTTTTTTTTTAAACTTCAATTGACTTGACTTTAATTTTCAACAATGCTTACTGCACCTTTTAAAATGGCCTGAATTAAAATTTACTTTCCATTAAACATGTATATACTTTTGCTATAATAATTAAATTGTGCATATAAGATTCTTTTCTTCAGTTAATTGTAAAAGATTATTTTGACTAGCACACCTTTTCTCCGTGTAAATCGAGGTGGTTTTCTTAGTCTTTCTTAGTCTTAGTTTCTTAGTGGTTTTCACCTCATGTTTTGGCTGTAGCGAAAGTGGGCGGGGCTTAGGCCACAACCTCCCACCTGCTTCTGCCTTCCTCCAATGGGCAAGCAGTTACCAGAGTGACAGTGACTCTGACACGGACCACCCTGAACCAGACCTTGTGCAGGACGACCTAGCGAGTCGCAGATTTCGCTCTGTAACCTCTATGGCCCCCGTGAACTTTGCAATCCCTTCAAAGCCCTCGGGCCCCAGGGTGGCCACTATGGTGACCCCAAGTGCTAGGAAGTCATGGCTCACCTTTTCAGATGCTTCACGGCTGGCTGCAGTGCCACCACACAAATCAAACCAGAGGTCAGAGTTTAGAGAGTGTTTCGTATATACAGTGTGTCTGCAGTGGTGCCCTAATATTTGTGCTTATGTACATCCAACTGGTTCTAACCACTTTGTTTTGTTCATGAAAAGCAATTATGTCTTGATTGCGAATAAATAGGCTTATTAATTTAGAAGATGTGCTTGGTTTTTCCTAAACTCACGTTCAACTCTGATGGAGCTTGTTTGGAAGCATTATTGCTTTGCCTGATCCTTCGATTTCAAGAATCATGTTGGCATTGTGTGGGTCTTCACTAATTAGCTGATCATTCATCTCATTACCAGAACTAATTGTGGTTTGATGTTGCTGTGCATTCCACTAACTAGCACTAAAAACAAAGGTGCGGTTAACAGTTCTGAGGCCTGTTGCATGAAGCTGGTTTCAGTTCCTACAAAGGTAAGTTTGAGATTAGTTTGTGTAAACTCTGGTTTTTCTGGATCAAGAAGGTGGATTGGTTTTTAGAGGTGTTCATCGACATTATAACTTGCGTTACGTGGCTAACCTGTTCCAGAGGGCTTAGAGATCACAAACCAAACCTGGACCAATCAGCTGCAGCAAAACAACATATAGTATCTGATGCATTAGAGCCACTCCCACTGTATCTCTAGCTCCAAATTAAAGCAGTTCATAGTGAAAATAAAATTAGAGACAAAATTACCTATTTTGTGCTTCAAATAATTTGTGTATTATTATACATTTTATGTTATATGAATTATAATTCACACAGTCAAATAATTATTATATGAATTGATATTGATAATAAAATGTGCATATATAAAAATACACATATAAATGCAAGCTTTAATATAATATGCGTTTTAACTCTTTGTGAACCTATATAAATTATTTAACACTAGAAGCAGGTAAATTTTGCCTATGCACATGACTACTGTTTTGATATGGCTAAAACAAATGTATTATTCCACGGTCTTCACAAAGTAATTTTTTAGTCATCAACTATGTTTTTGTCCTGTTGTTTTATGTTCAAGGCTATTTTAAGCAGGCAACACTGCATGCTGATTTAGCCTATATTGAGCAATTATTGATGATGAGAATTAGAAGGAAATAAATACATATTTGGATGGTGTAATTATAATAAAATGCCATTAATTACATATCACATGTTATTTAAATTTCTAAAATACCCTAAATAGACAATAATGTGCAATAATAATTCAATGCTCTGCATAAGATGTATGATGCAACGACAAATTCAAGTGCAGTTTCACCTAATTTGCCTTCATTAATTTTTTGAATGAGAACAACACCAATAAACTTGGGTAATCATAAAAATTGTTTTATTCATTATATCATAGATCAGAATTTTTTTTCAGGAAACTGGCAGACTTGAATAAATAGCAACATAGTGACGAATACACAATACAAATTGCAAATAAAAGTAAATAAATAATTTGAGCATTTATGAGTAGGCTAAAACATCTTTGTTTGAACGTGCTTCGTGTGACTGTTTGAGCAACGTGTAACAGTGTAACTGTAAACAGAGCACAAAAATTAAGGCATTATGTAAATTTGACCTGCTGTCTTATGTCTTGTTATATATACTATCATTTTTATAGCAATCTCTTAATCTTCAGCAGAGAAGTGAATTGCGTGACTCTCTCGCGAGAAGTGAATCAACCTGATGCTCTCCATGTTCCATGTGATTGGCTGTTCGCTACATGTGTCACACTTTCAGGTGCACACGCTCCAGAGTTAATCACAAACTCTAGATCAAACCTGAGTTGACAGAGAACGCTTGTACTGAGTGCTTTGAGGCAACTGAACCTGATCTAAACCAGGTTTTATGTGCATGGGTTTGTCAAATCCAATCCTTCAGAAACTCAGGTTGTTCAGCTAGCTTCATGCAACAGGCCACTGCATGCGTGTCCATGCATGTGCTTCTTGGAGACATTTTTGCTCTCATCTCATATGGATGGCTCTTTCTTGGGAAGCAGTGTGCCCTCCATTCCTTCTGAAAATGGATCCCCAGAATGTGAATCTGCTACTTTGGAGGAAGAGTTTCTTCAGCGATCCCTGAACAATGGCATGAGTGACTCCGATGAGGACAGAGGTTATGCCGATCCAGTGCTGGACGATCTTTACACACGTCGGGTGCTCATCTCCGAGCATCAGACCTCCATCAATGCTGATTCAGACAGGTTCCTGCCCAAATATTGGACCCCTGAGGAAGCTCTACATGTGAAAAAGATCAGGCTAGGGTCCCAGCGCAGGCCATGGTATAAGAAGATGCAGGGCTTCAGGTTTGTCTTATAATAGAGAGAAAGAGGGTCTTTTTTTAATAGAGCTTTATAGAACCAGGTGGAAATCTGGAAAAGAATACCAAATAACTTTTTTTTTTTTTTTCACTGATCAAAATTTAACATGTTTTAGATGTACTCTAGGTAGTGCCTGAAATGAAATCTATAAAATATCATAATTGCTGTTCAGTACAAAATTTGATCATATATGCTTGTTTTTCAAATTATTTCTTCACAATTTCCATGTCTAAACCCCTATAGAGCCACTCTATCAAGTTAGCAACCCTTGTTTTTCAGTAAATGGTTAAAAAGTACATAACATCTTACTTTTATGAAAAGTATTGCTGACTTTTATGGATTAGTTTTATCTATTTTTAGAGAATTGACCTTACATTTTTGTCTTAATTTGCAACACTTGTTATAGAAAAATAATTACAAAAAACTAATGTTATTTATTTCGTTTTTTCTCAAAATTCATCCCATAACGAAATACCCCCCCCCCCACCACCACCACCACCACCACCACCACCACCACACACACACACGATAACCTTTTATATATGTGATGATCCTATGGTCTTTCTTTTTGTTGTTTAAAATGTCCCTGTCTTTTCTTTTTCCTCTGCTTTTGCTTTCTCCTTTTTCTCACTCTGTCTCTCCTTTCTGTAGCCGAAAGATGTCTGGTTCCTCTGAGGACGACACTGATTTTGACATCACTCCTTGGCTAGCTGCACCTGCTCCAAACTTTTTTCATGATCCCAAATCTCCCCACACCTTTTGAGCAATTCTTGCGCTTTTATTTTCTTGTGCAGTAGTGCATTGGATAATTAACTCAAGCATATATATTTGGAGAAGGATATTGTAATAATAATTAAATGCAGATAATGTTTGTATTAAAATGTACTTCGTAAATAGTGTAATATTGAAAGCTTTGCTTAATTTTGTTAAAACATTGGTTTGCAATATTGATGTAGCAAAGTTTTAGCAAGTACAAGCAGTTTATACAGCAGATACTATGTATGTTTGTATCAAAACTTTGCTTCCTTTTTAATGAAGCTTGATTTTAAGGCTAATGTAGCAGTTGTGGCCATCTTGAGACTGTAGCAAGTTGTAGCTAATTTGGTAACATCCATTAAATATTGGATTGTAATTTCAGTGTTAGACTCATTTATTTATAGGTGTGAGATGACTTGGCCCAAGCATGGATAAAGAGTAGCCCATCTAGCACATTTAGATAAATAATTGCCAAAGAATGCAAGCGCATGTCCTGTGTGAACAGTACCTCAGACTGCATTTGTGCAGTAGCCTCCTATAAGACCCAATTGAAATGAAACCTAGAACACTGTGAAACCGTTAGCGATTGTCTTGCTGTGGTTCACATTTTAAAGGTAGGGTAGGCAATTTTCAGAGCGGCTAGTAATGGCAAGTTAGCTTTAAAAGCGTGAGATCCCATCCTCCCTTCAGAGTGTCTCCAGAGCCACATCTCCTTCAAGACACATGATGCATGATACTGTTGCACAGCAGAGTTTGCAAAGCATCATGAGACCATAATTGGTGTTAAACTACTTCATTTCTCAAAGCACATAACTATACAATAATAATAAAATAATAAAAAAAACAGAGCACTGATTTGTACCACTTGACTGCTGCAGGTTAATTTCGGCATTGATAGCCGTTCATTGATAGTTAAATTCGAGTAATTAACCGCTCTGAGTATAACGTCACAGGTTTCCATCTCTTCCAAATTACAGTAGTTATGGCGTGAACGCAGCATAAGCTCATTGTTTTGGTTCAGGAGGAACTGTAAAAGGTGGCCGCAGTTTCAGTTGCGGTGCTCGGTGCCTGAGATCTGTCTAATTCGGCATAGCATGAAACAAGCAGGGTGTGCAGGCGTATGGAAATACATACTTTGACAGGCAGGTACACCTTCCACAGATATATATATATATATATATATATATATATATGAGACCACTTAACTTAGTGATTGCTATCAGGATGTGAAGAGACGATCAACCAACCTAACAAAAAGGTTTATGGAGGTTTTTTTTTTTTGGGACTTTCTGATACGCTAGAGTCTGAAGTCAAGCAACTTGCACAAAAATATGTCAAATCAACTTAAGTTTTGTAGGCCAATAAAAAAAAAAAAAACAGCTCAGTAACGTGTCATTCGTGTGAATTTTTGCAACTTATCTCTGACTATTATTTGCATTCACTTTTGTATAGTATGTACTTTACATTTAATGGAATAGTTCACTCTAAAATGAACATTTGAAAGCCTGTCTTCATTGTAATTGCATGGAAAACAGGAACTGGTACCATTGTCTCAGTTTTTCCTTAACAAAGTAAGGAAAATAACAGTTTCATTTAGTGGGTGGGTAAATAAATTAATTTGTGGGTGAACTATTATTTTTAAGTCATCTTCCGTGGGGAGAAAAAAAAATCTATATCCATCTGTACTATTAAGAGGAATTTACAATCAAATATTTCCATGGTTTCCCAGATTTCCTGTCAGACACTCTCGGTACACTGGGTGAGTTCAGCATTTTTAATGTTGCTTCAGTAGTGGTGTCATCTTGTGCTAGCAAACGCGGGATATCTTTTGCATTTGTGTTTTCATTTTGCAGCTTGCTTTTTTCTGTTTAAATGTGTGCTTTTTTTTTTTTCTTAAATGACTTGTCCTTCAAGTAATTTCATCATTACAAAACATTTTAGAAAGTGATTTTAGAGTGTGTCTCTGCAATACTGTGCATAAGCTTATCTTTGTTTTACAGTGTAAGCTTTAATGCATACGCTATATTGTATCATAGTATTATACTGATTATTTTTCCATCATTGTTGGGTCTTTGTGAGCTTTAAGCAAATGGGGACTATACAGGTGCTGGTCATAAAATTAGAATATCATCAAAAAGTTGATTTATTTCAAGAATTCAACTTAACAGGTGAAACTAATATATTATAAAGACTCATTACATGCAAAGTGAGATATTTCAAGCCTTTATTTGTTATAATTTTGATGATTATGGCTTACAGCTTATGAAACCCACGAAATCAAAATCCCAGAAAATTAGAATATTACATGAAATCACACAGTAATTACACAGTAATCCCATGGTCATTGAACCAGGTTTTGGTTATTTTGGCAGTGTGGGCAGATGCAAATCCTGCTGGAAAATGAAGTCAGCATCTCCATAAAGCTTGTCTGCTGAAGGAAGCATGAAGTGCTCTGGACATGTCCTGGTAGACGGCTGCGTTGAGTGGACAGCACAGTGGACCAACACCAGCCGATGACATGGCTCCCCAAACCAACACAGACTGTGGAAACTTCATACTGGACTTCAAGCATCTTGGATTGTGTGCCTCTCCATTCTTCCTCCAGACTCTGGGACCTTGGTTTCCAAATGAGATGCAAAATTTGCTCTCATCAGAAAAGAGGACTTTGGTCCACTGTGCTTTATTAAATCCAGAGTCAACGCAGCCGTCTACCAGGACATTTTCAGAGCACTTCATGCTTCCTTCATTTTCCAGCAGGATTTGCACCTGCCCACACTGCCAAAATAACCAAAACCTGGTTCAATGACCATGGGATTACTGTGTAATTACTGTGTGATTTCATGTAATATTCTAATTTTCTGAGATTTTGATTTTGTGGTTTTCACAAGCTGTAAGCCATAATCATCAAAATTATAACAAATAAAGGCTTGAAATATCTCACTTTGCATGTAATGAGTCTTTATAATATATTAGTTTCACCTGTTAAGTTGAATTCTTGAAATAAATCAACTTTTTGATGATATTCTAATTTTATGACCAGCACCTGTATATACAGTATATATAGTATCTTATGTATGTACAGTATCTTAGTTGTATGTGTGAGTTTCTGCTTATCTATTTACTTTATGCTGCTAATGGCATTATGGCGGTCTTTGATGCAGCTTGAATGGAGACACGTTACTGTATCAGGTTTTATTTAACCTCTAGATGTCAGTATAACCAAATTTTACTTCTGCAAAATCCAACATTGCAACCTTTTGGTATTTTGAATGGAGATTAGCATTTAAATGACCATGTCCATCTCCACTCAACAGAAGTAAATCCATGGGTGACATCCCATTGGAGCCCATACCTCAGGAATCTGACAACTGCTCCAGCTTTGACCCGCTGGGGTCACGCCACGTTCACCAGAGGTCTGTTGGAGAGCTGACCCTTGAACCCTCAGCCAGACAGAGAGTTCAACAAGAGCAGTTACAGAACATGAGGGCCAGAATGAAGGAAAGTGAGGCCAAGTGGCACGAAGTGAGTGATCCTTAGTTATTTGAGTAACACATTCTATGTCACAGTGGTGGAACTACTGAACACACCGATTATAATAGCCAAAAATGTTTAAAGTCCTTCTGCGGTGAAAATCAAGCTTTTAATGTTGTTTATGTCTGTGTGGAGTTTTTAATATGCTTCAAGACAAACCATGTGCAAATTCATAGTCAACACCATTGCTGAGTATTTTCTCTTTAAAACTGCAGTGAACCAAAAATGCGGTTTGATACCACAAACTACCTTGTGACCAATCACGTTAACGTGTGATCGTCAACGAGTGGATCTCTGAGCTGGTGTGAGTGGAGGCGGAGCTAATTTGCATATTCATAGTACTGCGTTTACATTTTAATCATTTAGTCGACTCTTTTTTTTTTTTTTTTTTTTTTTCCAAAGTGACTTACAAATGAGGAGAACAAGATGCAATCAAAGTAACAATAGGGTGGCAATATGCAAGTGCTGTGACCAGTCCCAGTTAGTCTAGCATAGTACAGGTAGCAAGACTTTTTTTTAATTTTTTTATTAATAAATAGATATAGAATGGTAAGTGTTAGTATTAATGGGTCAAGTGTTGCCGAAAAAATATGCGTCTTCAGCAGTTTCTTCAAAATGGCTAAAGACTCAGCAGCTCGGGTTGAGTAAGGCTTTGAGATGGCACCACGAGGCGCAATTCACCTGCAGAACGCAAGCTTCTGGATGGCACGTAGGTTTGGAATAATGAGTCTAAGTATAGGGGTGCAGAGCCAGTGGTTGTTCTGTTGGCAGACATCAGTGCCTTATTTTGATGCGAGTGGAGTGCAAGTTTTAGAGGAGAGGTGTGACGTGTGCTCTTCAGTTTGTTAAAGACCACTCTTGCTGCAGCATTCTGGATCAGTTGTAGAGGTTTGCCAGTGCATGCTGGAAGGCCTGCCAATAGAGCATTACAATAGTCAAGTCTGGATAGAACAAGAGCTTGGACAAGGAGTTGTGTAGCATGCTCCGATAGGAAGGGCCTGATCTTCCTAATGTTATGTAAGGCAAATCTGCAGGACCAGTTAGTTCTAGCAATGTGGTCTGTGAGGTTTAATTGATCATCAATCACAACTCTAAGGTTCCTGGCTGTCCTAGATGGAGTTATAGTTGACGAACCTAGCTGAATGGAGAAGTTGTGATGAAGTGTTGGGTTAGCTGGGACCACAAGCAGATCTATCTCGTCAAGGTTGAGTTGAAGGTGGTGGTCCTTCATCCAGCAAGAAATGGCTGTCAGGCAGACTGAGATGCGAGCCGCTACCATATACTAAATGATGCAAGGGTGTAGAGTAACATTCAAGCTATTTTAAGGCATGAATACTTTTTCTTTCAAGGAATTTTTTTTTTTAAATGTCATTTTGGTGATCAAAGATGAGTTTTAAGGGATACAATTATTAACTACAGGGACAATTTAAAGGAATGGTTTGCCTAAAAATTACACTATTGTTCTAAACTTCTGTGACTGACTGACTTCTGCTGAACACAAAGGATAATTTGAAGAATCTTATTAACCAAACAATTTTGGTTTCTATTGACTTTCAAGACATTTTCTCAAAATATGTTTTATTTCCACAGAAGAATGAGTCTCACACAGGTTTGAAACAACATGATTGTTAGTAATTGACAGAATTTTCTTTAAACTGTAATGCTTAAAGGAATAGAGGCATTAGCAGCAACCTTATATAACTGCAAAAATAATGACTGTTTCAAACAACCGTCTGCTATTTTTCAAACCAAATAGTCCCTCTACAAATATGTTAGTTATTAACTTAAAAATTTCTGGTGACATTTTCTCTGTGTTAAAATATTATATAACAATATCCATAAAATATTGCTTAAAGGTACAATTGAAATAAAATATCCCAAAATCACTTGCACATTGTGATATATTTCCTGCAGTTGTGTACTTACAATATCCCAAAGGTTCCCAAAGATTTTTAATTTAAGAGAAATTCCAATTTTTAATAATGGCTCGTCCCTGTTTACTTTTCGCCTGTCAGTGATGTAATATCCGCGTTATCCCTGGTTTCCGCTCGTACTGCCATAGTAACCATGGCGACAGATGTGGACAAATGCGTTACGTCTAGCGGCACGTTTCGTTCAAACATTAGGGACCATGGCAAGCAGACTTTGGGACAGAAGGAGAACTAAAACGAGGATCAATATCGCGTGACATTTTCGAGATGCCGAGAGCTCCATGTCCTTGACAAACTTCGACTTGACAGAGACGCCGCTCCTGCATGTACTTTATTAGACAGGTAAGCAAATATACATGAAACGAATCAATGTCCCTGCTGGTCTACACAGAGAAAAAGCCCTTTCTAGGCTCTTCTGTTGTACCGAGCCATTCGTTAGTCTAGTTGTTTGATGAGAAAATTGAGTGTAGCCTATAGTTGCAATACACGCGTTAAGTTTTGTAAGCTGCGTGCAACTGCTGCAGCGGACTATTATTAGGCTACTAGAATATTAGAAATCTAATACTCCAGCTGTTTTCTCATTTTTCTACTCTTAATATTAAATAAAAAAACGACTGAACGAAAGATACACGGATTCTCTTGAACCACCACCGCGTTTGCGGCAGGAAACTACTGCAGTGCAGCCAAAATGCTCTGTTCGACTTATCTGAGATCCTTTACTCTTCCCTGTGGATGACCTGTGACCTACTTTCTGTAAGATCTGATTTTTTGAGTTTGAATTTTTGAGATTGAATTTTAGGAAACTGAATTTGAAGTTCCGAATTTCTTCATCTTGAAAACTTGAATCTGTATTTTTTTAAACTGAATATTTGCAGTATAAGAATTCAGAACAAAAAAAACTAGCTGTTTGAAAATACGTCTATAAAATTCAGCCATAAAAACATTTCAAGTAGTTAAATTTCAAATGTTCAATATTCGTTAAAAAAAAAATCAAATTCAGAACCATTTAAACTACCACCTAAAATTCAATTTTGTTAGATTACACTTGCAAATAATTCAAATTTACACAATTCAAATTCAAATAATTTTGTCATAATATAAGCTCCATAAAAGTTATAGTGTAACGTTAGACCAAGTGAAACAGCGCTGCACTACCTCACAAGATTAATTCGTCTAATAAACTGACCTATGTAAGTAGTGATTTAGCATTTGTATGTAGTTCAGTAGAATGAAATGTCCTCATTCCTTTATATCCGTGGGACTCGCGTGTGGCGCTGATATCTGTCTCTCATTAGCAATCGCGACCTGCTTCGTAAAAACATCAATGTGTTCACTCATCCATAAACATTATTAGATCCTTCGGCATGACGACAAGTTCCGTAATTCCCCTTATGCGTCATCGACCTGCACCTTAGTTATTGTAAGAGGTTAGCGACCCCTAGCGGCAAAAAAAATTACATATTGTAGCTTTAAGCATCTTTTAAGTTTTCTCCATGATGTTGCTACTTCTGGATTGGCACTGTGGGGGGCCTCAGCGAGCCAAATAATAGCAGAATTGTTTTCGACTGGCCTTGGGGAAAACTCTTACCCATCTTCGATCATTTACACATCACGCTGACGTTATTGTCTGACAGGTGTTTTTTTTTTTTTTTCTCACCATATTTTCTCATTTATCACTCAATTTTCACCTCTGTCATTGCAGGATCTGAGCAAGTGGAAGAGTCGGCGGCGGAGCACAAACTCTGACCTCCACAGAAAGCGTGAGGAGAGGGAGCAGATTGAACTTATTAGTGGGGAAGGGACCAGTGCCATCAGGACTGCACAGCTCACCTGGGGGCCGGAGGAGAGGTGTTTTATACTATAATGTATTTTACTCGCACAGTAATGCACTTTTAATCGGTTTAAGTACAGATTTTTTAAAGGAATAGTTCTACTTAAACCACAAATGACTTTTTTTTGTGTAACACAAAATAAGGAATTAAGCAGAATGTTTGAGCTGCTGTCTTCTATAGGGTACAACGGGGCAAAAGGCTCCATGAGGTAAAAGGCTCCCTTTGATTTTATTTTCCTCTAAATCACTTGATGGCACAAAAGCTTGCTGAAGCACTTTCCAAAACATCCGCTTTTCAAGATGCACGTGGACATTTGTCTGATTGTGGGCAGCAGCGCAAAGTTGATTCTGCGCTTAATTGATCTAATATTTTATGTTTTTTAAAATGTTGGAGATTTAAGTAGCAATTGAGAATCGCTAAAATTTAATTTGATTTTCAGTTTTGTTCAAGCTAATTAAAGCAACTGTTTTTCAATAACAGAACAGTATGTAAAAGTATGGTATTTGGGGTAAAATGCACCCCTGCTGTCGGGGCAAAAGGCACAATAATTAACATGATAAATATCTGGCTGACTTTTCCATTTGTTGACATGACATGGTTAGATTCAGATGGTAAATATCATATATTAAGTTGGGTGTCCACCTTAGAGATAATCACTATATTTATAATGAAACCATATTTAAAAATATGATATTAATCATATATAATAAAATATAATTTAATATTACTACTGTTATGGAATCTCATTTGATGCTTTCAGAATCTTTACTTTTTAAAAATAATTTTGTTAATGTATTTTTTTAAATATATTTTTATAATAACACATTTTAATGACAGTGCATATATTGAACAAAAATGTATTCATCAAAATAAACAGAAAATACTGCAAACTTATGGAGGACCAAATTACTCAATGTAATTAAATACTTAATGAATTCAATAAACCTTTAAATGCACCAGTTAATTATAAAATAATGATTGAATTATTAATTAAAATAAATCTATAAATAAATGTATCGATTTATTTTATAAAATGTCAATTTTTTTTCATAATAAAATGTGCTTTTTCAAAAAGCCGTTTTTCATAATATGCTCAATTTAGGATGTTTACGGCTATTTGACGAATCATGTATTTCCAAAGCATGATTTTCCCCCCAAATTTTATTTGCCAAAGTTGACCAATGCCAATCATCATGCAACAAAACTGCTTGGTGCTAATTTGCTAATCCTTTCAGATACTTGAGTCTGATGAGTGGCATGGTGAATTGAAAGATTTTTGCTCATAATTTGCTAATACGCTAATTCAGTGCTATATCAAATATGTACAATAAATAGCATTACGATGTCCAGAAATCAATTACAATAGTACATTGAGTGTAATGTATCGACATGTATTGACTTGATGTTCAATGTGATAGTTTCATTCTTACGTCTACTATAATACAATATATTGTTAGTCCTGAGATTCTTCACGTTAGTGCATAAATGCATAGATCCGCATTTATCATTCGTGTTCCCTAATGGTCTGGTGGTAGAAATTAAGCGTGTCAGAGGTTCCCTTGTACTGTGTTTTTTTTTTCATTTTTTCCCCCATTATTTTCAAAGATAAGCAGGGACACGTTTGTGTGCATTTTGTTAGTGATTTTGCCGGAATAGAGAGTCTGCAATGGCATTAAGCGATAGGTTGATGCCAAAAGAGAACACTGTATCCGTGCCACTGATAACAGCGGCAACAAACAGCATGATTTCAAAAACATCCAGTGCCAGATCGCCTCTTATTTAAGACAAATTAACATCAACATGTTTCATTTGCATTAGGTATATCCGTGCAACGACATATTTTCAAAAAAATAGTAGTGGTTACAATAGAGTCTGGCGAAAAGTGGTGGGGACATGTCCCACCCGCATATTACACCTATGAGTAGATTCAATCCGGAGATATGTGAAAGATATTGTCTCATTTAGATGGATTTGTCATGTCTGCCCTCTTCAACTTTAAAACAATTAGCGCCAAGCAGCGCCCACTGTCTGTTGATTGGCATTTGTGAAATGTCCTCTATTATGAACTATCTTTGGGAAAATTGTGCTTTGGAAATACATGATTCATCAAATGGGTATCATTTGTAAATTCAGCATATTATTAGAAAAGCACATTTTATTATGAAAAAAATTATATTTAAACAGTAATAGTGTGTGAAAGAGAATATTGTGAAATATATTAAACAAATGTTGTTGTTGTTTTTTCATGGAATTTTACAAAATTAAATTATTTAATAATTATTTAATTATTTCAGAATAAACTGGTGCATTTAATTGTTTTATTGAATTCAGTTTTTTTTTTTTTTAATTTTGGTTTTCCATACAAACTTTGCTAAGGTAATTATTTTGAACAAGTATTAAAGACATTGTTAAAAACATATTATTTGATATTATATTATTTTATAGTATTTGGATAAATAATGTGTGCCTTTTGTCCCATGCTGGTGAGCTATTTATCTCGTGTATGGGGTAAAAGGCCCACCTTGCCACCTCATATATTTATAAGATTTTTCACAATACTCAGTGTCCTACAATAGCTTTTCGTTAACACTAAAAGTTCAAGTGAAAGTCTTGTTTGATAGCCGTGGTCACATTTACTGTCATCATATATATGAAAAAAAACAACAACAGATTCGTCATTCTGCTTAACTCCTTTTCTGTTCATGGTAGAAAGAAAGTCATGTGGGTTTTGAAAGTCATGATGATGATAGATTGTGAATTTATGTGCCAGATTTACATAGGAGGCATGTTTTTGTGCATAAAGGAATACAAGTAGAATTTGCATGTGCTATGTCAGTGCAAAAAAGTTCAACTGTTTAGTGAATTTCCTTAGTCTGTAACACTTCACAATAAGGTGTTAGTTATTACGATGTATGTATATAGTTGTATTAGTTACTACCAGGGTTTCTGCGGGTCTTAAATTCTTAAAATTTCCCTTGCAAAAACCCTGTAGTCCATTTACAGCATTTATTAATCTGAATGATAATTTCTGCATATACATTTCAAGTTCCAATTAATATAAACAATAGTGTATTAATAAATTAACAGATTAAAGGGCAATTCAGTAGTTCTTTAGCTAGCATTAGCATCGCTGTTCATGTATTTAAGTATCGTTCCCACAATGCTGTTTAATGCTGGGGTCGGTTGCGTAAACCTAAGACTAGTTTTAGTTAGTTAAGGATTTTTTTTTTTCTTTTAAGACTGTTCATAACTTTTTGGAGTCAGTTACATAAAATGTAGATTGGTATAATTTGATCCCAAAACGTAACTGCTAGTGGGTCATAGATCTTAAGACACTGGCTTAACATAATGGCTCCTTTATCTGTCTAACACAAAGAAGCTACCTTGGTGTTATTACTCAATGTTCTGTCATCAGCTTTTTTTTTTTTTTTTCTGCCTTCAGATCTGCACCACATATAATTTTTTTTTTTTTATAGAGAACTATTACAGAACAGCCTTCATCTTATTTTGAGTGTACGCCATTCAGATGGCTCTTCATAAAATCAATTAATTTTTTAACATGTAAAAAATTTTCAATTAGCATCAAACTACTGAACGCACCTTTAACAACGAAGAATAATATATTTGTATTTTAGCATCCATCTAGATTAAAAAAAGATAAAAAATTGTTCATTTATTTAATTATTCCTAATGCATTAAGTGATGTTATCTAAAGTGCTACGACTTGTTCACGTGTGGCTAATAGAGACATTTGATAGTTACACCTGTCCCCCAAGCCCTCTCCACCCCCACTCCCCTTCCATTACCAGCCATGTGCTTTCTAGTAGAGTCCTGTCACAACCTTAAACTCCTACCCTGGGATCAGATCAGACATTCATTCCTGTTGGTTCACTCTCTTCCAGCTCCAACATGCCTGGACCCATGAGTGATGCAGGGTCCAGTGTCAGCAGTGCTAGGGTAACTGGATGGTCAACCACCTCGGCTTCATCCCTCACGAACGGGACATCATCTTCTCTGGCCAGAGGCACTGACATAGAGACGCCTGACTCAGCCCAAATGTGCACCGGTGAATTCTTTACCCCTTCAGCAGCTGTTGTGTCCAAACCCTACGAGCAGCAGGGTCCAGACTTCAGCCGCCGTGATAGTTTCCTAGAGAGCTTCTATGCAGGGGGAGCACGCATATCTGCCACTCTACCGAGGGGTTTCAGAAGGTCAGAAGGTTGCTCGCGCCTCTCCACAGGCATCACACCACGTCTATTTGGAGCCAAACCCTCCAAAATGTCCTCACTACCCAAAATGTATTCCGTAAGTGACCATTCACAGCCTTACATGTTGCTCATGTGTGCTTTATTCATAAAGTCAGATTTGAATGTCAAGTCTTGATTAGTCTGGATTCTCAATGTGGAGGCTTTTGATTCTGATTAATGTGGGTTTTTTTTTGTGTCCATTTCACTTGGTATTTAGGATCCCTCTGTCTGATTTATTGTGCAACAACTACTATACTTTCTCTCGCTTTTCTCCTTTTATATAGTGCAGTTTTATAGCCTTGATGTCAGCCGAACTTAGCCCCGCCCACAACATTTGAGGTCGGGAATTCTGGACTTGATCCGTTGTGGAGCAACTATGCTCGAACCAGAGCTGTTCGGACCAATCAAATTGTCAGGGCGGGCTTTATACGATGATGGACAGATGATCAACAGTAAAGTAATCATCCACGTCACCAAAGAGTGCTTGGGTTGAATTCGTTTACAACAAAGACGGCTGCTGCTGGAGAATTGAGATGTGTAGATTCCGCCATCATCTGTTATAGAAGATATAGACCGCGCATTAATTTTAAAAGTGGAACAGAGAACCGCGATCAAGGCATTTGTCGATCGGAAAGCTAAATGAAGAACATACGTCACTTACTCCATTGCTCTGATTGGTTGTAGGTCTATCCAATTGAGTGCAGAGGCATTTTCCTTCCTGGTTTGGTTTGAAACACGCCCCTTAATCACAGTCCAATGGAGCAGTATCAGACTCATATTCTGACTACGTCAGGCTAGCAGTTTTATTTTTCTGTTCCCTGAATTTTCCACTCCACCAGAACCATGATATCGTACAAAAAAAGCTTATTTCATGCTTAAAAGGTTTGACCTTTTGAACATGTATAGAGGTTTTCTGTAAATAGGGATGTGCACGAGTACCCGATTAATCAAAAGTGACAGCAATGATCTTAAAAACATATGTAGATTGGTTTTGGCGGCATATGGTCAGTACCTTGAGGTCTGATTAGTTTTGTGACCGCATGCCATCCAGTGGCCATAAATGTGTTAATGTTAAGATTGTGCCTAGTCTGACCAAATAGCTGTTAGCCAAGTGGTAATCAGTCTTACTTTTCAGATTCAATGGTTTTATTTAAAGGACTTAAAAAAATGGCTAGTCTTAAAAAATAAATAAATAAATAAAAAATAGATGACTAACTTGTAAGACTGGTCTAAGCAGTTTATGCAACCGGCCACAGATCGGAAAACTAAAGTGAAACTCTTCCAAAAGCGCACGGTGATGAGCATGGAGTGGTCATTGTTGAGCTGGGTGATACAGCTTAAAAAAAATGATGATGATAATAATTGCAGAACTAGTGTAATGTCATGGTCTTTAGGAAACAAAACCGCCAATTAAAAAGATCCACTGAAATTTTATATTCATGTTTTTTTTGTTTTTTTTTGGGTCAGAAGTAACCTCGTATAGTGAGAATATTAAATCTATATTGGCCAGCATTATTCTTCAATGAAAATTTGTTCCACCTGACCTTGACCTACAGTAATTGTTAGTTTCTAAACAGTACTTGGTGTCTCTCTCTTTCTCTCTGTGATAAAGGAGTGGGGGATGAGGAAGAGTGGTAGTTTGTGCAGTGTTCTGTGTGTGAAGTTTAGTGTTTCTCTTCATCACTTGATCATCTAGCGGCTGGCTTATGAATAATGAATCGAGCCACTACTACTGCTCTGCTCTCTGGGTGCTTCGTGAAACCCAAGCTAAGACTTCGGTGTGCCTTGTGTGTGCTTTTCCATGACGGGCTTCTCAACCATGTGTGGACACACGCACTGTTTGGCCACTGTGTCTCAAACAAAAGCAATTATGTTGCCTCTGTATATTGTACTGTGTGTGTGTGTGTGTGTTTTAATAATAATGTGGCTTTATACATTTGAATTTAAGATTAAAGTCAACAAGAAATGGCGCATGAAACTTTTTCAGAGATGGACCAAGTTTTTTTTTTTTTCATTCATGGGCTTGTTAAAACCAATTTGAGGCATATTCAAATTTTCAGTGCTCTAATACACAATCCTAAATTGAACAGAATTCATGGTTGTATACTGTAAGTGGTTGTTAAATAAATTGGCCACTTTATTTATTTGGTTTTATCTTGTGTTTCTACAGATTGATGACTCTCATAAAAGCCTGATCAGTGGACACAGAGACTACTCAATCATCCCCTCTTTCGTCAGCGGTCAAGGAAAGGTCACAGCCTCTGCCGAGACAGGTCACTCTCGTTCAAGCACTCATCCAATCAACCCTAAGAAAGCGGATGAAGACTGGAGAGATGGAAGGTCATCAGCGCCTCCCATGAACTCTTTCGTCACTAAAGTGACCATGGCCGCTTCCATGATACAAGCATCTCCTCCTGTTTTCTCAAAAATCCAAGAAATTAAGGTAGGCTCCTTGATGATCTGAACTAATCCAACCATGACGTCCAGGACATCCCTGACCTACCTGGAACACTTTTCACTGGAATATTATATTATATTATATTATATTAATAATGCACTATAAAAATGTGTATAAAATTACTTAAACTGCAATGTTATAGATATGCCTAGAAGTCCATTTAAGACAAATGATTTATTTATTATTTATCTTTCATTTATGCAGGTATGTGTGATAGTGGACACAGTTTGTGTTGAACTGACTGAAGCAGATTTCTTGAGGAAGAAGGTGTCATGGGATCCTCAGGTGTCACATTCTCCCTCTGTATCTCTCCCTCTCTATCTCTCTCTCTCTCAGGTGGGTCAAAGTGAAATGCGAGTCTGTTTGAATCAGAAGCCTAACAGCGGGAGAGACTTTGGATTCAAGGCTCACTGGGACTCAACTGGTGCTTGTGTGAAATCAGTTCAAGCAGGTAAGACTTATAATTCAAAACGGTTCAAAACTGTTGAACTAGAATAACTGCTCCTTTTAAATGCATCTGGGCTTTGCAATTTCACTTTATAAGAGTGAAATGTGAACCAGCTGTAAATCAGTCAGGTTAGATGCCTATTTCTACCATGCAGAATCTGTTTAGAGATATAGGGTGAAACTTTGGTGGTGTGCTTTTATGGATGAATGGGGGTAATGGAGATGATAACTGTGAGTACAAATTACATTTCAGAAAATGAAAAATCTTAAATACAGAGTTTGAGTTTGTGGATCTTTATTGTGTATCACACCGTGTGCTTGACAGTTATTTTTGTAGTTTCTTTGATCTTTGAGAATGCAAGGAGTGTGTGTATTGCCATGTACGTTTACGTTCAGTCACAGTGTGTAATTCTCAGGGTTGTGGAGTGAGACTGAGATGAATGATTTATAGAGAACAGTGAAGGTGTGTTTTACTGTGCATTAGTCTGATTGGTTAAACTGAAGAAGTCTTGGAACCCGTCCTGAAGGGAGTCTGGTCCTGAGCTTAGTATATATCATCATGAATGAGAGGAGAGGCAGCATTCATCTGTGACCTGTGCATTTACAAAAGCAGGTTAGGGTGGCCATGCATGTAGTAAATATAGTCTAAAGCACATCTCCATTATATCAGCTCTCATCTGTATTGTTGTATAGAAGATACGGAGAGAGGTTGGTTCTGACTCCTGACATCCTTTAATCAGATGTATTGTGTTAACGGAGTTAACAGACAGGCTGAGGTAGAAGGCTTGGGTTGATCTCCTTCCCAGAGTTCCATTAAACACACTAACCTACATTTACTACCTCATCAATGATGTATGAACCTGTTGTTCTTTTCTATTTAGGGCTGTCAGTCAGTTAATATATCATGAGGATGTAATTATTAATCTTTTTTTATTTTTTTTATTTTTTATGCATGCATGTTTAATGCATTTTTATACAGTACGTGTGTGTGTGTGTGTAAAAAATGCTCAAATGTTGTTTTCAGTACTGAAATTCAGGGTAAATTATACGTGCATTATAAATGAATAAATTAGACACCAGGCAAAGTCTACAACACTATTCTTGTCTCACTTGCACAAAAATCACAGATTATATATCTGAAATAGTTTAATAACTTTTCATTCCCTTTGTGGACTTGCATATGTGAATGTTTTTGGCCACTGACAAGTTGTGATATTACATTATAATAAATGTATTTATTTATTCATTGGTGTAAAGTAAATTAAGTAAAAAAAAAAAAAAAAAGAAGCAGAATGAGAATATTATTCTATGACATACATAGAAGGCTATGTACAATGAAATATACTATGAAATTATACAATGTTAAATGTACAAAAAAGTAAATGGAATAACTACCAGGAACAGAATCAATATACAGAGAAATATACAGCATTATGCTCTATATACAGAAATTCAAGAATAAGATTAATTTAAAAGATTAATTAATAAAGAATAATTCAAGTTGAATTAGATTGAAGATTGAAGAGCTGACGTCCTGTTTGCACTTCATCAGATTAAGATCTCAGTAAATGAAAACCTACTTGAACTTTATTTGTTTTCAATAAATATCCTATTGGTCTAATATCAAGAAATAAAGTTGATTCTGTACTCACAAACCTTCTCAGTTTAGCTTAAAGGCACAGCCTTGACCTGCTTCATCGCTGTACCTGCATCACACAGGCAGCCCAGCGGAGTTGTGTGGTCTGCTGATGGGGGATGAGATCGTGGCGTTGGGTGGATGCAGGGTTGCCGAAATGAATTATGAGCAGTTTAAGGTCAGCATGGACTCGGCACAGCAAAAAGGCACTTTACTGATGGACATCCGGCGACATGGCCAAAATGGTGAGGGTGTGGAAACTGTAAGAATCAGCCCTCTCTGTGTAAACTGAGCATCATTTCACCAACATAATTTTGTTCTACCAACAAGGGAATGTGTGACAATAAATCAAATAGAAATATATTTTAATTTCTTAAATCACACTTTGGGTTTTTTGCCTCTTTAATGACACTGTTCATATTCAGAGTACAATATTGCATACATACACTGTGGAATTGGCATAGAAATTATTTCTAGAAACGGCTGTTGCAATTTGATGTTGGGTTTTTCGTCTTTACATTTTCTGGCATGGTTCCTTCTGCTTTTGAGCTGAGAAAATGAAGGCGCCGTTCCAGAATCAGATGCTTTCTTTTGCTTTCTGTCACTGTGGGAAGGTGGTCTATCTGTCTGTCTGTCTGTCAGTCATTCTCACTGTCCGGTCTGATAAAGACTCTATTGCATCAGTAATCTTTGCTTCAATATTATCAAAGGGAATAATTATTAGCACCCTTTAATTTCATTTAATGCTCACTTTTATATTATACCATATAATTATACCCACTTAAAATTCCCCTTTCACAAATTACATCTAATTCTAATTTAAATAATTGGTCTAAATCACTAACAAGTTCGCAAACATGTGATCTGGCATTTCTGAATTGCTCATGTATGTTTTGGGTACTGGACAGACTGGGGCAGTGGCCACCCTTCCCTACCGTACAAGAGCCATAAGACCATCAATTTGACCAGTGCCAATTCAACACTTATAGGGCGGCCCGAGCACTATGTCTCGATCAGCACAACCTCAGACTCTTCAGTGGAGACTGTGGTGAAGACACAGGTCAACGGACAGCCTGCTAATGTGAGTCAGGACAGGAATATAATGAATGTGGTGGACTGTGGGAAATCAATGAGTTAAACTGTTGTTGTTGTTTAATTTTGTTCATTTTTAGTACTTGACCTCGTTGGTAATTAATGTGCTTGTTTGTACAGTGATTGTTTAAGGGTACACCATTGGTCAATTTTTTTTTAAAGAAAATAATACTTTTATATTCAGCAAGGATGCATTAAAATGATCAAAAGTGACACTGAAGACTTTGTTACAATTTCGGTTTCAACTAAGGGTACGTTTACACGACAATGATATGCTTAAAACGGAAAGTTTTCCCTTTGAGTTTTCCGCATACAAACAACACCATTGTCAAAACGATCCCCATTCACATGGATCTGTGAAAACGACTGAAAATGATGTATTCTGCTGCCAGGCCGTTAGATGTCAAATGAAACATTATATGGACTGAACACGTAATACGTGTGTGCATGAGCTCAATTCGTTTTCAAAAGTTTGCGTTTTCAGACACCCAAAACGCCGTTGTCGTGTAAATAGACGGCCAAAACGCATAACTTTAAGTTTTTAGTTGAAAACGGTGTCGTGTAAACAGCCCCTAAATTTCCGTCATGAATTCTGAAGAATCATGTGACACTGAAGACTGTTAATGGCTGCTGAATATTCAGCTTTGAAATCACTAAATTATGTAAATTACATAAAGAAATTACATTTTAAATCATATTAAAATAGAAAAGTTATTTTAAATGATTATAGTATTTAACATTACTGTTTTTATTATTATTATTATTATTATTAATAAATGCAACTTTGGTGTGCATAAGAGACCTGAAAAACATGTTAAAAATCTTACTGACCTCAAACTGTTTAATGGTAGTGTACTTTCTAATTTAATCATAATTCTTTTTATGTATTTATTTACTTCTTTTTTTTACTTCACATGTTTCAGAAAGTACTATCTAAAACGGTGAATGGACGAATCCAGGACAATCCAGTTGCTCTAAGAAACAAAGGTGGGTGCTTTAATACCAGTTTAGCAATCTAATCTTTGTCCTTGTTCAGAGCTGAACCTAACAATTTCCACGTTATTTTTTTAAAAAAGAGACCAAGAGATGTGGATAATCAAATTTCTTTGCACTGTTTTGTCCCCACCTGTGTTGTAGACTATGAGAACATAGCTTTGAAAATTCATAGAAGAAAGTTAGAATTTTTCATGCAGAAAGGTAACCGCATTCGCTCAGGCTGTAGCAGTTTAATGCTTTATGGCTAATTGATCACTGCAGCTTATTCATTTAATTATGCTGTGACTGATTGTGATCAAGCACACTCTTAATGGAGTGTATTGGTGCGGTCTGTTCTGTTGAATATTAATGTCTGAATTCACTTAAAAACAGATGGGTTTGCTTATTCTGCATTCTAAGGGCCTGACTAACTAAAGCATTTAGTACATACGGTTACATCTGTCACCCAGTTATGTTAATATTATTTTTTTTTTACACATTCTTTTCTAACTACTGTGTGTACCAAAAGCTTTTATTAGTTAAGCTCTAGGTCTGAGCATAAAGATCTGAAATCGCTCCATGGATTTCTTATGCTTTCCATTTTTCTAAAAGCTAATGCTCTGTCCATCAGGTGCCACTGTCAGCTCCTGGGTCTATCTCTGTGGTAAATAAAGATGGTGTGCTTTCAATGTGCATGCGATACACTGTAATAACTGAAATATGAAGACTGTTGTTTCTTTATTTCTGTTTCTGTCTGTCTGTAATTGGTTGTGCGTGATTCCTGTCTTATTGCAGAACAGTTTACAAAGAAAACCTTGTGTTAGTTAGTCTCTAATAATTTAGTTTTCCAACCAATCAGATTCCTCTGCAATTCACTGTTATTGAACAGAGACAATTCTAAAGACATTGTTTTTTGCACATTCATTGTTTACTTCTGTCTTGCGTGTTGTTTAAAGCCTGCGTACCAGCATGTGAGTGTGAATTTGTTGTGCGCTCGCTCGACCGTGGTGGCTTTGGTTACAGTTTTGTCATATGAGCGGGGTGTGTGTGTGTGTCAGAATCACTGAGCAGCATGAATCAACGGGTTACAGGCTTGGGAAACTCATGGCTATGTGTGGGATCTGTTATGCTATTTAAACGGATAATCTTTGTTTCCACCTCTTTTACTAGGTGGCTCGGAGTCTGCCATCTCTGATGTGAGTCACTACTGTCATTCACATTTAGTTTTTATCAATATTAAAGCCTGATCCTGATTTATTAGTATGCTGATACTGTCTAAATTTGACTTTTTGGTTAATTTATTCATATTGTTACTCTCTGGCATCAGCTCCAGGTTCCCTCCATCAGTTCCACCTCCTCTCGCTGGTCCTGGGATCATGAGGAGGAGAGGCGGCGGCAGGAGAAATGGCAGATGGAACAAGAGCGCCTCCTGCAGGTACCACCAAATCACACTTCTTTCTTAACCATAACCAGATCTTGAATGCGAGATGTTTCAGAATAGATTTTGTTTTTATGGTGACATGAAGTAATGATTAATTTCATATATTTTTGTTTAAGTTTTAGTTAGTATAGTTAAAATAGCAATTTGTTTATTAAGAATGAAGTTTAAAAAAGTGTGTATGTTTATATGTGTGTGTATGTTTATATATATGTATGTGTGTGTGTGTGTGTGTGTGTGTGTGTGTGTATATATATGTATGTGAAATATTGAATTACCAATTCCAATCTGGTGTAAAATCTTTGATAGTGTAATTCAGCCCATTGTGCTGTATGGAAGTGAGGTTTGGGGTCCACTCAGTGATCAGAGCTACACTAGATGGGACAGAAGCCTTACACACAGAATTCTGCAAAGTCATTCTAAAACTACAAAGGAAAAACCCAATAATGCATGTAGGGCAGAATTAGGCCAATTCCCATTGATTGATAATCTGCAAAAAAGTCCCTCAAATTTTGGATTCATCTAAAATCAAGTCCCACATTATCGCTACATTTTAAGCATTACAAACCCAAGAACTGAACCCTGAAAAAAGTCCCCTCAGTCAGCTGGTTCTGAGACTCACTAACCTGACTAACTCTACTAACACTAACCATTCTCAGACCAGCACTGCTTCTCACACAAACATCAAAATAAACCAAATTATCGAACAGTCTAAAAATACATATCTGGAACATTAGGACACACACTGGAACACAACACAAACTAAATCGCTAAGTAAATTACAATTCTGTCGAACTCTGAAATCAAATGATGAATTGGAAGAATATCTCCTGAGTGTGAGAGACACAAAGCAGAGACGGATCCTGAGCAAGCACAGGCTCAGTGAACACAGTCTAGAGCCATCGAGACCGGCAGACACAGAAAGAGCTGGTTACCCAGAGAGCAAAGGGTGTGTTAACTGTAGGACAGGAGATATCGAAACAGAGACACACTTCCTCCTTCACTGTCATAAATACAGTTCAATCAGAGACCTCTACTTAAACAAATTCACTAACTTAATAAAGAACTTTACAGCCATGACTGAAATAGAACAGATAAAGATAATATTAGGAGAAGGACAGACAGCAGCACTGGCTGCTAGATACGTGTGGATGTGTCACAGCCTGAGAGACAGCAGGTGAATGTGTGTGTCTGACCTCAGTGTGTTTCCCTACTGTCCACCACAGTGACCCTCAGTAGTGTGTGTGTGTGTGTGTGTGTGTACATATTAAAACACTGTGGTATCAAATGTTCACATGTTCTAATTTGTTACACTGTTTATTTAAAGGCACTCTATGCAAGATTTGTACCTTAATATAACAGCTTCGAAATCATTCCGATGGTAAACGAACTCATAGTAGGGCGAATCATCCCGATAGCAAACCAGCATTGCAAGTTAGAGAGGTGGCGCCCCGACAAATCTCGCGAGAATCACGACTTGCTTTACAGCACGACGTCACATACATTAACAACATATGAAGCAGCCTCTATGGAAGACACTAGCACACATTTCAGACGTGAATCACGGCAGAGTCGACGAAGAAAGCACGGTCGGAAGAGTGCAGAGACGGCTCTGCGCGAGTGGTATTTACGACAGTAACGTTAAAGCAGGGCTATGCAGTTTCGGGAATTTCTTCGCTGTATTCTCGCTTTTTGCTCGCGGGTTTCTTTATAGAGCTCCCCCTACAGCTTCGGAATATTTGACAACACTGTCGAAAAACTCGTTGGCGACTCAGATACCAGAGGCTAGTAGATCAACGACATCAAAGCAGATGGGACATTCTTTAAAACGTCTTCTTCATTCGGGTTCGAACAGCGTGAGGGAGCGCAATAATGACACAATTTTAGCAGATTTTTTTGCCGTAAAGCAATTCGTTACATCGCGAGACCTGATATCACGCGATACTTCCTGACGCTGCGCCCGGCGGCCCGCCGGCTCAAAGTTGCAAGGGTGGTTTTTCGGCTCACAGGCGCTTGGGGGGTGCGAGACGACCACCATTCAACCCGGAAAAAAGTCATATAACTATTCCAATGACTCCGAAACTGTTCGGTTAAGGTAAAAAAGTTACTTAGTTCACCTTTAAATACAAATACTCCACAGCGACTCTAGGGGTGGCTGTTTGAGAAAAACGGAAACTGTATAGTGTGCCTTTAAATATAAGTTAAGTTATATTTTCTTCTATTATTTTCTTAATAATTATTATTATTATTATTATTATTATTATTATTATTATTATATGTATTCCAAGCTTTGGCAATATTTACAGTCATGCCAGTAACGCAATTTTGAATATATACACATACACTGATGGAGGGAATTTGTTTTGCTGATACAATTATTTGTAATAAACCGTTACATTGAAAAAATGTTGTCTGCGCTGGTTTCAGGAAAAGTATCGACGTGATCAGGAGAAGTTAGAGGAGGAGTGGAGAAGAGCTCAGGAGGAATTTTATGGAGAGGGGCACGGTGGTCCTGAGGTCAGAGGATTGTAGTAACATTGTATAAAGTGTTTGCATTCCGTTGCTCTGCAATACTCTGCAGTCATTATAAAATGGTGAATAGTGAACACTGTTATTATTTACTTTCTGCCGGTAATAGGAGCAGAAATGCCTTGCTGTGCTGTCCAATGGAAATACTACCGCTCATATTCCACCTCCCATTGCTACCACTTCAGTGGCATCCAGTCAGATTGCAGAGAAGGAGGGAGCAGAACAGAACAGACAGGCCGCTGTGCAAATAGCAGCTGGACACCAGCCACTTAAGACAGAAGTGGAGTGCGATTCAACCACAAAGAGTCAGTGGTAAGAAATATGCCAAGCACAAGGTCAAAAATAAGTTGTAGTAGTTTTATGTTGTTCATGCCGATAACATATTAGGATTTTGCATTTCCCTAAATATTAGGCAAGTCTGGCAAAGCATTAATGCATATAATTTCAAAAGACAAGCCCACAAAATGAAGATGATTCAGTAATTTAATTAAAGACATTCAATAAAAATGTTATAAAGACATAACATCATTGTAGCAAAGAAGTCTTAATATATAGTATTCAACAGAACTCACTGTTTGTTTTATTTCCATATCATTGAACATATCACTGGCGCCGGGACAGTCCACAGGAATCCATTTGAGTTTGCCAGCCAGTCTGAGGAAGTAGGCCCGTTCACACAGGACATATTTTTCGGACGTTTTTTTAGCAGATGTTGAATCCAGCTGTGTTTTTCAGCTATGAGCACGTTTTTAACAAGGCAAAATTAATAGCATTAGTTAGTTTTATTATTGTTATTATTATTTTAGCATTAGTTTTTTTTTTTTAATAGATCACACTAAATTACCATGTTATATTGACAGCCATAATTAATATGTATTGTCAATTTCAAAGTAGTAGTGAAATATTCTTGTATTGAGTGCAGTGTGGAGTTGCATGTTCATGTTGCTGTTGCTTTGGTCATTTCTTGCATGTCTATCTATGTGCTGCTTCTGCTCTGTCCTGCTTCAGCTCAGAGGAGTCCTATGGGTTTGCCAAGCTTACAGTTTCCGACAGGTCAGTTTGCTTTTGTGGCTATTTGCTTCTTTTAATGGCTTTTGTGGCATAAGGAAAGATGTGATGTAGTAAATCTGGCAGCACTTTTTTCTGTACTGAAAGATTTTCCACTGTCTTAAAGGGAACGTGTGTATTTTTTTCCATTATTAAAATACTTTCTCACTTTAATGGGAAGAGAAAGTTATCAGTAATTCAGAGTTTTATTTTCCATGAGAAATGTAAGCAAGATAATTTTAACAATTCTGTTAAGAAATGTTAATTCTGATTACAATTCCATTTAGTAATGTTTCACATTGCCCTATCTTTCTCATCACATTCAGTTCTGTCCTCATTGCCAGATATTTTGCAGGCATTTATTGTTGGTGATGCAAAAATAGCACACTTCACATTTGAAGTTAGGCTTGCAGTGGTCATGTGTTTTTTTCCACTCTTATTTTTTTTTTTTCTCCCTTTTTTTTCATATGCTTATTTTGCCTAGGACAAAGTCCAAATCTACCCCTGCACTTGAAAGCCTTCACAAACAAGATGCTAAAGGTCTGATTAGTTTTCATTTTGATTATTCTTATGCGAGTTGTGAGTTATACAATATTATACAATGCTCCTCTTCTCTGGCTTGTCCCTTCATTAGCTGCAGGGAGCGGTAAAAAGAAGGGACAGCTGTCACAGGCAGAAAAGGAACGTCTGCAGATCCTGGAGGAGATGAGGAAGAAAACGCAGCTCCTCACAGACGGCAGTTGGATCCGTCAGCGAAATGCCAGCATCAACAAAGAGTCCATCACTGCGGGATCGTCAATCAAGAGGTCCCAATGAATAAACTGAATAAACATTTTCCATTTATACTGTTTAGCACAGATTCTCTTTGTCAGCTTGTACTACTGTTTAAATGTTTGAAAAGTGGGACGCACTGAAAATTGAGCTTTGCCATCGCAGGAACTTTTTTTTTATTATGTTAATAGTCAAAATATTTTAAAATAGAAAACGGTTCTTTTAAATTATAATAATATTTCACAATATTACTGTTTTTACTAGTGGTCGACCGATATTGTTTTTTTTGATTGCATATATATCATTTTTTTTTAATTAGTATTTAATACATTTGAAATAAATATTTTAAAATCTTCAAAATATGCTTATACTTTAGATGGCAACTTCTTGATTCTTCAATCCTGTTACAGTATTTTTCTCAAAGAAAGTAATTGTTTAAAATGAATAAAAAGGAAGTAAACTGTAATGGGACTCAGTAATCTGGTAAGTTATATTTTGTCAAATTAAAACAAGGTAACACTAATTTTACATACAGCACACAGTCAAAATTAAATTGGATATAGCACTGCATATTTTTAAATCAAGGGTTTAAAGTTTGTTAATCGTGCGTCTCCAGTGAAGCTGAACTCTCCTGTCTGCATTTAATTCACACGGACCGAACGTCACGCACAGAGTAACACGTTTATGCAGGCTACAAATGCGCACCTCAGAAAAGTTAAGGTTTGTGAAATTAAATGTTTATTAGATATTCAGAGATTTGTTTAAATTATATAAATGCATATTTGCTGAATGCTAACAGTGAATGAGTAAGTATAATAGTGTTTGCCTATACTAATAATATAAAAGTAAACGCTATACTTTTTTGCATACCGTTTACTTTTTTTTAACTGTTCTATCTAATAACGTATTAAATATGACTGTTAAACAAAGACCGTAAACGCTTCTAACACATCGGCCAATTAGAAAAACCAATAAGAAAAACTATATTGGTCGACCACTAGTTTTTACTGTATTTTGATAAAATATGCTGTCTTGTTGAGCAACTGAGCATAAGAGACTTCCTTCCAAAACATAAAAAAAAAAAAAAATCTTACTGATCCCAAACTTTTGAATAATAGTGTAATTTTTGTCAACAGGGAATGCATCATTTCCAGTCTGTCTTTAACATCTCAATCTCTTCCCAGATATGAATCGCTGGAGAACCTCCACTCGACCAGCTCCTGGTCCAGGCAGTCCTACACTTCAGGCATCACAAACAGACCCCATTCTGTTCTGGGAAGCACCGGCTCTTACAGTAGAGGACGCAGCAGCTTGGGCCCTGGCTCAGCGATCTTCTCTACTGGTCTTAAACAGAGCTCCTTGTCAGCCTCCAACTTTCACACTCAACCAATCACAACTACGCCTGAGCCCTCGGTCCCTGAGTCCTATTCAAACTCTCAGCAGAGTGGCAGGTATGAACTAGTCAAAGCAACCAAAGCATTGCTTTACATAAAATGCATATTCAGTTTAAACACCTTTAAGCCAATTTTAAGTACAGCTCTTTTTCCTTAAGGATCTCACTCTACCTGACCTTTAACCCCAGGTATTTTAGCAATCAGTGACTATGGTCGGAATGGTATACTCGTGTACTGCATATTGCAGCATATGACGTGGCGTACACTATCGTTCAAAAGTTTGGGATTAGTACAATTTAAAAAAAATTATAATTAATACTTGTATTCAGCAAGGATGGATAAATTGATCAAAAATGAGAGAAATACATTTCAAATAAATGATCTTCTTTTGAACTTTCTATTCATCGAATCCTGAAAAAAAAAAAGATTTTAAGTATCTTATCTTAGTGTCTTAAAATATTAAACAGCTCAACTGTTCAACATTATAATGAGATGTTTCTTCAGTACAAAATCAGCATATTAGAATAATTGATCTGAAGGATCATGTGACACTGAAAACTGGAGCAATGATGCTGAAAATTCAGCTTTGTCATCACAGGAATACATGTATAACTTTTAAAATGTATTAAAATAGAAAAGTCATTTTAAACTGCAAAAAATATTTCAAAATATTATTGTTTCTACTGTATATTACCAGTCTTGGTGAGCATAAGAGACTTCTTTCAAAAACGAATCTTACCGACCCCAAACATTTAAACGGTACTGTACAAAATATTCTGCATTGTCTAATGTATTGCATACAATGTTCAAAAAACAGTATGTGAAAGAGTATGCAATGTTCAACAATATTTCTTGTAAATAGTTGTATGTTACAAAACCTCACTACGTTCCAGGCTAAATCAACCATTTGTAGTCTAGTTTATCTTGGAAATACTGTACTGTTAATTTGTAATCTCTTTTGCGGTTTTATAAATATGCCGTCAAAGAATGTAAAATGTGAAAATTATTATTGCTTCCAGTCCATTTGTTACACTGAAAGCTCAAGTGGAGAGTATTGCTTGCATTGTTGGTAGCAGTATCCCACACAGCGTGCATTTTGACAATTTGGGTATTCCATGGAACACTGTGCATGCTGTGTTAATGTGTACAGTATACATGCAGCGTAGTATGCTATTCCGAACCTTTCAGTACTCTGCCGCCAACCTCTTCTGTTAAATGCAGTCAAATCAGGGAAAGGGCAGAGCAAATGCTGTCTTGTTTCTGACATTGACACTGACTCTGACACTGGCATGTGGTGCCTGTAGGCTGCTCAGTGGCAGGCGGATGTGCTCGAGGTGCGAGCAGCCTCTAGGGAAGGGAGCCGCCATGGTCATCGATTCCCTGGAGCTCTGCTTTCACATTGGTTGCTTCAAGGTGAGACTAGAGGTCACCTGAAACTAAGAGCGAGCGGGCCCTTCCGTGGATCTGTTGTACCTAGCTTGGGTTTTTAACCTTCAGCATTTGGGGCAACAGGAGATCATTAGCCACCTAACATCAATAAATTCTTCTATTTTGCTGTAGGCAATCAGATTACAAGCATGCACAACAAATTAGAAATGGTGTAGATTTCTATCCTAATTCATACTTTGATTCAAACCTGGGATTTATGTAAGAAAATGCTGCATCACTAAATCATTCAAGAACTCTTATTTGAACGTGTTTTAATTCCAAGTTAAATATTTTTTAGACATCGTTAAGTCCAGCCTGTTTTCTGATTGCCTTATTGCCAATTAACTTGACAAAATAAACACTCCTTCTGGCTAACCGCTGCACAACCTGACCAGAACCCTGCCAGTCACTGAACACACCGGCTTTTCTAAACACATAACTATACCGCATTTTCCGGAATTATTATTTTTTTTGTAATCTAAAACACGCTGAGATTTATATTCCAAAATGACGCATGTAATGATTTGTTGTTAAGTGAGGGGAACCAAAATATGTGTTTATAGTGTTGTTAATGGTTTTAAAAGCTTTGTTTTATTTATTTGGACATTACATTATTTCTGAATGTAATAATAAAATGTGACGTACACCCATTAAAAAATAAAAATAAAATTCTCTCAACAAATTATAGTGCGACTTTTATAGTCGGGTTTGATTTATTTTCCGGAAAATAAGGTATTTGCTTTGATCTTTGGTCTCTTGCGTTCCTTCTAATGATGTTTGTCCCTTTTAGATTCCTGTATCTGGTTGCAGGGGTTATTTTGTTTACGGTAACCGGTAACTGCTTGTTTCTTCACTGCAGCACAGGACCGTTACATCACTGCTTCAACAGCTTTGACAAAAAAAAAAAATCACCTTTTCAAATGTAGCTATGGTGGAGGATCTGCTCACACTGACCCAATAACTAGCATTTCTGATTTGGGAGGCTTTGACTTTCTGCATGGAGTCATGGGAACAAAAAGGGTTCTATCCTCTCATCTTGATGTGTATCCGTACTCACTGTTTCTTGTTGATCTTGCAGTGTGTCAGCTGCAGGACTGACCTTGGGAGAGGGGTTGAGTCCGGAGCTCAGGTCAGAGTCAGACACAGACAGCTCTTCTGTAACAACTGCTACAGCAGAATCAGAGGTAAGCAGCAACCAACATGCCATTATATAAACGTATACAATTCAGCGGTTGCTTTGAGTATCCATACTAGGATCGGTGTCAAGAATGCTATTCCTTGATTAAATGACACTGCTAACACTGCAAATAGTTACAAACTACTGCTTCATTCTATCCAAATGATTCTAGATCACTTGCCCTCACATGTATTATATTATACACTTTACAATAAGGCTTCATTAGTTAACATTCGTTAACTACTTTAGTTAACAGACTAAGAATGAACAGTACTTCTACATCATTTATTAATCTAAGTTAATGTTAATTTCAACATTTACTAATACATTAAAATCAAAAGTTGAGCATCTTGGGGCTACAATTAAAGGGAATGAAGCTGAATTTGACAATTTATGGTCCCCTTTTTTAGTAGTCTCCCTCAAAATGTATCACAGGTTTGTGAACAAGGTCCACTACATCTGAAATGGAAATATTAATGCGCCTCCATAAGCTGCTGTAAGGTATAATCTGTATATGTTATGTGTGTGTCTCTCTCAGTTATATGAGGGATTGAGTTCCCCCCATTGAAAATTCCTTTATCATTTTGATCCTTAGCTCAGTTACATTCATAAATGGAGGACTCTGTGAAACCTGCTTTAGTTTTTAAGAGCAGCTCAATGCTAACTGAAAGACCCTATGCATTTTCTCTTAGTCTGTCCCTCCTTCTCCAAGTGACCAGATTGCCTTGCAACAGATCGAAGAGGAGTGTACCACAGAAACGGCCTCAGGAATCACAACTATTAGTCAAATCTAAACACTTTATCCACAGGCTTTATCCACTGCTTACTTTCACAGCTATGACAATCAATACATTGAGACTGATATTTCTGTGATTGTTCTCATAGCGTGACAGCTACGTAGTGAAGAGTTAGAACATGTTATTGTGATCACTGCTGAAACCCCTGAGGTTGTTTCTGTACTGGCTGACATCCGTGGTGAGATGTAGTAAGATGTCATGCTGAACAGTTATGCATTCCATGTGGCAAGTAATAACATGTCTAATCTGTCTCATGACTTCCTAAGAACTGTTTTATATTTTATTTTTTTGATGCAAGTCCTTGTTGAGAACTAATATGTTTAGCATATATGTTATTCTCGTGTCTTTAATATAAACTTTCCTCTCATAATTATTTAATAAATGTTCTAGCACACTTTATTTGGTAATGAATCACTTTTTTCCCCCTCTCATTGGTAGAAATCACATAGTGGTGATGGTGGAGGGAACGGGATGTAAAGGTTAAGTCACTGTTCTGTATCAATTAAATTAAGAGGAATCTTATGCTAAAGTTTTTAACAAGCTGCTTAACAATAGGTGGTAATAATGTAAAATGTATTTTATTTTGAAATGTTCTCCAGTAGGTGGCACTCTGGGTGTAACTGGCATAAATCTGTTATTTCCATTTAATAGATGCTAGGTTCTGCCAATCAGATGGCTTGCTAATAGAGGTTCTATTGCATATAATTGTAAGATCAAATTACCTGGGATGGTTTTTTCCGTGCCCCTGTGCTGGATGCTTTTATTGGAAATTGACGTGGGTTTTCTGTCTCTCTCCCTGTATGTCATAGCCTAGTTAAAACTGGCTAAACTAATAAGTGTTGCCATGGAAATAAAGCTTAATTTTAAATACAAAATTATGGACTGAAACTGTTTTCACTGAAACACTAAACCCCCTTATTTCTTTTAAAAACATCTTACTGCAGCCCATTTTGTCTGCATCATTATCTCTTCATATCCTGAAACGGATACATACTTCAGTCCTAATTTGGGTAATTTAAGAGTGGCTGTAGAGCATCACCAGACTTTTCTGCTTCCTGTCATTAACTTGCTCCCACAGTTATATCCATTCCCACCACTGTAAACTCATTCTCTATGGCTCTACAGTGCAGTACTTAATTGCCCTCTGGAGTGTTGGCATAACAGCTTCCTGCGTTGCTTTTTGCGGAATTTACTGTTACATTTTTTTTTTATTAAAAACTCGCACGACTATAAGCGCTCCAATTGGTTTTGGTGGAAAAATAACCCAACGAGGAACACCATCTGCAATGGCGGGAATGCGGCTTTGTTCTTCTGGTGTTTTTATCCTGACATATCCAGTTGATTAGCATACCAGTGTAAATGGTGCACATCTGCCACCTACTGGCCTGGAGAGGGAAGCACTGGATTTTTGGGTGAACGGTTCCTTTAAAAAGGGGTTTATGGCTTTAATTGACCCAGAAATCAAAATTGAATATTTTATTTAGTCAACCTCATGTCTTTACAAACTAGTAGGACTTTCTTTTAACCATGCCACACAAAAGACGAAGGTTTGATGCATGTCCTGGGATCTTTTTTTTTGTATAATTTACTATTTGTATAATTACATGAGGACTGGTGCACTGTGGAAAAAAAAAAAAGTAATAATTCTGGCCAGGATGCCACAGACATATACACCAATCTTGCTTTACAATCCATATGGATGGTATCTGACGAAAACATAACATACAGTCCTATGCATAAGTTTAGACACCCATGCTAAAGTTGACTAAAAAGAGGAATAAAAAATCATCTTTTGGAAATTGAACTTAATGCCTTAATTAAAAAAATTAGGAAAAATCCAACCTTTAAGGACACCAATTTTCTTTGTGAATGAATAATGTATCGTAAATAAATAAATGTTCTTCCTTAAAATACAGGGTGCATAAGTTTGGACACCCCTGTGTTAAATTCCCATAGAGGCAGGCAGATTTTTATTTTTAAAGGCCAGTTACTTCATGGTCCAGGATACTATGCATCCTGATAAAGTTCCCTTGGCCTTTGGAATTAAAATAGCCCCACATCATCACATAGCATTCACCATACCTAGAGATTGGCATGGAGTACTTTCCATAAGATCATCTCTCAATGCAAATCAAACTAGCTATTAGGCTAACTGAAATAAAACCATGCCAATCTCTAGGTATGGTGAAGGCTATGTGATGATGTGGGGCTATTTTAATGAATCATATATAATAAATATATATTATATATGAATATATAATAAATATGTTATATATCCCCCCCCCCCACACACACACATTTCTGTAATAAACACGGAGATGTAAGAATTGTAACTCAAACATCGTTTAGAAAACTAGCCCCGTCCGAATAGGGCAAATGGCTGCATCTGAAATTGCATACTCCTGAGTAGGTACTTATTTTGAATAAGTAATTATTCCACGGCTGCTAAAAAAAGTATGTTCTATATAGTATGAAATGTGTGTAGTATAAATGTATGAAATACAACATATCTTCTAAATTTCTCCCTCTTTTTTGTAATATGAAATAGTAAATCATATTGGTTTGGAACAATGATAATATTTTATATTTGCACAACTGTGATAAGAAAATGCTGTTTTGATGAACATATGGTGCTCTTCCTTCCCTCTCAATACAAACCGCTATATCTTCCCTCAGTAGCCTGTTCTTCCCAGAATTGTTGTGGAAGTTATGACCTCAGTGCACTAGCCGCAAGGGTTCACATCACCCATAAAGCACAGCATTCTGCTCATGCGTGCAACCAAGTCTCAGATGTGTCCTCTTGCTTAGTTAGCCAGTGACGCTCGGTTCGTGCAATCTGAGCTTTATATCTGCTAGCTGAGGTCAACAGATTCCCTCTTGAGAGACCAAGAGACAATTGGTATCATTCTTCAACTGATTTAAATATATCCAAATAACCCTGTAATTGAATTTTGTATATGGGGGATATAAAAGCCAGCTTGGGTCAGATGATGCTAAACAAAAGAAGGCCACTCAAATCGAATAAAATAAATTGTACCATCTTACAATGGTGCCTGCCACGGATTGTTTTTATTTGTCCTCTGTCTGCAAAAGTCTCCCAATTTAATTAGCATAAGCTATTTTAGCCCTTTTTATTTATTCACGTTGACATTTAATCTCTCTATCTGTTGTGCTCAAGACCTGTATATTTTTTACCATTCCCTTTAGCCATTTCATAAACACATGGCCTTTTTTAAGGGCACGGTAGCACTTCTGTTTTTTTTTGTTTTTTATATGGGAGTGCAGCGAGTTTTAATTTATTTATCTTATTCTTTGCCGTCATGGCAGATCTAGGGCTTTCCCACTAAACCCCTAAAGCAGCATAAGGGTTCTCAGCCAAATGTAGGATGTTTTGCTTTACCTTGCAAAGCATATCCGCAAACAAGAAGCCGCCCGAGATAGCTTGGGAACAGAGTTTGAGAAAATATAGGATGGTTTGGAAAATACCTCCCACCAGTCTGTGCATATTGTGGTCTTTCTGCGTATCACTCCGATATGGTCTCTCAGACTATCTATTACAGGAAAGTCTGAATCCACATGAAATTGTAGATTACTGTACCACAGAGCAGTGAAATGTTGAATTGAAGGAATGAATTGGTCTCGGTGATCACTTTCCTGTTACTGTTTTGGTGCCTTTTGTGAAGTGTGTAGGCAATTCCTGGAAATCCATGCAAACTGCATTGTCTATGTGGAAAATGCGCATTACTGAATTTCCCATAGGAAAATGGAAAATCAGGACACTATCCTTAAACTAAACATGTGTAGTTACAAATGATTAATGACTTTTAATGTCCTGTGTCCTGACAGGGTTTCTCTCTCTCGCTCTCTCTCTCTCTCTCTCTCACTCACTCACTCACTCACTCACACTCTCTCTCTCTCTCTCACTCACTCACTCACTCACTCACTCACTCACTCACTCACTCACTCACTCACTCACTCACTCACTCACTCACTCACACTCTCTCTCTCTCTCTCTCTCTCTCTCTCTCACACTCACTCACACACTCACTCACTCTCTCACTCTCTCACTCTCTCACTCTCTCACTCTCTCACTCTCTCACTCTCTCTCTCTCTCACGTCATCTTGTGTGATCTTTTAGTTGGATCTTAGAAAAGCAGTCCTGGACTGGGTCTCGGCCTTGGCTGCTGGACAGACCACAGTCTTACAATCCTGCATCATTTCCAGATCTTTTCTTAAGTTAATATTAATAAAAGTCCTTTTTCAAAGGAATAGTTTAACCAGTCTTTCAACAACTGCAGGGATGCGTGTGAAATCACATATTATTATTCAATAAGTACGTACTTTTGTGATCATTAGAAAAACATTTTCTATATGATTATCTGGATTCCATCCGTCATGTTCTCATTGTCATTTGACCTACCAGCATCAGTTTAATCTCTTTACTACCGTTCACAACTCCTGTTCCGTGCCGTGGCCTCATGGGATAGTAAAGCACTTCAGAACCGCACTGGGAGTAGTAGTCCATCCGGGTACTTTTAGCATGCTTTATAAATACTGTGAATGTAGACGTACTACCATTTTCACAGTCTGTTTTTCACCTGTATTTCTCTATAGTAGGGAATGCAGCCTTTTCAATGTAGCCTATGACTTCTTTTTTGTTCTTTTTTTTTTTTCTACCATGAAACACAAAATGTGTCATTTATAGCAGAATGTCCAAGCTGTGTTTTTCCATACAATGACAGCTCAGTCAACTCTGGCTTCCTGTTGTGAAGCAATATATCATGTACACTAATTTGGGCACTGGTGAGGACAGTAAGTATACCCTGGATCACTACACATTGGGTAGACTCAATTTCTGGTGACATGACAATGTCCTCATTGTACAACCTCACTACTGGTATTTATCAACCGATAACTTTACATAACATAAATTATATAATAAAGTACATTATGATAAATACTTTGCTTTTTAAACATTATTTGTGCAACATTTCAGCTGTAAATAAATAAATGTTAGCTCGATTGTTTAACCTGTCTAGTGATGTATGTTTATGCTGACATTAAATAATGGTTTGTATTTAAAAAAGAAAAAATCTTTTGCATTGGCTCACAAGATTTGTTTTGTGCTTCAGAAATTCTATTAGGAGAACATAGTGAACATTGATGCTCCGTGGTTTTCATGTTGCATTGTGGGACTTTTTAGCAAGCAAATGTTTCACTGCACCAATTTTGCAATTGAGACAGCCCTTAAAATCTAATAAGATTTAATTTGATTGGCTGACTTCTGCAAATAAGGGCACACATATGTTGTTTATCAGTCCATCTGAAAACATGTCATACCTGAATGCTTTCGAGGATGAAATAAGTTGCCAGGTTAGGAACATACTCACCTAAAGGATTATTAGGAACACCTGTTCAATTTCTCATTAATGCAATTATCTAATCAACCAATCACATGGCAGTTGCTTCAATGCATTTAGGGGTGTGGTCCTGGTCAAGACAATCTCCTGAACTCCAAACTGAATGTCAGAATGGGAAAGAAAGGTGATTTAAGCAATTTTGAGCGTGGCATGGTTGTTGGTGCCAGATCGGCCGGTCTGAGTATTTCACAATCTGCTCAGTTACTGGGATTTTCACGCACAACCATTTCTAGGGTTTACAAAGAATGGTGTGAAAAGGGAAAAACATCCAGTATGTGGCAGTCCTGTGGGCGAAAATGCCTTGTTGATGCTAAAGGTCAGAGGAGAATGGGCCGACTGATTCAAGCTGATAGAAGAGCAACTTTGACTGAAATAACCACTCGTTACAACCGAGGTATGCAGCAAAGCATTTGTGAAGCCACAACACGCACAACCTTGAGGCGGATGGGCTACAACAGCAGAAGACCCCACCGGGTACCACTCATCTCCACTACAAATAGGAAAAAGACGCTACAATTTGCACGAGCTCACCAAAATTGGACAGTTGAAGACTGGAAAAATGTTGCCTGGTCTGATGAGTCTTGATTTCTGTTGAGACATTCAGATGGTAGAGTCAGAATTTGTCGTAAACAGAATGAGAACATGGGTCCATCATGCCTTGTTACCACTGTGCAGGCTGGTGGTGGTGGTGTAATGGTGTGGGGGATGTTTTCTTGGCACACTTTAGGCCCCTTAGTGCCAATTGGGCATCGTTTAAATGCCACGGCCTACCTGAGCATTGTTTCTGACCATGTCCATCCCTTTATGACCACCATGTACCCATCCTCTGATGGCTACTTCCAGCAGGATAATGCACCATGTCACAAAGCTCGAATCATTTTAAATTGGTTTCTTGAACATGACAATGAGTTCACTGTACTAAAATGGCCCCCACCAGTCACCAGATCTCAACCCAATAGAGCATCTTTGGGATGTGGTGGAACGGGAGCTTCGTGCCCTGGATGTGCATCCCACAAATCTCCATCAACTGCAAGATGCTATCCTATCAATATGGGCCAACATTTCTAAAGAATGCTTTCAGCACCTTGTTGAATCAATGCCACGTAGAATTAAGGCAGTTCTGAAGGCGAAAGGGGGTCAAACACAGTATTAGTATGGTGTTCCTAATCCTTTAGGTGAGTGTATATTCTGTTTTGTTTTATGTATGTGTGAAAAAGTTTGTAATTTTCTGTCTGATGTTGTATTATAATAATAACTCGGATAACCTCTCACATAAATGGCGAGTATGAGCAAAACTAACAGATTAATGGGTTCACATGTTATTTGGACATCTTATCCTGTCTAAGTTGCAGTATATGTCTTTGTTGTCTGTAGTCAAAGTTTGGGTTACACAAGACTATATTATAAATGTCTTTTGTCCTAACAAATGCTCTCTATTGAGCGGTTTCAAGGGTTATTTCTGTCTTCTCAGTTTTGGGATATATTCCCATTATATATATATATATATATTTTTTTTTTTTTAGGTTTTGCAGAAAGTAATGCTCTGCTAAAATGTTTTAGCTGTTTGAAATTGAATCAGTTTATCAGTTGAAGAGGGCTTTTGGGACAAGCTCTCATTTTAGAGTTAAATCTCTAGGTGAAAGAAGGAAAGCAGAAACAAAATTAGAAAAAAATAAGATGGGAGAATGAGAGAAACAAAATCCATTAAATGTAGGACAGTGAGAAAAAAATGGTGGAAAATTGAAAGGTTGCAGACTCTGTACCGAAAGTACAATGTAGAATTGATCTATAGGGAGATTCATAAAAAGAGTTTGTGAGCTTGTTTCGGAGAACTGTTTGCATTCTCATGTTTGTGGTCTGAAGTCATTCCCATTAGCATCTTGTAACCTTTTCCTTTCATTCATTTTCCCTCAATGTTTTTGCAGAAAGTCTCTAGTGTATTTGTGATCATGTTTGACCCTCTTTGTTTGCACTCTTGGCTAATATCCATTCAAGAACATGAACTGGTTCATGTTTTGGTTCTATGCTTCAGTATTCTACCCATCTCAGAGGCTGATAAAGGTCCATGTCTAAATTGCGGGTACTTGACAGTAACCAACCTGTATGGTATTGTATAGCACCTGCTCTGTACGGAGTGTAGGAGGGCCATTCTGCCTCAAAATATGCTTTATTATAAAATGACTCCATAATAATAGACCAGCTGTTCATTTCATGACATAGACAGGTGTGTGGTAGAGAATACAGAACTTTTCTGGAAAGACACAGTGGTTGTCATATCCTGCACTAAAATAGTCAGAGGACACAATGGATTGACTGTTCACCTTACTGCTTACACTGACCATATCCAGTTATACAAATCTGCCATAAACACTGCACGCTCTAGTTACTAATCTACTATTATTAATAATGCATCCTCTCGACCTAAAACACTGTTTTCCGTAGTTAATAAACTCACCAACCCTCCTGCACCTGTCATAAGTAACTCAGCAGACCTCTGTGAGTCATTCCTGCATTTCTTTCAAAAATAAACTTGATAGCATTCATAATCATTTCCATGATCTCTCCTGTCTTCACACACGACTTCCCCACTGCTTTTGCACCTGGTGCTCTCACTGATTTTATCTCTATCCCCCCTTACCCCCCTTACCCCCCTTATATCTCTGAGCTAATCAACAAAGCAAACGCATCTTCCTGTCATCTTGATCCCGCTCCTACTACTTTACTTAAAAAATGTGCACCTATTATTTTACTGCCGATTTCACTTCTCATCTCCCAACTACTAAGTACTGGTGCTGTTCCTCTGGAATTAAAACTGCTGTTGTCACTCCTGTCCTAAAGAAACCTGGCCTCAACCCCTCTGACATGCCCAACTACAGACCAATCTCAAATCTACCATTCCTTTCGAAACTGTTTGAGAAAGTGGTCACTGCTCAACTTCAAACACATTTGTCATCTAACAACCACTATGAATGTTTTCAATCCGGTTTTCGCACCCTCCACAGCACTGAGACAGCACTTCTTTGGGTTGTCAGTGATCTCCTTATGACTGAAAGGCTCCACCAGTATTCTGATTCTTCTAGATATTTCCTCTGCATTCGACACAATCTCTCACAGTATTCTCATCTCACGACTCTCTGCTCTTGGTATTTCTGGAACTGCCCTATCCTGGTTCACCTCCTACCTGTCTGGTTGGCGACCAGACAGGTAGGAGGTGAACCAGGATAGGGCATTACATCTCTATCCTCCAGGCTAAGTCCACTACTGCCTGTGGCCCACACGGTGTTCCCCAGGGTTCTGTTCTTGGGCCTCTTCATCATCTACATGCTCCCATTAGGTAACATCATCCGTCATCATGGCTTTAAATTCCATTGCTACGCAGATGACACCCAACTATACATCCATTCTCAACGCAATGCTCCTTTCCCCACAAATTCCATATCAGCTTGTATTGATGATATAAATGCTTGGATGACCAGTAATTTTCTCAAACTCAACACTGATAAAACAGATCTACTTCTTATTGGTTCACCTCAAATTACATCCCGTTTCTGTTGACAATGTTAATATTGCTGGAGTTTTGGTTCAGCCTTCCACCACTGTCAAAAACCTTGGTATAATCTTTGATTCCTCTTTCCTTCCTTCCACACATCTCGTCGCTCACTAAGTCTGCCTTCTTTCACCTTCGTAATATCGCACGCTTGCGTCCATTTCTGAATATCAGTGATGCTGAGACCCTAGTTCACGCTTTCATCACTTCACGGCTTGACTACTGCAATTCTCTTTTCTATGGCTTACCCAATTGGCCAGGACACTCCTGTAAAATAGATTTTAATCTCAGTGAGGTTCTCTCCTGGTTAAATAAAGGTTTTAAAAAAATAAATTATAATAATACAAACTTTGGTTTTAATTATTAGATATAACCTTCTATTTTAACTGGCAAAATATAAAAATGGCCCATACTTTTCTTAAGAGATAATCCGTGCACCCCAGTATGTTTTCTCAGTCCCAAGGCCTTCTATGTGCCATACATGTATAGGTGTCTAAATGTAAAAAAATTAAAAAAGCCTGATAAAACATCTGATCTAACCTTTTTTTATATTCATATCCAGTTTTTTGGTAAATATTGGTAAAATTTCTTCATTATCACTGGCTCTCGGAGCTCAAGATTCCCATCTTTGGTGACTATTTTGAGTGTTTAGGATTTTTTCTTTTACATTGTACTGTGGCTGCCATGATGGAAATGTATAACTGTTCCAAAAAAGCACTGGTAAGAAAATATATTGACCGGACCTCTTGAAACTTTACCCCTGACTTGGAGAATTAATGCATTTTAAAGGATCATTGTACCTGGTTTTGAGAGTTGACTCTTTTGAGATGGCTTTATAAAGAGATTTGTGAAAAAAAAAAATCTACAATTTAATGTAATAATGAAAAATTCAAAAAGTAATAGGTTTGGACAGTGAATAGACATTATGCCACTACAGCAAGCACCCACATCTATGTGCATTTTTTTTTTTTTTTTGTTTTTGTTTGAGTGGTGGGAGGGAAATAAAACACATTTATACACACACACACACACACACAGACACACACACACACGAAAAATGAGAAGGAAGAAATCATCCTGATTTCTGATGACATATAACAGTGGTTCCCAAACTTTTAAGGGTAGTGTACTCTCTTAACATCTTTCTGTGTACCCCCTCTCTTCCACTTAGACTACAGTCACTTTGCCATTAAGGGACAATATTATTCTCTTTAAATTGATTTCCAGGTGCATTTTTACTTTAATGTTGCAACAAGGCAAAGTTTTTCTAACCCTATTAAATGTATTTCATGTTTTATGTCAAATTCTTAAAATTCAGTTAATCAAATTATTAATACAATAATTAAATCAATAAATTAAACTAAATAAAAAATTTGTCAAATATTCATTGGAAAAATTATTTTTAAAATCGGTATCAAGTCATATTTGCAGTGCAGTGGCACAAGCTACAGATGTATTTGCATTGTATCCTGCTCAGAGGTGGCATTAATGCAATTACATTGGCATAAATATGAAAAAAATAAAATGTTGTTCAATAGAAAAATATGAAATGATGATAAAAATGAAGTGATGCTTTTAAATATTAAACTAAAACCTCTAGTATAGGTGGTGGTCAGTCAGTCAGTCAGAGAGGGAGGGAAGGAAGTTTATGAATGGGTCATTAAATCATTGACTCTCCCGATTCGTTCAGAGCCGTAGATTGGTTCACTAACGAAACACTGCTGTGTTGCTTGAAGATGCACAACAGCTCTAATGTGGCTTTTGTTTGAGCTATTATAGAGCTGAATTGCAAAATAGAGCTGACAATATTGTTTAAAATGTACGTCACTTAATATTACAATTTAGTTTTTTTGAACTGTTGCATAAAATCAGTGTCACATTTGCAATCTTGTGGATATTCAGCATTTTTGCTCATGTTCTGACTGCAAAAGATGAGGCAATTTGATTGGATGTCATGTACATATTTGGCCTTTTACGCCACTAATATTTTGCTGTTTTTACACTAAAAGCAGCATTTTGCATGACCGAAATACATGCTCTCTTTTAATGTTATTTTAAGGTGGGATACAATTAAGTGAACGGCAAAATTCTGCTTTTTGTTTGCGTACCCCAGTTTGGGAACCACTGCCTTAAAATCCCAGAATCAACTGAAAAAAGGTTCAATTATGTAACAAATCTGGAAGATATTAAAATACCAGAAGACTTGTGGTCTTTCCCTTTGGTCAGTGTTTATTGGTTTTGTAAAGTTAGTGGGAGTGATGCATGAATAAAACACACAAAGGCGAATTTCATTGTTGTGTAACATTCCAGTTTTGAAAACTGCAGCATGAGCTAGTTTTATCACACTACAAATAATCATTTGAAATATACATGCACAAGAAATGGAAGAATGGAGTGGCTCCATAACCATGTTGGCTATATTAACGGGAATGTGTTTTGTGTGCATTGAAATGGCTGTGTTAAGCAGGTCAACTGCTCTGCCATTTCGTAAAGGTCACAAGTTAGCATTATGGATCAGTGTCTTCTGTTGACCTGAGATTGTTTTTCTCACTGGGTCACTGATATTTAGAATGAGAGTGCCACAGCTTCAGCCACGATTGGTTCTCATTTACTCTTGTGTGTGTGTGTGATCAGTGTGCATCAACCCACACAGAGCTCATTTCACACGTTCTTGCAGTGTGGAGGGTTCACAGTGCAGTGCGGCAAGACATTCCAGCCCTCTCTGGTATCTTTAATTGCTCATTTATTTTCTCTCATTGCTCTAAAATATTCCCTGCTATATCTCTTGATTTTAAAAGGTGCTTTTTAATAGGGCTGCACTGAGGACTCCATTAACACACTGTGTTCTCCTCTTATCCGTTTTGAGAGAGAAAATAAGAGAAGGGCCATGCCAAGGGCTGGAGGAGGAGATAACACTTTTATACAGTGACCTCCATTAGAAGAATAATTACTTGGGCCCAGAGTCAAGACACTGCGATGCTTGGTTAGATGGTTTATTGACAAAAAGTAAGAGAAGAAAATTATCCAAAGAGGAAAGAGATTCAGAAGCTCAAATATGCAAAACATTACATGCCCAAACGTGACAGAATGCATTAGTGTGCACTTAATTGTGTTACTTGTGCTTAAGTTGCACTTACAGTGAGCATTAGGATTGCATGGCTTTTAGTGCTCTGCCCATAGCACTGCATTGGGAATGTATTGCGCAGTTAACTTTCTCAATTCATTAAGCTGTATTGTTGCTTTCCATTCACTCCTAATGCTCTCCATGAAGTAGCCCTGTGTACCATTGCGGTAAGTTGTTAAACAAGGTCAGTTTTTTCACACTGGTTAATTAATCAATCATTAGTCTCAGCCTAAGATGTCATGTCCACAGACCGTTGGCTGAACGTCTGATGCATAAGGCACCCAAAATTGGAACGACACTCTTATGAAGTCATCTTGACTTGCGAATAAACTACAATGGAAACACATTTATTGAATAAATCCCTCGATGCGCTACAGAGACTCACGTGACTTTGCCTCAACAGAGGATTGGTGATTGGACGACAGGACTAACCAGTGGGCCATTGTCATTGCACAGCATCTGAAATGTAGATTTGATTTGAATGCCTGAGCCAAAGTCTGTCATCAGAATGATTTGGTATAATGACCTTCCAGAAGTGTCTCGCATGATTGGATTCCCAAACACCAGGCATCCGAACGCAAGCTAACATGACAGCGCTCTGAGATGCAAGTCATTTATGATGTTAGGAAAAAAAGAAAACCCACAGTGGCTTTCCCCGAATGCAGCAACTTCCATTTTTGTTACAGATATTTTGCGCCAATTTTCCAGGAAGTGACTATCTTGTTCTCTTGGACACATGGGATGGAAACGCTAATGAGAAACATAGCTAATGAGCGCTTATCAGGATCAACTAAATGCTGGATTTTCAAAAGTATGTAAAGGTCACATCGTAGACTCTTTAAAAGACATCCAAGAGTTTTGCTCGAGACACTCTGTTAGGGACATTGACTTTACATTTTCACGCCTCTCGACATGACGTTGAACAAAACAAAAGTTTTCATTTTCTTTTGTTTAAGTAGGCTAATTTTATGTGCTGTTAGCATTTTATTTATTTTTCCTCGTATTTGTATTAATTGTGTTAATTTAGTACTTTAACTTCTGCTTATTTTATTTCAGAAAGTTGCCATGGCTAAATTTCTAATTTTCATTCATGTTCATATTTGTTGATAGTTTTCCATCTAACATTTTTTATTTTATTTTAGCTTTATTTCAGTTAACAAAAACAGTGTTTTAATAGATTTAGTTTTAGTCAACAATGACAAAATCTTAATCACTTCCACCCTGAACTAGGTGCATTAAATTATTTGTATGTGGATTCCCATTTCTAATGAACAGGTTTGGCTATATTTCTGCAGTTTCTGTCAGGACACATCTAATTGCTAATGCCATACACTGACATTCTAAAATACTGTAGAGGGCTTTATTATTATTATTATTATGTTTCTTGTGCCTATACGTATTAATTGTTCAGTCTGTAAGCTTGTAGTTTTTCTTTACAAAGTGACCTCGCCAACTACTGGCCTGGCATGCATAATACAGCATTTTTAGTCGCTTTCGCAGATCCATTTGAACGGGGATCATTTTGACAACGTTGTCATCTGTATGTGTAAAATGCAAAGGAAAAAACTTTTTGTTGTGTTTTTACAGTTCAAACGGGTGTTCAAGATGTTTGCAACATCTGGAGAGCACTACTTTCTATTGTTGCCATCTTGGTATACATATACAAACATGGATTCATAAACGTTTTGTGAATATTGCTGGTAATCATTCTATCATTTGACACAGGGGTTTCAGTGATATATTGCAGATGAGCCGGTGCTCAAAAAAATCACATTGTCCAAATAAAAATAAAACAGGGTTTGTGGGTTTGGAGCAGGGGATTCAAGTAGCCTGAAGGAATTGAACTAAAAAACAAAACACGTTTTGTCACTGCATGACCTTGAACCTCTTTGATAAGAGACAATGGTGCAATAAACATCTATCACATCTATGATCACTTTTATGGACTTTTTTTTTTTTTAATAACTAATAGATTTCAACTTTGGGTTATATGAAGATCACATTATCAATGTCGTAGAAACTTTTTACCTTGCCTTTATTGTCTTTTCCATCACAACAAACAATTGTGTGAGTAATAAAGATTGAGAAGAAAATAATGTGAAGAAAAATGCTCATTGTTGCATTAACTATACGTTACCTGATTGAACCTTATTGTAGTGTTGCCAAAAAACTCTATTCCTTGTGATATTTGTAAAGTATTGCCATTACACTCTAAAAAATGCAAATACTGACAAACCCAACCATTGGGTTAAAAATGTAATTTAAAAATGTAACTCAACGGCTAGGTTTGTCCATATTTGTCCCAAATTTGGGTTGAAGCAACCCAGCATTTTTTAGAGTGTATAACAAATGGTATTTTACTGAATACACATTTTGCTGAAATATTGCTGTCAAATTCTTTGAACATGTATTTTCACTTTATATGACTCATTGAAGTAAAATAATTGAAAGTGGGGGGGGGAATCACATTGTGAAATAAATGTTTTTCTCCAAAACACGTTGGCCACAATTATTGATACACCTAGAATTTTTTATGAATAAAATATCTCTGAAGTATATTCCCATTAATATTTACCTTTATTTAGCACACCAGGGTGACTAGGGACATGAAATTGTCCAGCTATGACTTCTTGTTTCACAGGAGTTTAAATATGAGAAAACACAAAGGCCAAATTCCCTTAATCATCCATCACAATGAGTAAAACCAAAGAATATAGTTCTGATGCGCAGCAAAAGATTGTTGAGCATCACAAAATGGAAAGTGACTGTAATAAAATAGCTAAAGAATTGAAAATCCCCATTTTGACCATCAGGGCAATAATTAAGAAGTTATAATCAACTAAAGATGTAACGAATCTGCCAGGAAGAGGACGTGTCTATATTGTCTTAATGGACGGTGAGGATGAAAATTTAAGTGGCCAAAGACTGTTCAATAATCACAGATGGAGAATTGCAGAGATTACTTGAGTCTTGGGGTCAGAAAGCCTATTAAAAAAAAATCTAACAACCCCTACATCCCCACATGTTGTTTGGGAGGTTTTCAAGAAAAATGTTCCTCGCTCATCCAAAAACAAACTCCAGCATATTCAGTTGTCAGACACGACTGGAACTTCAAACGGCACAGGGTTCTGTGGTCAGATGAAACAAAAAAGAGAGCTTTTTGGCAGCAAACACGCTAGATGGGTTTGGTGCACACAAGGATAAAAAGTACCCCATGTGTACAATTTAATATACCTTTGGATCTTTAATGTTGTGGGCATATTTTTCTGCTGGAGGTCCTGGACTTCTTATTCAGATACATGGCATCGTGGATTCTATCAAATATCAACAGATAAAAAATCAAAACCTGTCGCCTTCTGCTAGAAATCTTATAATGGGCCATGGTTGGATCTTCCATCAGGACAACGATCCAAAACAAACATCAAAATCAACACAAAAATGTGTTAGGGAGCACAAAATGAAGCTTCTGCCATGACCGTCCCAGTTCCCTGACCTGATGAGTGGAGTGAACTGAAGAGAAGAAGCACCAACATGGATCTGGGAATCTGAAGGATGTGGAGAGATTCTGTATGGAGGAATGGTCTCCGATCTCTCGTCAGGTGTTCTCCAAACTCATCAGGCATTATAGGAGAAGACTCAGAGCTGTTATCTTGGGGGGAGAACAAGTATTTGATACACTGCCAATTTTGCAGGTTTTCCCACTTACAAAGGATGTAGAAATCTGTAATTGTTATCATAGGTACTCTTCAACTGTGAGAGACAGAATCTAAAACAAAAATCCAGAAAATCACATTGTATGATTTTTAAATAATTAATTAGCATTTTATTGCATGACATAAGTATTTGATCACCTACCAACCAGTAAGAATTCCGGCTCTCACAGACCTGTTCGATTTCTTTAAGAAGCCCTCCTGTTCTCCACTCATTACCTGTATTAACTGCACCTGTTTGAACTCGTTACCTGTATAAAAGACATCTGTCCACACACTCAATCTAACAGACTCCAACCTCTCCACAATGGCCAAGACCAGAGAGCTGTGTAAGGACATCAGGGATAAAATTGTAGACCTGCACAAGGCTGGGATGGGCTACAGGACAATAGGCAAGCAGCTTGGTGAGAAGGCAACAACTGTTGGCGCAATTATTAGAAAATGGAAGAAGTTCAAGATGACGGTCAATCTCCCTCGGTCTGGGGCACCATGCAAGATTTCACCTCGTGGGGCATCAATGATCATGAGGAAGGTGAGGGATCAGCCCAGAACTACATGGCAGGACCTGGTCAATGACCTGAAGAGAGCTGGGACCACAGTCTCAAAGAAAACCATTAGTAACACACTACGCCGTCATGGATTAAAATCCTGCAGCGCACGCAAGGTCCCCCTGCTCAAGCCAGCGCATGTCCAGGCCTGTCTGAAGTTTGCCAATGACCATCTGGATGATCCAGAGAAGGAATGGGAGAAGGTAATGTGGTCTGATGAGACAAAAATAGAGCTTTTTGGTCTAAACTCCAGTCGCCGTGTTTGAAGGAAGAAGGATGAGTACAACCCCAAGAACACCATCCCAACCGTGAAGCATGGAGGTGGAAACATCATTCTTTGGGGATGCTTTTCTGCAAAAGGGACAGGACGACTGCACCGTATTGAGGGGAGAATGGATGGGGCCATGTATCGCAAGATCTTGGCCAAAAACCTCCTTCCCTCAGTAAGAGCATTGAAGATGGGTCGTGGCTGGGTCTTCCAGCATGACAACGACCCGAAACACACAGCCAGGGCAACTAAGGAGTGGCTCTGTAAGAAGCATCTCAAGGTCCTGGAGTGGCCTAGCCAGTCTCTTAAAAATCATACAATGTGATTATTTATATATATATATATATATATATATATATGTATATACACTCACCTAAAGGATTATTAGGAACACCATACTAATACTGTGTTTGACCCCCTTTCGCCTTCAGAACTGCCTTAATTCTACGTGGCATTGATTCAACAAGGTGCTGAAAGCATTCTTTAGAAATGTTGGCCCATATTGATAGGATAGCATCTTGCAGTTGATGGAGATTTGTGGGATGCACATCCAGGGCACGAAGCTCCCGTTCCACCACATCCCAAAGATGCTCTATTGGGTTGAGATCTGGTGACTGTGGGGGCCATTTTAGTACAGTTAACTCATTGTCATGTTCAAGAAACCAATTTGAAATGATTCGAGCTTTGTGACATGGTGCATTATCCTGCTGGAAGTAGCCATCAGAGGATGGGCACATGGTGGTCATAAAGGGATGGACATGGTCAGAAACAATGCTCAGGTAGACCATGGCATTTAAACGATGCCCAATTGGCACTTAGGGGCCTAAAGTGTGCCAAGAAAACATCCCCCACACCATTACACCACCACCACCAGCCTGCACAGTGGTAACAAGGCATGATGGATCCATGTTC
>NC_137123.1:30330346-30402846 GCF_949319135.1 Squalius cephalus
ACTGCCCAGCACCAGGGAGCTCGATTGGCATTTCCCATTGAACACCAGAATTGGCAGGTCCGCCACTGGTGCCCTGTGGTTTTCACAAATGAGAGCAGGTTCACCCTGAGCACGTGACAGACAGGAAAGGGTCTGGAGAAGCCGTGGAGAATGTTATGCTGCCTGTAACATCGTTCAGCATGACCGGTTTGGTGGTGGGTCAGTGATGGTCTGGGGAGGCATATCCATGGAGGGACGCACAGACCTCTGCAGGCTAGACAATGGCACCCTGACTGCCATTAGGTATCGGGATGAAATCCTTGGATCCATTGTCAGACCCTATGCTGGCGCAGTGGGTCCTGGGTTCCTCCTGGTGCACAACAATGCCCGGCCTCAGGTGGCGAGAGCATGCAGGCAGTTCCTGGAGGATGAAGGAATGATACCATTGAAGGGTCACCACGCTCACCTGACCTACATCCAATAGAACACCTCTGGGACATTGTGTTTCGGTCCATCTGACATCACCTGGTTGCACCTCAGACTGTCCAGGAGCTCAGTGATGCGCTGGTCCAGATCTGGGAGGAAATACCCCAGGACACCATCCGTCGTCTCATTAGGAGCATGCCCCGACGTTGTCAGGCATGCATACAAGCACGTGGGGGCCATACAAACTACTGAGTACCATTTTGAGTTGCTGCAATGAAATTTCAGCAAAATTGACAAGCCTGCTGCATAATTTTTTCACTTAGATTTCCGGGGTGTCTTTGAATTCAATCCTCTGTAGGTTGATCATTTTCATTTCCATCAAACGATGTGGCATCCTTTCGTTCATAACACATTACCCAGTCCATATTAGTATAGATATCCAGCATGATATTTTTCTCCATTGAGATCTGATGTGTTTTCAAAGTGTTCCTTTAATTTTTTTGAGCAGTGTATATATAATAATAACAATGAATGTAAATAATAAAACAAATGTATAGATCATGTCATACGTACAGTAGCATATACAAATAGATAGATAAATAGACCTAATCTATCTTCATAAATGAATATATACAGTGGGTCTCTCTAGCTGACTCTGGCGTTGTGAATAGCTAACACATATTTAGCCGCTAGTGCAGCTGTACTATCATCTTCTCCCAGTAAGAAGAACAATTTTTCAGTGTCACTCAGTTCAAAGAACGATGGAATCAAGATTTCAAATCTGGGCAGGAAGGTTTCTCTTATACTGGTGTATTTGGAGCAGATGAGCAGAAAGTGTTCCTCATCCTCGATGTGCTGTAGGTCACAGTGTCTACAGATCCTCTGCTCTCTCTCTGTCCATGTTTGTCTATGTCTTCCTTTCTCTATCTCTAGATCATGGTCACTTAATCTGTATTTGGAGAGGATTTGTCTTTCTTTAAAATGTTTAATAAATAGATAACTGGCCAATTTAGTGGCTCTATTAAGGGTCGAGTAACATTGGAGTTTTTTCTGGAGGGCAAAATGTGCTTTTAGTGATTCATCATGAGTGACTTTTAGATGTTTGTGGATTTCGTTAATGATAGGTTTGGGGTTGATGGGGAGTATAGTCTGATGGACGAGTTGAAGAGCGAGTGTGTTCAGAGGATGAGGTTCTGCTGAGGTTTCATTGGCGAGGAGGGCTTTATATTGGACTGACTCTGGATCAGACTGATGGAGGTGATGCCAGAACTGAACACATCTCTTCTGGATTTCGATGTTCAGCGGGTACAAGCCCAGCTCAGCCCTGCAGGCGGCAGTGGGCGTATTTCTGTGAACCCCGAGAATATTTGTGCCAATTTCCAATTGTAGTTTTTCTACTGATGTTTTATCCCAATTTTTACAATTTAGTACTGGACCCCAAATTTCACATCCATATAAAATAATTGGTTTTATTATTGAATTATATAATTTTATCCAGGTTTTAATGGGTAATTTTAAGTGTCCACATCGTGACTTTATAGCATAGAAAGCCCTCCGAGCCTTTTCACCAAGTGTTTTCACAGCCAGACCGAAGCGTCCCGAAGCGCTGATGTCGATGCCCAGATATCTGTAGCTAGAGCTGTACACACACACACACACACACACACACACACACACACACACACACACACACACACACACACACACACACACACACACACACACACACACACACTCACTCACTCACTCAGATAGCTGTAGCTAGAGCTGTGCACACACACACACACACACACACACACACACACACACACACACACACACACACACACACACACACACACAGACAGCTGTAGCTAGTGCTGTACACACACACACACACACACACACACACACAGACATATAGCTGTAGCTAGAGCTGTGCTGCAGGACCTGGCCTTTATATATGAACTGGTGTTTGTGTCCCTGAGATCGGGCTTTCTTCTGGAACACCATGACTCTGGTTTTGTCCAGATTGACTGTCAGGGCCCAGTCTTGACAGTATTGTTCCAGCAGGGACAGGCTCTGCTGAAGGCCCTAAGGTGTGCGGGACAGCAGGACCAGATCGTCCGCGTACAGCAGACATCTGACCTCTGACCCCTGTAGAGTGAGGCCGGGCACAGTAGAGCTCTCCAGCGCTGATGCCAGATCATTGATGTAGATGTTGAATAGAGTTGGGCTCAGACTGCAGCCCTGCCTCACTCCACGTCCCTGCTGGAAGAACGCGGTTCTGTGGTTACCGATCTTCACCGCACTTTTGCTGTTGGTGTAGAGAGATTTTATAATGTCAAATGTTTTTCCGCCGATGCCAATTTGTAGGATTTTGTACAGTAGACCATCATGCCAAATTGAATCAAATGCTTTTTTAAAGTCTACAAAACATGCGAATATTTTCCTTTGTTTGTCGTTGATGTTCTTGTTGATTAGAGTGTGGAGAGAATAGATGTGGTCGGATGTGCGATGTTTTGGTAAAAAGCCAATTTGTGCTTTATTTAAGATGTTGTGTGATGAGATGTGTGAGACGATGCGTCTGTTGATGATACTGCAAAACAGTTTTCCCAACACACTGCCCACACTTATCCCGCGGTAGTTACCGGGGTCGAATCGATCACCGCTCTTAAATATGGGGGTGATGAGTCCCTCAGACCAGATCTCAGGGAAGTTTCCAGACCAGAACACCAGATTAAATAATTTGGCTATTGTTTGAATCATGCTGGGACTGCTGAGTTTAAGCATTTTGTTATTAATGTGATCTTGTCCACATGCTTTCTTTAATTTAAGATTTTTAATATGTTCTAATATTTCAGATATTGTTATTGATTTATCTAATGGATTTTGATAATTCTTAATAGTTTTTTCCATGTCTTCTAAAGTTTTCTTTATTTTACTCTGAGGTTGGTTAAGGTCAGCCGACTCACTCACTCACTCTCTCACTCATATATTATCTTGTTTTCCCTATGAATGTGTGTGTCTTTGTGTATGAGAGAGGATGGAATACAGACATATTGCATCTTTAAATACACAAATTGGATAGCCGAGTGTTTTCTTAGAAACATGCATCTGGAGAGAAAATGTAACCTATATATTCCTTCTAACTTGTCTTATTATTGTGGCACTGGCATCGTTTACAAACATAGCAATAGTGAAATGATAGTAATGCTATTTTTAAGAAAGCTTTGCAGGTTTCTCCCATGGCAAAATAGCATTTATTACAATGGAATAACTACATAATATGTTGACAACATTACTAATGTTAACTTTATCAAACAGTTTTTTACATACAGTACACTACTTTTCAAAGGTTTGGTTCAGAATGACTTTTGATGTTTTTGAAAGAAGTCTTGGTAACACTTTACAATAAAGTCTTGTTTGTTAATGCAGTAGTTAAACTAACCCAGGTCATTAACTCGGGTCACTAATATTAATAATTAGTATTATTTTATTTATATCGCTATAAAACTAATAGTAAGAAAAGAACATGAATAAAATGTATTTAATTTATTATAAATAATCCCAAAAGAAAGAAAAAGTTCCTGAACTGATTCCTGATTGGTGAGGTGAAAGATTAGAAAAGATCATTAACAAGCTGAGAAGTATTTATGAGATACACGCTTTGAGAAGAGTGTATTGTGAATCTGAACGTGACGAGAAGAAAAGACACTGACGTGATAGGATCTGAACAAAATCTTTTTCTTTGATAAACTACTTTTTTTTTGTCTCTGATTTATATCTCTCCTTGGTGAGTACAAATTTCTTTATAAGAAATGTATTTAGGTAATGTGGATACTGTTTTTGGAATCTCAATGTGAAAAATACATTTGAAAAAGTGATGAGTGATATGAGTGTTTTCTAATACAATCTGTGAGTGCATATAGTTGTGTTTAAATGTTTGAAAGACGTAGTATTTGTTGAGATTATATTTTTTCTGTTGTGAACTGTGTGCCATGCGGTGCCAGCTTTGCTAGCTCTGTTCATAGACTGTAGTGTTAATCAAGCACATGGTGACTAGCATATGTGTTGCCTATAAGAAAACAATTGAAACCGACATTTTGGTCATTTGAAACAGTTTATTTGAATGAGTCACTGATGATTGTTTTGGCTTTGTTTTTGCAAGGCTGGGTTTTTTTCTTGTGTTTTATTTTTTGTCTTTTGTGAGTGTCTGAAAAATTGCTGCTGTGATCCTGAATCCTGTCCTGGCTGTGGATTCTTATCCCTGGTTTGGACTGGTGAGCCATCCCATTGTTTTGTACCTGGAAACAGAGTCAAAAGAGTTGTGAGAGTTGTGAGAAAAAGAGTTTTCTGATTGGATAGGACAGAACTGCATACATTGCATTTTTCAAGTTTTCCTGGATTTCCCTGAAGACAAAATTAAGTTTTTTTTTCTCTCTCTCTTCATGGACTGAACTGGAATCATTTTTGATGAACATTTCAAAAAAAAAAAAAAAAAAAAAAAATTGGAGTAGCAAACAAGACATTGAACTTGAAATTGAGAAACTGAGGTTGAATTTAATTGATATTGGGAAATTTTGACTCTGTGTTTCTGTGTTTATAATTTTTTTGAAATACTGAGTTACTGTTACTGTTTGTTTTTCTTTTATTTTTCTTTCATTCTTTCAATTTCAAAAGATACAACTCATGCAAAAGAACAAACCTTTTCATTAATTAGCTGTATTCCAGTGGTCTGAGTGGTTAATTGTTTTTCTTTGCTAATTTTTGCTTCAGTGAGTCGATCCAAATCTTCTGATTCTGGTCCATAGTTTTGCCTTTATAACGACTAAGTAACTGAGACGAGTGCTACCCGCCATGCGCTACATGAGCAATACATTTTTACATCATTTATTAATCTTTGTCAATGTTAGTTAATAAAAAATACAACTGTTTGGTTTACATTGCTGGTTCATGTTAGTTTACAGTGTGTTAACAGATACAAAGTTTGATTTTAAAACTAAAATAAATGTAGAAATAAAGATTAATAAATGCTGTAGAAGTATTTTTTTATTGTTCAAGTTAACAAATATAGTTAATGTTAACAAATGAAATCAACGCGTTACCAAAATCTTTATGGTCACCCAGGCTTAAAATTCATGTTTGATCATCCATCCATCCATCCATCTTCTTACGCTTATCCGGGGCCGGGTCGCGGGGGCAGCAGTCTAAGCAGGGATGCCCAGACTTCCCTCTCCCTAGACACTTCCTCCAGCTCTTCCGGGGGGACACCGAGGCGTTCCCAGGCCAGCCGGGAGACATAGTCCCTCCAGCGTGTCCTAGGTCTTCCCCGGGGTCTCCTCCTGGTGGAACATGCCCGGAACACCTTCCCGGGAAGGCGTCCAGGAGGCATCCGGAAAAGATGCCCGAGCCACCTCAACTGACCCCTCTCGATGTGGAGGAGCAGCGGCTCTACTCTGAGCTCCTCCCGAGTGACCGAGCTTCTCAGCTTATCTCTAAGGGATAAACCGCACTGTTCCTCCTGAATCCGAGGTTCTACTATTGGCCGTATTCTCCTCTCCAGTACCCTGGCATAGACTTTCCCGGGGAGGCTGAGAAGTGTGATCCCCCTATAGTTGGAACACACCCTCCGGTCCCCCTTCTTAAAAAGAGGGACCACCACCCCGGTCTGCCAGCCCAAAGGTACTGTCCCCGACCGCCATGTGATGTTGCAGAGGCGTGTCAGCCAAGACAGCCCCACAACATCCTGAGACTTGAGGTACTTGGAGCGGATCTCATCCACACCCAGAGCCTTGCCACCGAGGAGTTTCTTGACTACCTCTGTGACTTCAGCTTGGGTGATGGACGAGTCCACCTCCGAGCCCTCAGCCTATGCTTCCTCAATGGAAGACGTGTCGGTGGGATTGAGGAGATCCTCAAAGTATTCCTTCCACCGTCCGATGACATCCCCAGTCGAGGTCAACAGCTGCCCACCTCCACTGTAAACAGTGTTGGTAGGGCACTGCTTCCCTCTCCTGAGGCGCCGGACGGTTTGCCAGAATCTCTTCGGGGCCAACCGGTAGTCCTTCTCCATGGCCTCACCGAACTCCTCCCAAGCCCGAATATTTGCCTCCACAACCACCCGGGCTGCAGTCCGCTTGGCCTGCCGGCAGGAGACCTCTGTTGAATGTGCGTGACCTTTGAGCCCTCGGATGGCATTGCATGAGAAACCATCATGCTACTCTGTTAAATACAGCCACATGTGCTCAACAGTATTGGAAAACCGTTTTCACTTAACACAGTCTGACACTGCATTAAGAAATGCCACTTGATTCTCTGTTACGCAAGGAGAAAGCTATACATCAGTTCTATGCGGAGATGCTGCCGAGTTCTCTGGGCCCGAGCTGATCTCAGATGGTCTAAAAGACAGTGGAAATGTGTGCTGTGGTCAGATGAGTCCAATTCAGCTTGTTTTTGAAAAAATAAATAAAAAATAGACGTCGAGTTCTCAGTCCCAAAGACGAATGGGACCAACCAGACTTTCTTCAGCAAAAGCAAACATATGTCATGGTATTGGGGGGGCATCAGTGCAAATGTCATGGGCAACTTGCATATGTATGAAGGTACCATTGACATGGAGGCATATATTTGGATTGTACAGAGACATATATTGCCATCAAGATGACATCTTTCCTGGGAAGCAAGACAATGCCAGGCCTCATTCTGCACATGCTAAAACTGAGTGGTTTCTAGACTCTCTGCACCATAGAAGAGATGTGCCTGGCAGCCTGCCTGCAGTCCAGGAGCCTCATTTATAAAGCTTGCGTATGCACAAAACGGGGCTGAAAACATGCGTACGCCAGTTCCTGCGCAAAAGGTGGGATTTATAAAGAAAAACTTGACGGGAAAATTTGCGCACCTGCACGCAAACTCTGACCCATGCGTATGAACGTTTTGGAGATGGAGCACTTTGGCGACACCGATGGTGAGCTGGAGTTAAATGTATTTTTGGTCACTTTTATACAGAAAATCTAAAGAAAATTAAACATATACAGAAAGATTATACAAATACAATTTCAATCACCAAGCCTGTCAATTGAAGCAAATATCCATTCCTTCTTAAATGTCCGCGGCAGCGAGCGTGTTGAGCCGTTTAGTGAAACTGACGCAAATAACAGTTTAAATAAATAAAATACTTCTGATATAAACATTTATATTAAATATGCCATTCAAATTAATGGAGTTAAACACTTAAACATGAAATCATTACTGAAGTTACAATTTTTTTTTAAATTCAATCATTAGAAATATTTGTTGTGGATGCGATTGTTTTTGAACACTTTTCCTGTGGCGTGCTTTAATGTTTTAACCACAGAGATAATTGCTTATCATGATAATACCAGATTGTCTGAGAAAATAGTTTCGTGCAAATAATGCCCAAGGCCTATCTGTTTCCATTAAAAATATAAATCAATTAAAAATACAATTCGGCAAGTGGAAAAGATTGAGAAAAACTTTCTCTGAAATGTATTTTACACTATTTGATTTATGTAGGCTATTCAAAAACAAAGCAAGGATAGACAACTACTTGATTTGTATTAATGTAATGTTTCTTGTACCGTTTATATCATTTGCATATGATTATTCATCCACGTGATAACGTTTAAGTTATCACGTGGATGAATAATCATATGCAAATGATATGTAGATGAGGATCTGCATAGTAAAACTAGGCGTTGTAAGCTCCATATGGTGGAGACGCATGTACGCACAATCTTCCGCTGACTGGGATTTATAAAGTGAATTCTGCGCAGGTTCTGGCTTACGAACGGTTTTATAAGTCTGAATATTTTTTTGCGTACGCCATTTTTGGCTTTCGGGTGCACGTACACTTTTAGTAAGGATCCTACGCACAGTTATATAAATGAGGCCCCAGATCTGTCTCTTATGGAAAATGTATGGCCCATCATGAAAAAGAGAATCGGGCAACGATGACCACAGACTGTTGAACAGCTGTCTTGCATCAGACACGATTGGGCAAATATTCCACTTGCAAAACTCCAACAATTAGTATCCTCAACTCCCAAATGATTAAAAAGTGTAATTAGAAGGAAAGGTGAAGTGACACAGTAGTAAACATGCCTCTGTCCCAACTTTGTAGTGTGGGGAGTGTGTAGCACTACAACTTTGTTGGAGTGTGTAGCAGCCATCAAAATCAAAACGTGATATATTTACAAAATAAAATTAAGTTGGTCAGTGAAAACATTGGTAATATTTTCTTTGTATATTTGTCAGGTGAATGTTCAAAAGAATGAACAAATCACAGATTTTTGATTTTATTGCATTTTACAAAATGTCCCAACTATTCTGGAAATGGGGTTGTACTAATATACTGCCTCATGTGAAGCCACTGACAGATGGGAAGACACAGCTGTTATTTATGAAGGCCAGAGGGTTAAACCCAGAATCTTCCCATCTCAGACCCAAACATGTCAGATCTCATATCCTTATGCTTATTTAGATCATCCTGTTGTAGCACTGCTTCAGTACTTATCTAGAAAAGGTTCATTTATCAAGGCAAATGGTCTATTTAAAGTCATATTAGACTAAATCTCTATACGTTCAACTTTAGCTCATAGCACCTTTTGCAAGAATACACTGGGAATGTTTTTGTTATATTCAAGGTCGAAGCAGTGTGGATATATCGCTGTACTCACTGCAATAATTTTAGCCATGAGCTCCAGGAATATCTAATAGAGGCCTTTGTTAACAGAGAGAGATCATATCATGACTTTTAAAGTTGGAGTGTGCTGTCTCTGATTATCTTTTGTGAAATATGATTTCACCCACAAACAAGCGGCCCTCTCACAGATAAGCACTAGCATGAGTAGAACTAATATAAGCAGCATGGCACATTAATTAACGTTGATATGAATAGTTCCTGTGATTATGCAGACAGCCATCATTTTCATCCTAAAATCGTATACGTCACAAATTGCCATGGAGACTGCCGACTGCATAGCCTTTGTGAAAACCTCCATCTCTCGTGATCAGAATTGTTCAGCTAACCCTACAGCTGAAGAAATAAGAAAACTCTTATCAGTGCCGGATATAAGCTACAGCTCTGAGAAGATGTGAGCATCTGCTCAACGTCTTGTGTAGTAGATCCCCCCAGCTAATACTGTCCAGACACAGACACATTTGGCATGCTTCATAATGGTTAACTGGCTTTGCAAGGCCTCATGCTACATCTCTGTTCTGCCACAAGGGTTGATATGCAGCATACTTAGGGGTTTGTAAATCTTCAATGTACTGGCTCTGCGTTATAGAAGAACTTCTGTTGAAGCTGTATTTCAGTCCAAAACAATGCACGATTCATGGCTTTAACAGTCAGACGTTAGCCTGAGGTTTCAGCAGGCCTACACTAGGGCATTTGTTTGCATTTATTAAAGTGCCCCTATTATGTTTTCTTTTTCTGATATTCCATTTCTTGCAGTGTGCAATATCGCTGTTTGTGAATTTAAATGTTCTAAAAAGTTGTTAAGTCAAGGTAAACACGATATAAAAAGTTATTGTCTCCCAAAAGAAAGAATCCACTCTGAAACTTCTAAACGAGTTGTCTTTAATTCAAATCCCACTGCGTTATGGTTACACGCCACATAAGACATTTGCATAATGCCCGCAAACAACTTGACCAGTCCTCAAATGTCATTTTACTGACAACTGCTTCTCAAATCTCGGAGTTCAACCCGGGATTTGCAAAATGCTTGCTCTTGAAAGATGGGTCAGTACCCAGTTTATTTGGACCAGCTTGCTCCTCAGAATCACAACCTGTAAGTATGAATAATTATTGATGTAGATGTTTTCCACCGGGTGTTCAAAATACGAATCACAACAGACTGGGCCATCTGGCCAATCAGAGCAGAGTAGCTCACGAAAAGGAGGGATTTAGAGAGATTGATTCATCCATCGAGTCATTTGAGAATCATTGAAAAATGTGGTGATGTGCAATGTTTATTATGAGAAAATTTCAGTATTTTTTTTTTTTTTTTTACCTTTGATGCATGTAAACCTGTTTTAGAAGACCTCCAAAACAAAATTAGTAACCTTTAAAATATCATAATATAGGGGCACTTTAAGAAAGAGACTGTATAGGGAAAACAATGTTTTATTAACTTTCTAAGTCTCTGAAGTGTCTTTTTTCTCTCTTTCAAAAAGGTAACAAAATTGTTTCAGATATCAGAAAATACTATGGTACTTCTGAATGATTGGTCCATTCATAAACTATGGTTTTTACATGATAATCTCGATGATAATTTGGTACTTCAAAGATAATTCCAAAAACTGGTTCTTTTTAGCTCATTTATCCAACTTATTTTTTTTAACACCTCTGCTGCTTCAAGTTATTTTAGCTGTGCAAATTTTTGTTTTATCATATTTTCATTTATTATCGTAATCATACACAGACTGATTTTGTAGTGCAAGTAGTTTTACCATTTAGTGCACTTTGTTATTCTTCTAGTTATTCACCTATAGTGGCTAATGAATCAAAAGTCTTGCATATTCACAGTAGGTAACCAGTAGTTAAAGGGACACTATGCAAGTCTGAGTGTTTTTTCTCTACGAGCTCCCCCTAGTGTCTGGTAGTATAATGCTTTCAAACACTCTGTCGTAAAAACGAACTGTTGTCCCTCCCCCCTTGCCACGAGCAACCCAGCTGATCAGCTGTCAACCTAGCTGAGCAGAGGAACCGGCTATTTCAAAACCAGTTATGTCTACCGAGGCAAGTAGCAATACTTTCTTTCCAACTGATGGCGATTTTTTTATTTATTGTGTTGTCATGCATACTAGTATTTTTTACCGGGAACGAACGATATGAACGAGGCGAACTACTGCTTTCGTGTTTGTTTGTTTGTTTGTTTTTGGGAGAATGGGCATGAGCATAAAAAAATATATATATATCGGAGGCTAATATTTGTCTAAAGTTATATTAGCAAGGTCTATAAGTTCATCTGGTAGAATGATGGTTTACCTTTGCTTGTCTAAGAAAACATCAGAACGTTTTTTCTAGCTCGATCATGATATGTGCAACATTTTGCGCGTCTGATATTGCCTACTATCAGACGCGTTGACTTAGTGACATAAAATAAAAGTGTAAGTTACACAAATAAAACCGACAGAGGAACGGCCAAACAACTACAGAAATCAAACGTGTTTGCTATGACAATGCTAACATCAAAGTTATAGTATCTAGCGTACTAGTAAGCCCCTAACAGACAGCGATCATAATAAAAACCTTTACAGACAATAGCAAACATCCTGAGGTCACAATTACTTGAAATTTAAATATTAAACACAGTTTATTCCAAAGATACTTAACTTACAAGTGCAACAGCAGGATCAGCATCCGTTTTGCAGGCTTCTGTTTCTCTCAGTTCTCACCATTCTGAAAAAGCCGGTCCGATATATTTACTCGAGTCTGACTTCTTGCTCGGTCAGTCTCCCGTTTCCTCTTTCGTTGGTCCTCCGACAAAGATTTCCTAGCTTTCTGCTTCTTTTTTACAGGCTCAGCCATAACTCAATCTATCGTTGCCCTTTGCTTATAGCTAGCCCGCCGGTGCTTGAATAGGGGCGTGTACGTGTGCAGTGCCGTCAAGCAATTCGTTACATCGCGAGACCTGATATCACGCGATACTTCCTGACACCGACCCGCGTCCCAAAGTTGCAAGTGAGTTTTTTCCGCTCTCGGGCACCAGGGGGGTGCGAAACCACCACCATTCAACCCGAAATAAGTAATATAACCATTCCACTGACTCCGAAGCTGTTCAGTTAAGGTTAAAAAGTTACCTAGAGCACCTTTAACCTTAGTTTTATGACTGAACTATGCAATTCTGAAAAATGTTCACGGTCATGGACTTATGAGACGGCTTCACTCATATCAGACACCTCTTTTGTTAGTAACTTTGGATAAATGCATCTATTAAATGCATAAATATACATTTATTTTGAGAGTTCAACTACTGATTGAACTTCTATTAATTTCTTCAGTGTTAAAAAATGAGGAAAATGAGGGAAGAAAGTAATTTTTCCTCAATCCTACAAAGTTCATAGTAATTGAAATTAATTGACATTTAGCTCCTGATTCGTTCTCCTTTTTGTCTCTCTTTGCGTGTGTTGATGTGTGAAAAAAAAAAGTTATGGAGAGACGATGAATTATTTGAGAGAGTTATGGTAAGTGTTTCCGATATTCATTACTTCTCTGTCATCTCCCTCTGTGTTTGTGTGAATTTTCTAAAATGAGGTAAGGCAACGCGTGTGCATGTGCATAAGTCCATATCTTTTTAGATATCAACACTCTTGAGTGCTGGGACAGTAGATTTCCTGGCCTTTTTACAGTCGGCAGGGGTTCCTTTTTCTCCAAAAGAGCCCTGTGTAAGAGCCAGCGGGGCTGCAGGATGCTGGCAGGTGTGCGCCTGAGCTCCTGCTTTTGTTCCTCACCGCTGATTGATGGCGGCGGCCTTTACCACGCTCAGAAAGACCAGCGGGAGACTAACCGGACCTCCACGGAGCGGAAGCTTGACTTGGCAGAAGACACAGTGAGAGGGAAAGCAGCAGCAGCGACATTTACAGAGGACACCAGCACCAGCAAAAAATTCCCATTTGGGAATGGTTTAGGAGCCGATCCCTGTCAAAAATTCCATTATCTACTATATCCTCACACCAGGCCTCATTTATAAAATGTGCGTATGAACTTAGAGTGTACGTTGGCCTACACTAAAATCCACGACCATGTTCATATTTATAAAAACAGTCTGAGCAGACTTACGCACTTTTCCTTGTGGCAGAGAGTAGAAGAACTGCAGGTGTTTGGAAATCTAAGCAATTCTTGACAGTTGCGTTTCTTAAGTAAAGGATTTGGATGTTGACCAGTGCTCTTTAATAATTAATCGCCGTTTACAAGGTGGAGATCTGAAACCATTCAGCCATGCACAATTTCACGATCATTTGCGATTTATAAATTTCACTTCTGGAAGAGAGGCATACGCAGGTTTTTTTTGTGTGTATGTTTATTCTCAGATCATTTCTCAAATGTGCGTACGTGTGATTCAAACACGATCAAACAAGATCAAATGTAGGACGGTTTCTACGCAACATTTTATAAATGAGGCCCCTGGTATGTGAAGAGAGGAAAAGTCAACTTGCATCCATCTTAGCCGATCCCAGGTCAGATTCCTCCTCCATAATGGATATATACTAGACAAGTACAAATCTCATGTCAGCTTAGTAGACCACATTCTGTCCTAACCATCTGTGAAGGAAAAGATCAAATCTGCTCTTTATTAAACCCACAAGTCTATACCAGTGGCTTTATCTCATATAGATTTTCTTTGATGTGCTCAGTGATGTTATATTAAAATGCAATATTGACCTGTTCCCGCTGAACACAGTGAGATGTATTCATCGAATCCACCTCATTTAAACAGTCTGGAATGAAAAAATGCCTGATGCCCTGTGGATTTGCAAGGAGCCTCTTTCTATTGCCTATATTCTCCATAATCTTTGTGTAATAACATAAATGGGCCCTATTTCAAAGCAAATCTGTTCTATGAAAAGAAGGCTGACCAAATTTAGCCAAAGGCAATTATTAGTTAGAGGAAAGAACAAGCCTCCAAATCCTTCCTCCTGAGACTGGTGGATTTAGTGGACTTTGATTCGTGCTGCACTTTATCTAGGGTATAGACCCTTGGCTATGTTCGGCTCCAGAAGCTTTGGGATGTCCCCCACACTGGGACCAGCAAAAGACTCCCTATTTTCCAAGCCTCCTTGTGAAAACTGCTATAGACATCCTGCCAACAAAATGTTCTTTAGTCTGCGCAATACTGGCAAATAAGCCTCTGGGCCTGAAAGCCTAATTTTACAGACTCAATATCAGCTCTTTGAAAGAATATGAAATAGACGGTAAACATTGTAAGAGTATAATAGTGCTTAATGCTAAGCACATAGTTTACCACAATTACCATCCTTTTTTGAAGATGACATGAGCCGACTCGTATTCGGTCTGTAGACACGCAAGTAAAGCAAAAAGCTCATTTGAATAATGACAATAATGTCTGCAACATATAGGCAATTATTGGTGCTACTGGCTCCTGCTGTTATAAAGCGACTTTGTAAACACACTAAAAGTGGTTGTCATGGTGATGACGTGAAGTCTTCACCATCCTTCTCATTCTTTTCTGTGAGTCGGCTGGAGTTCACCATTACAAGTACCCTCATTAAACCTGGCAATCTTCGAAGGATATCCAAAGCCTTTTGATTCACAACCCAGGCATTCCTATTTTAGCCACTGACCTGTGTTGATTATTAAACAAGGCGAATGAAGGTACGAGCCTCCTGAGCATGCAGCAGGACATTCGATTATATTGATCTGGGCTTGTCGCTATGGAGTTGGTTTACATAGAGGCTCCCTGCGGTTTATGACAGAGGCTCACGGAGCGATAAGTCAAAATGCTAGAAAGGTTCTCTCGACCGTTCATAACTATGCACTCAGGTCCCTCTCTAAATAAACAGTATGTGCAAATATGTAATATACAGGAGCTTATTTATATTTGTCTCGGTCAACAGAAGGAGAAAAGGCAATAAAATCCAAGCATCCATCTCACATGTGCTGCAGCCCTGCTCCAAATCTGTATATGACTATTAGTGCGTGCTGTCATTCATTTAAACGTCTTTCTGATGAGTACTTTCCTCTGTCCATTCATGTATTATGTTTCAGTCTGTCTAACTTCCCAGCTATGTTATGTGCTGTGTTCAAGAGATATTCACCCAAAAATGAACATTCTTTCATAATTTACTCACACTCAAGTTGTTATAATTCTGTATGAACTTCTTTCTTCTGCTGAACACAAAAGAAGATATTTTGAGCAACGTCAGTGACCAAACATTTAATTGGACCCCATTGACTTCCACAGTATGGCAAAAAAATAAATAAAATAAAATAAAAATTCTACGGAAGTCAATGGGGTCCATCAATTATATTTATATTTTTTATTATATTTTTTATATAACTCGGCTGAAAGAAGAAAGTAATATACACCTTGGATGGCTTGAGGGGGAGTAAATTATGGATTTTTTTTTTTTTTTTTTTAAGAATGTTTCTCCCTGTTTACATAAATGCTCTGGCTTACATTATAAAAACATTTTATTTTCTCATAACACCAATGTCCTGTCAGCGTTCCCTCTGGAATGTTTCTATTCATGTGGTTAATGTACCACAATTGTCCCACTAAGTGAACTACAGTCCCAAGTTTTCAAACTTATTTTTTAGACTAGACAAAAGATATGACTAAAGATGCAAAAGGTTAAACATCTATCTATCTATCTATCTATCTATCTATCTATCTATCTATCTATCTATCTATCTATCTATCTATCTATCTATCTATCTATCTATCTATCTATCTATCTATCTATCTATCTGAGAGGATTTTTCCCCCAAATGTTCTTCATAATCCTCCATCTTTAGTGTTTAATTTTGGATGACTGAAAGGATGAATGAATGCATATGTCTAAAAGAATTCAAGAGAACAAATAGAGTGTCTTCCAGCTAAAGGAATGCATTGACCATGACCATCTGCTGTCTCCTCTATAGCGTATGTCTCCGGTCTGGCAGAGAGAGACAGAGTATTCCTCTGAATTATTACAAGCAGCAAGAGAGTCCCTCGGATACTGTTTTTTAAAACTCTGGAAAGTAGTTTGAAAGCATCCCTTTTCTGTCTTTGTCTTCTGGAAAGGACGGTTGTACTTTACATGTGGAAAACACCTTTTGCATGAAACAGGAAACTTTTGTTATAACTGAGAGGGGCAGAGTAATGTTTTTCCAAGATTCTTAGCCTGTTATGCATTTGCTTGTACTTCCAGTGAGTGCAGTGAGAAACTTCAACATGGTAATCATTTCTTAAATCTGTGATTTTGACTTAAGTGTAACCATGATAAAGCAGTCTGTTTTGACTTCTGTGTTTAGAAGTATGGTAAGATCTATTTTCACTGTAGTTAAAACAGGAAGTACTTTTGTGTGTTTTGAGGAACAGATAAAATGTCATGATAGTGTGTCACTTGTGTGGGTGGAATGCACCAAAACGGAACCATGAACTGAAAGTGCAAAAGGTATCCACATTAATGTTGCATGAAACAACAGCATCATAAGTGACAGTTAAAAGTTGCAAAAACAGTATTGCAATCTTGTATTTTGGTAAATTGCAAAGTGCTTTACACTGTAAAAAGTGAACAGTTGGATCAACTTAAAAAAATTACTTCAATTGGTAACACCTAAAGAAATGACGTTTTCTCAACTTAAATTATCACGTAAAACACGATAATTTAAGTTGAGAAAACTTAAATTCTTTAGGTGTTACCAATTGAAGTAATTTTTTTAAGTTGATCCAACTGTTCACTTTTTACAGTGTATATATATATATATATATATATATATATATATATATATATTGCCAGCCCTTTTTACATTCTAGCTGGAAAGTGCTGGAATGTAAAATGCATTTTATTTTGTAATGTTGTAATATTACAATTTATAATTAAATAGATAATAATTCGAATTTCACTCATTAACACTGAGACACACACTTCAGAGTTAAAGAGAGGGCTCTTTGTTTTCTGTTCTGTGTATTTTTTTTCTGCTTTCTCTCTTCCTCTTGATACAACTTCCTCTGAAGAGAGAATTTGTTCCTGTCTCTGTGAGACTGACACTCTCCAGGTGGTCCAGCATTGTCAGTAATATACTGTACATGATACCTGGCAGTTATAAATAAAAGCATGTTTATGATATTTTGACCACTGCTATTTGCACATTTTTGATTGCATCTATGGAACACAAAGAAGTAAAAGCATATTTTGCATAATTCCCTTTATATGGTGTGTGTTTGTGTACACAGGACTGCTGGCAGACGCAGGCCTAGTTCCTGTTCTCTGTCTCCTAGTTGTCCATCTGTTTCCTCAGGCCAGACAGTGTCTCTTCTCCACTCGCATTCACATCTCCTTTTTGGAGCCTGCACTAACCCAACTCTTGCACCATCACCAAAGGTGTTCAGTTAGCACACACCACAGTTTCTGTGCTTTATATCTTCACACTGTCATTTCACACGATCTGTGACAGGATATCAGCTGTGGTTTAATCTAGCACAATCTAGTTTTAGTTGCCCGTAGCTTGTTTGTTCATGGAAATTTGATGTAGGACACATTCAATTGGAAAACTGTATTTTAGTATCAAAATATACTGTAATGAGGCATTATTCAGAGTCTCCAAATATGTCTTTCATGATTAGTTTATTATGTGTGTGAAGCTGACAGACATCAAAACAAAACTGTTAATAATCCCGTATAATCTGAGGGAAAATTGTATATGCAGGAATGCAATGAATTTTTAATATCACAAATTATCAAGAACTTGAGTATAAAGGTTGATTTTGTGCTGCTTCCCAAACCTTTTGTAGTTAAATACTGGGAATTGCCATCAGTGGCTGTTTTGTATTATGGGAACAGACGTTGTTGTTAAATTATTACTTACACACACAAATATGCACAAAACGTCTGCAGCGATTGACGGTCCCTAATTTTTTTCTTTTTCTTTACATAGAACGTTGTGGCACAAATCACATTCGTGGTGCGTAACAACTGGAAAGGTGAGTGTCCGAGAAACGTGTTTGAATAACAGTTCCAAAAAGTGAGTCCACTTCACTCCCTGCTAAAAACGTACTCGGTGTAACTCGTCCAGATTTTGTCCTCGTTGGGGTCGTTACTCGCGTACGCGCAGGTGCCCGTGGAGCTACAAGCAACCATGTGGAAGCCCATCTCCGCCAGCCTGTCAAAGGCTTGCTCCAGGAAATTATACTTCAGGTAATACCGAGACGTGTACCTCTCTGGGAGTCTGTCGGGGTCTCTGCTCTCGTTCAGAGTCTCCCCGAAAACTTCTTTGGCGAGAGACGTTTTGCCGCACACGGTGATTCTCGCGACCCTTCGAAATTTGGCGTCCTGTTGGATGTCTCGTCCTATGGTGTAGGAGCCCCTGTACCCGATGGTTATGTAGCCGGTTTTCTTCGCTTCCAGAGACGGGGAGCGAGGTCCGGTGCTGGAGACACTGGTGCCGGCGTGCGCAGCCTCCTCAGGGTCGCTCTGGCACACCTCCTCGCTGATAGAGTTCTCCTTACTGACCGCCGGTCTCAGGCGTCTCGCCAGCTCTTGAAGTTGGAAATATTCCGCCTCTTTAAGAAGGCTCGCCTTCTCTTTGAAGTAATCGGGCAAAACCAGAGTCTGGTCTCGCAAGTAATCCAAAATATATCTGAACAAAAAGCCGTCCCTGTCCAAAAAGAAGCGTCCTTTGCTGTCGGTGGTAAGTTCCGTGGGTTTTTTCTGACTGAACATGGTCCAGAGCAAAGAATTCGGCACGGAGAGTAAAGTTGAGTGGCGCGTAACGTAAACTTGCCCTCCGACATTGAGCTCAATAATTTCGGAGAATCGCTGTGAAGCGTCCGCGCGACTTTTATCCATCTCTGCACAACTGCGCGAGACCTCCGGTACAATCACGGGACTGAAGAAGAGTGGAAAGAAATATTTCAGCTTTGTTTATGTAGGCAAAACACGGTTACGTAGGAGGAGGAATCTGACGGCTGTATTAACTCTTTACTACCACCCTGTGAGAAATAAAATAAAATATTAATAATAGGGCCTAATAATAGCCTAGTAGTAGCATAGTAGCCTAGTGATATTAATAACGATGACAACAACAACAATACTATTAATAATAATAAATGAAACTCCCTGTGATTTGCTTAACAAGGCAAGAAATGGTTATTCTTATTCTTATTATTTTGTATTTGCTTTGTGATAAGACATTCTTTTAGAGGACTTTCAGAATGTCTCCTTTTTACACACAAACCTGTAATTCGGTGTGATTTGAGGAGGTTCCAAAGATCAGGAAATTTACTGTACTAATGGAAGCAAGGATTCAGCGTCACAAATTTGATCCTCTGATTAGTGACAAAGAAATAGGGCAGAATCTGAAATTCCTATTTTAAGATGTCCTCATAACAGTGAAATTATACAGTTAAGCACTGAGAAATATTAACTAACAGCATGTACTTATAAGGTTATGATTAGGGCTAGTTGCATGTATTTAGTGTTGACACATATGATTTACTGTTGCCACTAAGTAGCCAACGTTTACTGTAAGTAGGCTATAACAAGGACGCTGTTAAGTAAAGTGTTGCCATCATTGCTATAATTTATAGTGTACTTAATACGCACGCAGGTGCCATAATGTGAACAGCACTGGAATTTATTTCTTCCCAAAATGAGTTGGCATTTCCATCAAACATTCTCTACATCTATAACTATTTATCCAGTAAAAATGCCCAATTGTACATCAAAACATTGTCTTTGCAGAGTGGTTTTCTGATCAATTTCAGCAATATGCCTATACTTATGCTTTTAGTTAATTATGCTGTTCTAAAGATAACTTAAAAAAGAAAAGAAAAAGTAAATAAATAAATAAATAAATAATAATAATAATAAATGGGGTAAGACCACATACCTATGTTCCACATAAGAAAAAAAAATCCTTGCATATATACACACACACACACACACACACACACACACACACACACACACACACACACACACACACACACACACACACACACACACACACACACACACACACACACACACAAACAATGAGGTAATATTCTATTTCCTTTAACTCTTCATGTATTATTAACCAAACAGGTAGCACTTTGGTTAATAATTTTGCTGTTTATACAAAACTTCTAGATAGTGGGAACAGTTAAATCAATGTCTATAACAGCAGTGCTTCTATAGCGACATCTAGTGGGCAAGAAAAAGAAGCAATTCATTGTGCAAACTACTTGAAACTACTGAATTAATTAGCACAGCGTTGAATTCTTGTTCAGTAATAGACATTTTTTAATAATAGTTGTATACGTTACAATATAATAATAATAATAAAAAATACTAACAAAGTTACACCTCTGAAATGTTACTTCTAACAGTCAGTATAAGACCATAAATGTAAGACCTAATAAATAAATAAACAATGAAACTAGATAAGAATCGTTCAACAGTGTTCACATAGGTGCACACCCAGCCGGTTCAGTAAGGGGACCTCCCTTTAAAAAACAATATAATAAAAAAAAAATATTCCTTTGGGTGCTGCAGCATAAACAATGCACAGCTTGTCCTTTATAAACTATTTTATTGGACTCTTGATTCTCCATCCGCATTAACTTCAGTATTGACTTTAAAACATCTTCTTCGTAATAGTTTTTAGATTACTATTACTATTGTTGTAGAATATATCTTCATTTTTTTCAGCTCACATCTGAGATTTTGAAATTTCATAAAGGCAAATGTAAGTGTGTGAAAGCTAAAAAATAATAAGCTACAAGACACGTCTGTAGACTACATCATATTTTGAAATGAAAATAAATCAATTTAAAATGTTACAACAAATAAACTTAAAGTGTACACAGATGTATCCCGTAGGCCCAGTCTCACATACAGGGCTTTGATTAGGCCTTAGTTCAATTTGGGCATTTAAGTGGCTTTTATAAATGTGCCTTAAAAAAAAAAGAAACATTACTGGTGTGGATATTGAGACAAAACAATGACAGTGACATATTTGAATATAAGGCAGTGCAAGTTGCTTTCAGTTAAACTAGCACAAACGTGCATTTTAGTCTGAGACTATAGGCTTAAGCCGGGCAGTAATGTAACACACTGGACTTAAGCTCCAAAATCAAAAAGATTCAGGAAATACAACGCATATGCTGGTTAGCCATATAGTCTCCTGTAAGCAAAACATTTTACAAACAAAATGCAAAATGGTGTCTAGAGAACGGTCCACACACATCATTGACTCCTAAAAAACCTCTTGGTAAATTTCCCAGAAGGCTCATTCCGTGTGCTGGAGTGTGGGAATAGTCCTCCATCATAAGACCACTGAGACACACTTACGACTGTGGGCAGATGGGAAACCACTTTTTGTTTATAAACCATTTCCTTCATCTCAGTTTGCTACAGTTTATGCCTTCAAGTATAACTGAGAGAAAAAAATGACTTTTTATTTTATTAGGGACCAAGTTAGGTACCTATTTTATCCCCTGGCATTCTTCTTCTTCCCTCTTCTTCTTCTTCTTCTTCTGCTCTTGAGCCTATGGCAGCTCATAGAGCCGCTTGTGGAAAAGTTATGAAATTTGGCACACTGATAGAGGACAGTCTGAACTGTCACCAGAGCAAATTTGGAGTCTCTAACTCAATCCCTCTAGCGCCACCAACTGTCCAAATTTGCACTCACGTTTATGATAATAACTTTTGAATCGTAAGGGCTACAAAACAAAAATATTTTCCCCCTTATCCTTTGGCTCAGGTCGATTCGATTGCAGATTCATTTTCATTAATTTACAGTCAGGAAAATCTTTCTGCCATTTTGAATTTTCCGAACTCATTCTAGACGGTTCATCAGATTTTACCAAAATTGGCTCAGATCATCTTCAGACCATGCTGGCAAAAAGTTATTAAAAGCTTTTTGATAAACTCTTCTTGAAAAATGCTGAAACAAATTCAATGAAGAGCATGCCAAACTGGATGCGAGGCTACATGTATATCTACAACGCTTTAGCGTATTGAGACAAGTCTTGGTACATGTCATCACAAGCATGACCAGAGGCTCCATGCAGCATTTTGGCACAGCACCACCTACTGGTGAGGAGATATGAAAAATTAAATTTTTGCTTCTGAACTTCTGAACGGTTTGCCATAAAAACATAAAACAGGAGTCATCTTCTTAGATTCCTGAATCCTTGCCGAGTCCAAGAATACCAAACGTGCTACGTTTCGCCTGATGGTTTGTCCAGTGTTCTGGTTTAGCATTTTGTTTTTCTATTTGTAAGCATTGATATTTTAACGGATCTACGCACCCCCCCCCCCCCCCCCCAAACAACTTCCAAACAACTTCCAAACAAAATGAGATATTTTCACCGAATTTGACTTATGAATTGGGGCACTCTGAGGACACACACAAAAAAGTGGTAGGACTGCGCCACTTGGTGGCTCTATAATTGAACAAAACATGAAATTGGATCTAACATACAGTACCGTTGGTCTGATTGACTTCTTTGTCTCAATTGCTATCATAGTACATTGTGACATGGTGTACCTTTATAAACATGGCCATCATTTCAAGACCCAAAGCTGTAACTCGCCAATGGTTTTGAATATTGACACCAAACTCTCCGTGTGTCACCAAATGTGACAAGCAATTAAATCACATAAAAAATTATTGTATTTATGTTTTTTTAACCATTTTGTAAAAATGTCTAAAATCGATCACTTTACATTTGGTCTTGATGCTCCATGCCATGTTTGTTTTGCTTCTCATTTTGCCTCTGCTTGGCCCCAATAATTGCTGCTCGCAGCTATATTTTAGACATATTTTCAATTTTGTATCTAAATGGAGAACATAAACTGTAAGGTTTAGTTAAATAGGCTATAGGTTTTTCTGTTATAATATCCTCTCCATTTTCATTTTATACCAATTCATTTGAAAAATATCTCCAAATGGCTGAATATTTTCTTCCTCTCAGTAACAACTGGCAAAACAAATTGAGATTTCAGTGAACAGAGCTTATTAAGCAATTCTGACATGTTGCAGTTTGTGGCTGTTTTTTATTATTTGTGACCCTGGATCACAAAACCAGTCTTATGTTGCACGGGTATATTTGTGGCAATAGCCAACAAAACATTGTATGGGTCAAAATTATAGATTTTTCTTTTATGCTAAAAATCATTAGGATATTAAGTAAAGATCATGTTCCATGAAGATATTTAGTAAATTTCCCACCTTAAATATATAAAACATTTATTTTTGTGAATGGATGCAGCACTATCGCCAATAGAAATGGACAACTTTAAAGGCGGTTTTCTCAATATTTCGATTTTTCTGTACCCTCAGATTCCAGATTTTCAAATAGTTGTATCTTGACCAAATATGGTCCTATCCTAACAAACCATACGTCAATGGAAAGATTATGTATTCAGCTTTCAGATGGTGTATAAATCTCAATTTAAAAAAATTTACACATAAGACTGGTTTTGTGGTCCAGGGTCACATTTGACAGTCTCATGGATCATGCAAGGAAAAACTGTGCAAGTTCACCCCCTTGTGGCTAAAATGGTACATTGCAACATGTGTCAACACTGGACTCACATGCACTAAAAAGTACATTTAGCTACATTTATGTCCTTGACAGACTTTCTATCGCTTGTGCAAACACATCATTGCTCACTTGCAGATCTCTTTTGATTCAGCACAGCAATTTTGAGACGCCACACACCGTGTCAGAAATTGAACCTCCAACGGTTCAAAATGGAGTATGTAACCCTGAGATGTCTGAAGAAAGCACACTTAATTAGACAGCTGCCTCCATCTGAGATATGCATGGAGTCATTCTGGTGAGACGGACATAGGAGTGCAGTAATTTCATGAAGCATGTTACCAGGGCATCTGTGTGAGAGTTGCAGTATTGATCCAATGTATTTCCTAAGGTCAGCCACTGTTGGGAGAATCAGATAATTGGGCATCAGTGTAGATGAATATCACAGTGATGTTTTTGTTCACTGAATAGTGTCCGGTAAGGTGGATAGATTGAGCATGTAGCACTTAAACCTTAAATTTCCCCTTGTTCCGCCTTCACATTATTTCCTGGGTGAAAAAAAAGCTGTTCTGTGAGTCAGAAATAATGAAGGTCATCTTCAGATTAGCTATTTGCTATAGTGGTACATTACTCATATGATTAAATAATTTGAGCTTGGTGACAGACCTTAATAATTTAAAAATTTAACAGCTAAAGCCGGATGGTCAGTTATTTTGACTGGAATTATTAATGTATGGCATTCTAATGTAATCAGATTGACTCAACGAGTGTACTGACAAGTTACCTTTTTCAAAGAATGTCCATATCCTGAAGTGTTATATGTAATATATATAATTAGGGCAATTCATCAGATGAGCCGCAAGACTCCTGTACTGTTTTCTAATTGATTTCATTTCTCAGCAGCTGGTTTGTTCCATACAGACTGACAGCCTCATTTGTAAACATAATGATAAGTCAATGAATCACCTTCTACCAGACTGGCTTTTTATACAGTTTAGTCAATAATTCTTTCTGGAGTTAATTTTAACTGAAACAATGCAAAATAAAAGAAACACAATGATATGGAGTCTTAGAGTCAGAGTTTTAGAAATATAATTTAGTCTTTAATTAATAGTAGAGTAAAATAGAGTACTTATATTAATACTATTTATTATAACTATTGATTATAACTACAATTAATATTTTAATTAATGTTTATACTAAGTAAAATTACTTTAAGTAATAATATAGTTATGATTACTTATACTTAATATAAAAGAATAATTTTATTGCAAGAAAGGACATTGCTTAATGTTCTATTTAGCAGTTTTACAATTCACTTAACTATAGTATATATACACCAATTTAAGGGGTAATGAAATACTTTTTTCTTTTATGTTTTATGGTAATGTTTTATGACGATATAAATGTAGATTATTAAATTACCATATTTCATTTGTGCTTTCATGTGTTTTAAGTTAAATATTCACACTATTTGATTTTTGCCTGGAAAATAAAGGTACGAAATGCTCACTGGTCAGCAGCAACCTACTGGAGATCAACAAAGCAGTCTTTTAAAAACTCCCAGAATGCCCTCTTTCTCTAAACTGTCTATCAAACCCTTTTGTCAGGTGACACATAGGACTGTGGGCTGAATTTTAATGTAACTCTTTGCCCTGATATATCAACATGTCAGTCTTTTCCTTTCCGCTCGTCACGGTTTGTTTTTCCCAGTCAAACCCTTGTCATTTAAATGCAAAAAAAAAAATCCCATAAATTTGTTTGTGATTTCCTGTCTAGCCTTGTCATGCACAAGCAATCACTGCTTGGTGTCGTGGTGTGTTTCTTCAGGTTTTTAGACAGAAACAGTCATGACGTTTGCATGTTCAAAGGCTTGAGAATCTGCAGATTGTGACATGCGTTTGTTGTATTTAATGACATTCGGAATATTTTGTAATATTTTCTATTCTATTCTATTCTAGTGTTTTGACAGCATCTAAAGCCATAAAATACTAAGAAGGGCTCAGCTGGACGTACCCTGGTTTTATAGGGGAGATTCAAATATGTTCTCTGTGCCAGTGAATGTGTGAAATATTATCCTTTTATATTCTATGCTCATAAACCAGAGGGCAGCATTGATCAGCTGTGCATGCTTGTCAAATGAAGCCTCACTACAAGCCAAGGAAAGAACTGAAGTTCAGTAAACCCCTTTGAATTACACGCGCACTCTGTTACAAATATCATCCTACTATTTCACTCTGACAGTGTATTCAGCCTTTGTTGGCTTAAAGTCATATTGACCTCTGGCCTTTGAGAAAAGAGCCTTTTCCCCTGATGTCTGCCATTTGGAGATGCCTGTTAATTTCAGCACAGAGAGTCTCGGTCAAGATGTGTTACTGCAGACATATGAAAGTCTAATCAGTCTTGACATTTTCAGTTCTTTATCTGTCTTTCCTCTTCTGCATCTCCTCTGTCTGTCTGCTGCTGTGGCGTGAAGGTAAATGAGTCCTCATTAAGTCAATAGTGTGTGTGTGTTTGTGTTTTGGTTGGGCTAAGATATGTTTTCGCCAGTATACCATTTAGTTTTGCTTCGGCTGTTTGAGAGCACTGCATAAAAAGAAGAGAACATAATTTGATGTATAGTCTCATAACTAATAAGCAAGTCCACCCAGAGGTAGAATCTCAAAGACAAGCAAACCACATCATAAATGTGTTTTCATTTACACAAACTGTCAAATTTGAAAAAAAAAAATGTGACAAGAAAGTCCCTCATGAAGTGTAAAATATTTCTTTGAGGCTCCATTCGCTTTCCTGCATATTATAGGTGGTGTTTTCATATACCTTCCTTTTCTCTCTCTGGGAGATGTTAGTCACACAACATTACCTTCCATCACTTCTCATGAGAGTCTTGGCATTTCAGAGTCTAAACTGCTGAAGCAACACAGTGATTAAAACAACAACATAGAAAACAAGAGAAACCGACAGCAACAGAAAGAGTTGCTTTAAAGATAATCTTTATAGAATAAAATAAAATAAAACTTTATAGAATAATTGCACTCAAAATGTTGCTCCAAACCTAAATGATTTACTTTCTTCCATGGAACACAAAAGGAGTGCATATTTAATAATATGATGCCTCATTTGCATATTTAAACATTACAGTTCAGAACACTTGTTATCACTTGTATATATATATATATATATATATATATATATATATATATATATATATATATATATATATATATATATATATATATATATATATTTTTTTTTTTTAATGTGCAGTAATTAATGCAATCAATCAACTGGGAAGTGATATATAGTTAATTCAGTAATAAGGTTCCATTAGTTACACTAACGCATTAACTTCATTAAATAACAAAGAGCAATACATTTGTTACAACATTTATTCATTTTTGTTAATGTTAGTTAATAAAAACAACATTCATGTCTGTTCATGTTCATTTACTTAATTAAATAGTTATATTAAATATTAACAGATACAACTTTTGATTTGAATGTATTAATAAATGTTGAAATTAACATCAATACATGCTTTAGAAATATTTTTTATTGTATAAAACTATAACAAATGGAACCTTATTGTAAAGTGTTACTGTAAATTTTTTGTTATCCTTTTGACCTGGGTTGTCTTGCCTTCTTTTGAGTTTATCAAACAAAGTGATCATATGGCTTCAGAAGACGTGCAAGAGTCATATTTAATGATGCATTTATGGTGCTTGTTGTCATTTTTTGCACTGATAGCTCCAGGTTACTATACTATTCACTTCATTTTATAGAAAAAGCAGCATGAACATCCAACCTGACATCTAATCTACAGTATAGTCTGTGGAAGAAAGATACGGAAGACTATACTATTGTCTACTAAAAATTATACTAACTAACTGTTGTTGTTTTGAAACAACATGAACATGATAACAATACTGTTTGTTTTTGGGTGAACTATCCCTTTAAATGAACAACATCTGATTATGTGTCTAACAGATGTTATGAAATCCTTCCTCCCCTTTAGAACAAGGGTAATCAATAGTGAGACTGATGGCAATGAGTGGTGCAAGTATTTGAGCTATATTAAGAAGATGTCATTCCTCATGCCCAAGGGAGCTGAGGGGAGTCCATCTTGTTTGGCGACATTGCATACAGTAATTCTGCCTGAAATCTGAGACGTTACTAGTTGAAATTAAAGCCATAGCCTATATTTCTCACCATTGCCATTTAAACGACTGTTAATTAAATTTGGAAAATGTTAAACTTACATCTTTGAAAACTGGCTTCCGGTCATATCTTCATTGATGCTTTTTGAGAATCACTATGAACAAAACCGATTTTATCTAAATCTGTTCTGAACATTCAGATGTGTGCTCAAGCATCAGGCTCTTTAGAATTTTCACCTGTGAAAATCAATACTTTTTCAGAATTTTATGTTTACTCTTGTATATTAACTCTTGTATAAATATTAAAATCTTTTAAAGCGATATTTCACCGCTGGAAAGATGAATGTGTATTTAAATTGGGCCATTTATGTAGTAGAAATGGGAAATTATTTTAGAAGTTGGTGCCTTCTAGACTGAGAAAAGCCAGAAAATGTATTTTTGGCTCATGTGGATGAAAGACAACAACTCCCAGAATGCACTTGCTTCGCTGCCCTATGAGGCCACTCCCAAGCCACGCCTACCGGTTACAGAGGGCAGTATCAGAAGAAATGATACAACTAGGCTACTAGTTGACTCGAAACTGAAAAAACGCCATTTTATCGTGAGATTCCACCCCCTATGGGCGGGTTGAAAACATGCAGAACTAGCTCCTACTACTGGCTGTATAGCCTCTGGCCAAAAAAGCCTCCGATGAGAAAAAATGACGATTTTTGTGTGTAAATGATGTGTGTAGTTAAAAGTGCTATTTGACTTACAATACATGAAGATAAAATGACTATACACACATAAAATGTTTCATAATTTTAACCAATATCTGTTTAAATGCATACATACTAACGTTCCATCAATAAAGATCAATACTTAAACAATTTAACTAATGTATCATTTCAGCTTGTTTTGACCTTTAGCACATTTGAACCCTGATCTCCTGCTTCCTCCATCTTTTCCCATGCCCACGGTCTTCATTCTCAGAGACTGTTCACCTTCTCTCAGGGTTACAGCTGTATCCCTTCGCTTTTCAATTAGTGCTAATGGATCTGCTGGCCTGCGTTCAGCTCAGTAAAAAGCTTCTGTATACTCATACGCACATTCATACACACTCCAAGACGCTTTCTCTGCCCCGAGAGAGTGGGCTAGCATGCCAATGAAGGGAAATAACCCTAAGGATGTTCTCATTAAGTGTTCTATCTCAGTGCGTCATTTCCACTACTACTAAAAAAAACCTCGTCAAGGTACGCTAGCAATTTTACAAATAACTTTTGCTGGTTGTGAATATTATGGAAGCCTGCTTAGTGTTTTTTGATTAGAAAGTGCAAATCACTGGAAAAAGCGCTTGAACGTTCTATAGTGGTCAATGTTTGTAGCATTCAGACAACACAAAAGCTTGTTGGTCACATTTGACTGGAATATGCTCATATGTCCGACCCCCTCCTTTTTGAGTGATACGCTACAGAGTGGTGAATAGCGACACATGAACACTGCTTGTTGCCTTTAGGGGCTTTCTTTGTGGTCCAAGCACAGGGATCTCACAAGAAGAAGGCAAGAGCCCTGCTACTATTGAATTAAGCTGTGTGTGCGCGTGTGTGTGTGCGTGTGTGTGTGTGTGTGTGTGTGTGTGTGCGCGTGTTTTTCTGTCCCGGTGGGGACTTCAACCTGAATGCACACATTGGAATTAATGGAAACAAGCTTATAAATCATACAGAATTAGTTTTTTTGAAAATGTAAAAATGCAGAAAGTTTTCTGTGACGGGTAGGTTTAGTACTGGCCTTACAGGATTTGTCTTCTTGTAAAAGAGAATCACAGTCTTAAAGATTTAGCTCCATTCAAAGACAGCAGACATGCCCAATATAACAGATGACCAGTCTGTACTAGAGTAATCTGAGGGAAATGATGGTTGGATATCAGTTCTAACTCAAATATATTTGAATAATCCAGCTGGAAATCACAGTTTGATCAGTGTTTTTGAAATTTGGTTTTGAGCTACAGTATATAATTAGCTATATTCAAATATATTTGAGTTAAAGGGGTGGTTGATTATGATTTCACTTTTTTAACATTAGTTAGTGTGTAATGTTGCTGTTTGATCATAAACAACATCTGCAAAGTTACAACGCTCAAAGTTCAAAGCAAAGGAAGATATTTGCTTTTAAAGAAATCGTTTTTTAAGGACTACAACAAACGGCTGGTAGGAACTACACAAGCTTCCTCCCGGGTTAGTGACATCACTAACCCTATAATTTACATAAACCCCGGGAACAAGATTTATAGATTATCATGACAGAATATGCTAATCAATGACTAGAAGATATCTACACATAAGCTACATAAATTCATCAAGAAACGTCCTGTTGCTTCTACATGTTGTCACTTCTTCTTGAGTCTCTCCATCTTTGTCTGACTCCAGTTTGAACATAAACATTGACATTTCCAGTGCATGTCTGTGTGAGGTAAAAGGACACGAGCTCTTGAAGCTCCGCCCCCTGTGCCGGGAGCAGCAGCTAATTTGCATTTAAAGGGACACACACAAAAACGGTGCGTTTTTGCTCACCCTCAAAAAGTGACAATTTTAACATGCTATATAAGAATATCTGTAGGGAATCTTAAGCTAAAACTTAACATACACACTCTGGGGACATCAGAGACTTATTTTACATCTTGTGAAAAGGGCATTATACCACCCCTTTAAAGGAACTGATATCCAGCAGCAGAAGACCACGTCGGTTGCACCTCAGGAAACTGAGGCGACAATTCGCACGGGCTCACCAAAATTTGACAGTAAAAGATCCTTGATTTCTGCTGCGACTTTCAGATGGTAGGCGTAAACATCACGAAAGCATGGATCCATCCTGCCTTGTATCAACGGTTCAGGCTGCATGCTGCTGGTTGTGTAATGGTGTGATGGGGGATGTTTTCTTGGCACACTTTGGGCCCCTTAATAACAAATTATGTTTTATTAACAAAGTTTGGTTGGAACACGTTCAAATTATCTATCCAATCATCACATCATTCCAACCAGCTGTCAACAATCAGTAATCATCATGTCTACCCAATCAGCATGAGTGGAGGCCTCTATTTATTTATATATATATATAATCAGTCGACTCACCTATGTTCCTCGACAGTTTTCAGCATCCCTACGGGGGGAGTACTCTGGCCAAAATACCAAGCTCTGAGCCCTCTCAACGGACAGCACGCCAAATACGCATTCAACTTTACTCTATTTGTAAGTGTGAACTCGTGAATTGAGCATCATTGAATGCCACAGCTTACCTGAATATTGTTGCTGACCATGTCCATCCCTTTATGACCACAGACATCTTCTGATGGCTGCTAACGCTAAACAGGATAACGCCCAAATCACAAACCCCAAATAATCTCAAACTCTTTTTTTTTTAACATGACAGTTCACTATACTCAAATGGCCTCCACAGTCACCAGATCTAAATCCAATAAAGCACATTTGGGATGTGCTGGAATGGGAGATGCATGGATCTGCAGCCGACAAATCTGCAGAAAATGTGTGATGCTATCATGTCGTATGGACCAAAATCTCTGAGGAATGTTTTCAGAATCTTGCTGAATATATGCCATGAAGAATTAAGGCAGTTCTAAAGGCAGAAGTATTTATAGCAAATATGTATTTATAAAAAAAATAAATAAGGTATGCGATTGGCTGACATTTAATCAAACATACCAGTTCAGTGTCATTAAGATTTTAACAAGTATACAAGATTTTGATAAATCAGGTTCATTCAGCTGAACTAAATAGCTCTTATAGATCTAGTGTCAGATTCTGTTTCTCTGAGGGTATAGCCGAGCGTTGTGGAATTGACCCTGTCTCATTTCTCTGCCATGTACTGCAGGGACTGGGTCGCGCTGAACGTCTCACACACTGCAATTATTGACTTTGCTAAAGGGGATGAGATAAAGGTCCACTCATCTAATCTAGAACCACTGAGACTTACTGAGAGAAATAGAGCCGGTGGTGTGTGTGTGTGTGTGTGTGTATATTTGTCCATATAACTTGCTCTCGCTTTCTATCTTAGTCTCTCTCTCTCTCTCTCTTATCCCTCCATCCCTTTATCCCCCTTTCTTTCTTTGTTTTCCCTCCCTATTACTCTCCACCCCTTCTCCCTCTTTGGCTCCCTCCATTTTTCAATTAGATGTCCAGCAATTACATTACTGAGGCCATCACTTAAGGAACACATAAATAGTCCTGAGTCGCCCTGCTGGCTGAGAGTAAAAGAAAGAGATGAGATAGTACACTTTCACGTCAGAGATGGAAGGAATCTGCTGCATCATAAAAATTAAGGTTATCATCACTTTATGCACTTAAATATTATTTAAATGCCATAAATACCACAAATAAACTAAAAATGACTATACTATACCTTAGAGAAACTATAAAAAAACATGTTCATGTAATAAATATAATATAATACATTGCACACTATTATCAGTGTCTATTAATTGTGGTACAAAACATATAATCTCCATAATTGTCATTCACCAAGATGCCATATTTAATTGGATAAAGCATCTTATTAAAGGATATTTAATAAAGGATGATGGCATACAGTTTGTGTGCAAAAAAACTCTACTTAATTTACTCACCCCCGTGTTGTTCCAGACCTGTTTGACTTTCTCTCTCGTGTGGAAAAGAAGCTATCTTGAAAAATGGCAATATAGAACCTTAAAGGATTCTGTCAGTTAACAAATGAGTTAAAACAAAACTAAATCCATAAAATGATCCCATGATGGGAATCCCTAAAATGTTCTATATATGATTAAATTGTATGAATTAAATAGCTTTATCCCTATAGAAAAAAATGAAATAACCCTTTAAGCATGAAAGTATTATTGCAATCATTAAGACATTTTTTCCTTATAACCTTTAAGGCATAAAACGTTCTTTAAAGGTCAAGAGCCCAGGGTTTTATATAGAGACATTTTTGAGTGTTGTACCAGTAACACTTTGAACAGACAATGTGGATGACAGTGGAAATAAAGAGTTTTGGGACATTGCCTCTGGCTTTTTAGCTTGTTAAAGAGTGTCTGTGACTTTTTTGTCGGTGTCTTATGTAACATGTAGGACAGTCCCATGTGATTGTCCCCAGGGAGGACTGCCTTGAAAAGATTATGTGACTGAGAAACTGCATCATCAGAATGACCAGCGGAAGAGGTTGTGACGGGTTTTATCATACAATAGTTTGGTTGGCAGAGATTTGCCAGTGGAGAGACATGGAGGGAGAGAGGGGAAGTATAAGTCAATAAAGTGATCCCTGTGGAGTAATACACTTTAATGCCTGGATTCATCCTCTGGGTCCTTTAAATTCATAGCCGTTGTTTCAGATATTGATTCTTCAAAACAGGGACATCAACCTGTTTGAACTGATCTGAATGCACCAGCTAAGTGACCAAGACTATTGGAAAGCTAATGATAGACATTGATTTTAGAAGATCTAATCCACTTGTTGTTGTTTTTTTAAATAGTGTAGTATGGCCAGCAGGACACAAAGCAGATGCTTCTATCGCTGACAGTCACGTCTGATACTGATGTGCCCTCAGGGTCACTTGTTCTAGTCACTCCATGTCAAAAATAAAAGAAGAAATAAAAAAGGGTTACTCCTTGTCACCACCGATGACTTTGCTGTCGAAAAAGAGAAAGAGCGGGCGGGAAAAAGGAAGATATTTGGCCTGCGGGAACAGGATGCACCCATATAAAACATGTTACGATGACATTCCAGATCTTGAGGGAGAAGATATTGAGAGGAGAAACATTCTCAACAAACCCAACGGCATATATTTATATTTCCTTTTCTGTTATTTTTTTGTTTTTCTAAATGGTTATATCAGTGTCACCCCATCCCTAACTTGGAAAGATATACAAATTAATTTTACAATCATGAAACACGTACATAATTATTGTGTGTGTGTGTCTGCAAATCGTTTGTAAAGCCTTTCTGACATAATTTTCTGATTAATGAAATTTTTCTCATTTTCAAAAGTTAGTACAATTTTTTTTTTTTTTACATCTGCTCCCAACCACATGTAAATAGTGCATAAAGACAGTGCATTTTGAAAACACTTTATATTATTATGGTGAATAATCTAAATTTACGAAGTTTTCAGAGAGGTCGATTATGCGAAAAAATAACTCATGAAAGAAAGTTTCATGAATGAGTAATGTAAACTTTAATCCTACATTTCATAATTTGTTTTTGAATTGTCACTTAAATACAAAAAATCTTTGATTACAGTTTATATTAAGGAGTTCTTATTACAGTGTAATTATACAAATAAGTAATGAGCAATATTAACATTAAAATATAATGTACTTATTGCACAATAAAGCGTTACCAAGTCTTTTATTGTCACTTAAATGCAAAATATAGTACATTTCTTTCAGTGCTGTTCAGCATGGTCAAAAAGTTTGCGATTCTTTGCTGATATTTGACCTCTTCTGTAGTCTCTTATCTTTCTCATTACATTATACCTACTGTCTTCTGGTAAGGCCCAGAACTATATTTCCCAGCATGCCCAATTATTCCCCTAGGTTTAATGAGAGCCAATCTAATTACACCTGCCTCCTTCAATAGAGAGAGGATTTCTTGACAGATACATGAAGACCCTGGCATTAAGAGAAGTGCAGAGGAGGCATGTCCTAAGATTGTCTTCGATGGCACACTGGGGACTTATAGCCACTTAACAAAGACTAGAAAGGAAAGGAAATTCTCACTGGGTGTAGTTGGTACAACATGATCTGTATCCGTTGCTAATTTGCAGTAAAGGAAATTGTTCAAATAAATAATGACGGGTGTGAATACAAATGAACGCCGCCTGCTAGCTTCCGTCACAGGCTGTGCTTCTAACCGTCGTTGTGGGAGATTTGATCGATTGAAGCATGAGAGAGGACAAATGTCCCTCACTTAGGCTGATTCAATTAGACGCACCATATTTCAGCTGAGATTCTTGAACCTCAAGCATTTCATTACTGATTTGTGAGCAGAGACGTGATCACCAAGAAAACCAGAGTCCGCCCACAAATGAAGTAAGCTAGTGATTTATAAATGAATATTACTGGTGAGTAAGCACAGAAGAGATCTGGAAATGACTAAAGTGCTAACCATGAAATGTGTTCAAGCTGGGTTATTTGGCGAGTAAGTAGTCTTTGAGGTTTTTCCACACACTTAAGATGGCCACAAACACCTCATCAGTTGGAGGGATAAAAATGGCTCGACTTTTGGCTAAGCTAACAGTACCGCCCCATTGCGGTCATTATTAATCACCACAAGTGCTCTTCACTGTTCTTTTGTGAATGAGATCTCTGGCATATCCAGCCTTGACGATGTAATGGGATTAAATTTTGGACAGCAAGGACAAAATGGAGGACAAGCTCGGGACATGGTTGGGTGGGGCGAAAACAGCGTCATCGTCCACCCCCAGGACATTGACGCAGTATATGAAAAAGACGCATAAGAGACCCGGCCCAACCCCCGCCTTTACTTCCCTCCTCCTTCTTCACCCCTGCCACGCCCCGCCAAGAGCAGCAGAGCACTTAGAGTAATGTAAATAACGTACTGGCTATTTTTAGAGTGCCTTCTCTTAACAGTGACATTGGAAGTTGACGAGAGTTAACGTCATAAATTGTCACGTTTTCAGACACGCGTTTTCGTAACTACCCGCAGATCCTACAGCAGTCCGCAGACCTTTTTGGCAGGCGAAAAGACTTAGAAAATGGGTTTGGTGCCACAAACGGTAATACACATAACGTATTTAAACACGATTTGTCAAGTTTGATGAATTTAAACAAAACGGAAAAAGTCTACTTAGACTTTTCGTGGACTGTAGGCCAATTACTTACAAAGTAATAATACACAACTATGAAAGTCTTAACAATAAAATTTATTGTCTTTTAATAATTCTATGTTTAATCTGTAGGCCACAATTAATAAATAAATAAATATAGATTTGTGTAGCTGGCTCCGAGCAATTCAAATATATATATGCTTGTATATAGACAGTAAAGTGATACTTTACATTAGTGGAATACTGGACAGTTATATTCATTGGAATATAAATACACACATCACACAAATTTCTGTATTGCTAAAACCAACAAAATAACACAGCAGCTGGCTCATCCTGGAACCAGGTACAACGACTTCTTTTGACATCAAATCACAAAATATAACACAGCACAGACCCCGGAGGTTATTATTACATCTTGTAAATCATTTGCAGCTACATTCATTTTCAAGTACAACCAAGTGACGAACTGGCTTTGCATAATGTCCAATTACCTCCATTTAATCCATGTAGCTACAGTAGTTAAGGCGATTGAAAAATTATATATATATATATATATATATATATATATACACACACACATATATATATATATATATATATATATATATATATATATATATATATATATACATATATTTCCATGTTCCTTGTTTTCCGTTCATCTTAATATTGCACTATGAACATGAAAAAGACATTTGCCACATGTACACTTATGTCACAGTTGTTAAAGGTATTTTGTAGATGGGAAGCACATCACTTGTTATATAATTTTGTATTTATGGAACAGCATATAACTGTTTAGCTACATTTATGATAGGACGATAGGATAATCTGCACTAATATCTAGAATGGGAGTTTGACATACATAATGGCATGACACATGGACTTACACCTATTATTTATTCATATATAGCTATAATTTGAAATATTATAATCACTGTTACATTTGTTTTTTGTTTTTGTTTTTGTTTAGTTTTTTTAAATCTGGACTGATCTGTGTCCAGATTCACTGGAATTAAAGGAATATTTATAGCAAAAATGAACATTTTGTCATCATTTTCTCACTTTCAATACTGGAACACACAAAACAATACTTTGAAGAATGTTTGAACTGTTTATACAAAGGTCAATAGGGTCCAAAACAGCCCACTGAATTTAATTGTATGACCACTGAGACATGTTTCTGTGTTCCAAATAAGAAATAAAGTCATGAAGGCTCAGAGAGATATTGAGAAAATGATGACAGAACATTTTTGGGTGAACAGTCCCTTTAATATTATCATTTCCCCAGGATTATCACAGTATCTCAACATTTTCTTTAGAAGGGAAAGGAGAGTCACTCAGGTTTGTACATACCAACAGGAGTCGAAGAGCTTCTCAGGGTAAGCAAAACCATCAAGTCAGTTTTTTCCTAATATTACTCACACCACACGAATCTCTGCTGTTTTCTTCACTCTCTCTCTCCATTTTCAGTTGCTATTCAATTCCCTTCTGAAAGAAGTGATGGCAATTCCAGAAAATTATGTGGAGTGAATTAATTATGTAAATCAAATTTCTTTACTTATTGTGTGAAGCAGTCCTTCACATTATGGAGCCACTAGAGAGTCTCAGGATCGACCATGAAGTCTCTACTCGTTCTCATGACTTGGTGACTCCGGGCTGGAGTCTTCCTCTTCGGTCAGGGTTTCTTTCCTGGCGAAGGTAGCAGCTAAAGTAACACTAAGTCTTGGCTTGACCGGGGCCATTTCATTCAGTCCAATGATGTTCCTGTTCACCAATGTGGTCTTGTCCATTATTTCAGCACTGTGCTTGGCCACCACTGCATCCAAGAAATCATATTTAGCCGATAAAGTGCCATTCTCAAACAGATACTTAAACAGGTGTGAGACGGCCACGTTGCTTAGGAACGAGGCCAGCATGGAAACTGTCTTAAAGGGAAACCTTTGCATCACCAGGTATTCCACTTCATTGGTCACATGATGGACCTTCTTCTCAATGGTCCATCCGGGGTAGTAGATGAACGGAGGCAGTTTTAGATAAGGTTCCCCTCCGCCAATGCGCAGGATCATTCCAAAGACGTATCCAGCCACCGCGCCATAGGTGTTTGTGCCACGGACAAAAAGAACACAGATGAGCTGGGGGAAGATGATGACGTAGACCAGGTCAGAGCTCAGGTACCATAAACCGTAGACAGTCCCAGACAGGAGAGCCATGGCCGTCGCTAGACCCCCGAACACAAAAATAGTGATCCGCATGACCCACACAATCTCACGGTCGGAAGCCTTGAGGTAAATACAAAGATGAGACGAGAATTAGAGGGGAAATAAAATGATAACTGAGAAAGCTACACATTTCCATTTGATTAAGTTGATTAATATGCAGTTTTTAATCACTTTTTACATACAGTGTCGTTTTGATGCATCCAAACAATACAATTTTGTTTTGGATGCCATTGACTTTCATTATGTGGACAACAACAGATGAGACATTATGCAAAATATCTTCTTTTGTGTCTCGCAAAAGAATTAAAGTCATACAGTTTTTGAACGACATGGGTGCGAGTAAATGATGACCGATTTTTATTATTATCATTATTAATAGCACTGAGTGACCAATCCTTTCAATTACCTTATTCCTGCATTAGTATGCATATTTATCATTTACTGTCAAGTTTTCCATTACAAATATCTAAATATTATTAAATCAACACCGTAAGATAAAAAAATATGTAGAAAAAATGGAAACGGTACTGGTAATTTCTACCAATACATTATTTGTTATTATTATTATAGTTTTTTTGGACATTTCCTTTAACACTAAAACACAACACAATGCAATGCGTGACTCAAAATATGGGTAAAACACCTGTGAAAAATCAATACGGAAAGTTTCTTCTTATTAACAAAGTATATAGTGCCCTATTTTCTCACACTTTTCTTAAGAGTAAAGATACATTTACTTAAGAAGCAAAATGACTTAAGATATAAAGTGGTTTTCTAAAAATAATCAAAATTAAATGACTTTATTAAAAAAACTAAGAAAAAAAAAAAACTCATAATGAGGTACGAAAAATAGTGTTTTCTTAAAAACCTTAATAAAATTTCTTATTTTTTCTTAAAGGAATAGTTCACTTAAAAATGAAAATTCTGTCATCATTTACTCACCCTCGAGTTGTTTCAAACCGTTATGAATTTCTTTCTTCTGCTGAACACAATGGAAGATATTTTGAAGAATGTCGGTAACCAGACAGTTGATGGACCCCATTGACTTCCATAGTAGGAAAAAAAAAAAAATACCATGGAAGTAAATGGGGTCCATCAACTGTTTGGTTATGGACATTCTTCAAAATATCTTCTTTTGTGTTCATACTGGTTTGAAACAACATGAACTCGAATATGAACTAGATCTTTGTACTGGAATTATTATTATTATTTTTTTTTTTGTAGTGAATGACTTAACAGTGAATTCAATTAGACTGTCTCTCACTGATTGCCGGAAAGCGAGCTGGTAGATGTTCCTAGCGAACATGGAGCTGGCCGATAGGATGGATGAGTCAGCGGATGACATCACTGCGGCAGAAACTGCCCCCAGACCAAAAAAGGAGATATAGGGTGGGCACAGGTGCTGTAGCACGATCGGTAAGATCATGTCGGACTGGTCCCTCTGCATGGGAGGAATTGACCCATAGGTTGTTTGGTTCCAATCTGTGGGGGTAGAACAAACTTTGTGTAATACAATAACATACATATATAAATCTCTCTCTCTCTCTCTCTCTCTCTCTCTCTCTCTCTCTCTCTCTCTCTCTCTCTATATATATATATATATATATATATATATATATATATATATATATATATATACATGTGACCCTGGATCACAAAACCAGTCACAAGTCGCACGGGTATATTTGTGGCAATATCCAACAATAACATTGTATGGGTCAAAATGATCGATTTTTCTTTTATGCCAAAAATCATTAGGATATTAAGTAAATATCATGTTCCATGAAGATATTTTGTAAATTTCCAACCATACATATATAAAACATTTATTTTTGTGAGTGAATGCAGCACAATCGCAAACATAAATGGACAACTTTAAAGGAGATTTTCTCAATGTTTCGATTTTTTTGCACCCTCAGATTCCAGATTTTTAAATATTTTTTTATAATAGCCAAATATTGTCCTATCCTAACAAACCATACACCAATGGAAAGCTTATTTATTCAGCTTTCATATGATGCATAACTATCAATTTAAAAAAAATAACCATGTGACTGGTTTTGTGGTCCAGGGTCACACACACACACACACACACACACACACATATATATACATATATATATATATATTTTTTTTTTTGCATCATACACACACACACACACACACACACACACACACACACACACACACACACACACACATATATATATATATATAGCATCATACACGAGGCTAATGTATATTAATCTAAATGAAATATTAATGTTCTATTTCAAATTCTTTTTACTTTCAATCCAAAAGCAACACGCCTTGTGCTTGATTAGCCGGTTATTCCCAATAAGTTAAGTAATTTAAGTGACTGGCTGTGTCTTTGATGCTGAAAGTCTGTTGATTAAATCTGGGTGCTGTGTGCCTCCCTCAGATGTAATATTTACAGGGTTCACATCGTTAAATGGATAATCTGTTAATAATGTATGAAGGAGACCAGCTGTTGTTATTTACTCATTTCTTTAGTGATCTGAAGGGAACATGGTTTTCACCCAGGACTGATACAGCCTGGGGAACACCTCCCACAACACACCATAGCAAATCAGACTGTTTCCCTTAATAATGAGAAAAAAGTGATTACATAATTAGAATTACTGATGGTATGTACTAAATACAGTACATGCTCAAAGGGAAAAGGGCTTTAGGACAAGGAAATATTATATGCAGGAAACAATATGAAAAATGCTTTGATGCACATTTTTAATTTGGATGAGCTGTGAATAATTATTCAGGGCGAGGGTACAGTATGTGGCATGTTCTGGAGGAGAAAAAACAATAGAAGTGTGCAATTAAGAGCACTTTTGTATTATCTGTTTAAAGGAAAGATTTCTGACTTAGTAAGATCTAAAAAGTCCAATGTTGAAGCCATGCTACAAAGCTTAGTGAGCCTTCCCATTTTTTTGCACTCCAAAGTCTCAGTCTATTGATCTGTAAGTGGAGACAGCCTGTAAATCAGACTAATTAGACTGCTGGGGTGAATTTGTTTGCATATGTTGTTTATTTAACCCTTAAATGCATGAAGGTTTTGCCAATCATTATTACATATTCGGGTCTTTAGCGTCCCGGATCTATATCTATCTTACTTGCTCTGCAGTAAATCGCTGAGCCATTTCAAGTTTTGCTGATGACACTTCCTATTCTTTTGTTTTCTGCCTGCGGCAACTATGAGTGAAATGTCACTTCACATACCAGACATCGCCACCTTGGGGAATAAAGGTGAATTGCACTTATTCAGTCATCAAATATTCAATTATGGTTGTGCAGAAAAGATATACTTACAGTTACACACCTTGGTTAGCAACCCTATCCTATCATTCTTTTATATATATATATATATATATATATATATATATATATATATATATATATATATATATATATAAAAAAAATCTCGTTATATTGTTGATAATTAATTGATTGAGGAATACTAAGAAGATTGATGTCTTCAAAAAATGAATGAGGAGGAGTGTAGTGAATGATGTCCCAGGTCACTAAAGACCTGAGGTATGCATTTAAGGGTTAATGCAAAACTATATGCAATAAATTAACTGTTATTAAAGTTGGTATGAAACAAAGTTGCAATAATATTTTATTCCCTATAGCCTGCAACAGTGCCCACCCCCGTTTTCAGCAGAAATTATTCCGGAAGTATTATCTTTTTTTATTAATTATCATTTTTTCCCATAGGGATCTAAAAATATTCTCCATTAAAGAGTTATAAGTCATGAACCAAGCCAATTAATGTTAATGTTGATGTTGATTGAACATTTTAAATGTATAATGAAATTAATTTAAAACTACCAGGTGATGTATTTATTCACCCAAACACCTGTTCACCATTCCACTCTCACTGAATCATGATCTCGTTGAAAAAATGTCCGGTTTCAAATACCTTACCTGTGGAAGCCCCTATGGCTCCGATCAGGACGGAGGGAATAGCCATGATTATACATCCAAAGGCAGCCAGGAATGAGAGGACTTGAGCATAGGTAGCTGAAGAGGCAGAAAGAACCCTTTGAAAATACACCTGCCAGGGAATCCCCCCCAACATCTAAAAACAGAAATGTCATTGTAAATACAGACACCAGACATCATGATACAGATGCATAATATCAAGTGGGTTATAAATTAGGGAAAAAAAATTAAACTACAAACATTAAAGATAATCTCTCTCTCTCTCTCAATCTCTCTCTCTCTCTCTCTCCATTTTTTTTTTTTTTTTTTTTTTTTTGTTGGTCTTATTTAGTTTTCCGCCCTACGAATGATTGCATTGTTCAATAAAGTGAGAAATTAAGTTTGGCCCTTCAGAATCAACAATCATCCATCGGCAAAATGATTGTGTCTCCATTCCATCATGCTACAGTGAGTTGTCCACTCACCAGAAGGCAGAAGTTGTCAGCCCACATCCATTTGTCAGCGCTATCTATCTTCCCGAGCCATGCAGTCTGATTAGCATGGAGCTGCTTCACTGCTGTCACTCCGATGTCAGACACGGCTGGGTTTGAGAGCGCAAAAGGGACGCTCACCCACTACGAAGAGAACATTTTCCCCTCTATTACCATGTAATAGACTATCTATAACATTGTAACACACCATATTGAACTTAATGTGTAGCATGTGCAAGTGCAAAATATAATAGATACGATTAAACATTTTTAAAGTTTATTTAAACATTTTTTAAACATTTATTTTTAAATTTTAATCTTAATTATTAAATTATTTAATTTTAATTTCTATAGCTAATCAGTTGATAATGTTATATTAAAAATTGAATGCAATAAAAAAATAATAAAAATACTTGTATCTACGAAAAGTGATTGATGAGTCGTTACTCTCAAAACTGCATAGATGACAGTCACTATATGCTGCTGAAGACATGCAGACATCAATTAAGGGGAAAATGACATCACCGCAATGACTTCACCATGTGGCTCTGTGAATCCTTACCAGTCCTAAAAAAATGCAGAAGAGCTGGACAACATCAGTGTAGGCCACTGAGTAGAGTCCTCCAATCAGCGTGTAGAAAATGGCAATAAGAGCCGAAATAATCACAGACATATTGATGTCGATGTCAATGATCACACTCAGTGTGGCCCCTGTGACATAAAGAAATATGCTTTTCATTACGTTTAATTAAGCAGTATTTACAATGTATTTGTACAATTATGGTAGAGCTTGCAAAATTTACCGATTGCTTGAGAAAAGGTCTGCATAAGATATAATTTCCCTCTCTATTCTTACCAAGGGCAGATAAAATGGCGGCTGACCAGAACATTTCCCCCATTAGAGCAGGGATGAATAGCAGACCACCCATCCTTTTTCCGTACAGTAGCTGGAAGGGGTCAAGCATGGTGACGTAACCCCGGGAGCGCATGGGTTTAGCAAAGAAAAGGCCACCTTGACATAAACCAATTCATAGAAATTATATGTTTGACAGATATGTTCCTAGTTCTGCATGTTAACTTGAAAAATGTCTTTCACCGCTTATTATAGCTGCATAAATACACAACATACCCAAGACAAGGCTGAGTGCATATCCAAAGGGAGCCTGTGCCCATGCCAAGCCGTACCCGGGAAGATACACATTTTCTGCAGTGCCGTTTATATAACCTCCTCCGACCCAAGTTGCTGGAATGAAAGAGGATTTAAAAAAAGAATGGTCTTGAAAGTATATTGTTTTCTCTCTCTCTCTCTCTCTCTCTCTCTCTCTCTATATGGTTGTGTATGTGGAGATACCATATTTGGTAACATAAATAATTACATAATTAACACTACAAACTACATGCACAATGGAACATATATATACAAATATAGGCTATATAATATAGCAATATAATAAAATATAAGTTTATAAAATATATTTCATTTAGGCCTACAAATTTCAGAATTTGTATTTTTTCCCCCTCTTTCTCACTCTTTCAACATACTCGATTTATAACGATAAGGTTAATTTGTCCCCCAATAATTTATTTTGCCTGTCTACTTTAATGTGTAGAAAGACATCAAGAAAACCTTTTTATACAGACAGAATATTTTTGTTAGATAACTAAATCTCTAAACTGAAGAATGTAAAAATAAAACGCCAGTCACGTTATATCGCATATAGACTACATAAAGTCAAATTTACTTTTCTATTCATTTCTCTCTGAAACTCACCAGTCATGGTAAATGCGCCGACAAATAATCCAATATCCCTTCCACCGACCATAATAGTCTCACTGCGATCAGTTCCCTCCATCACGCCGGAATTCTTGTTCTTCCATGCTGCCCAGATTCCCACCACAAGGATCAGCAGGTAGAAGATGACAATCGCCACCAACCCCTCCACATGGATGTTCATCTTCTCTCTGCTAAAGTCGTTGTATTTCTAAAGAACCGAAATGCATTGAGACCTAATGAAAATGCATAAGAAAAGAGAGAAAAAAGTCTACTTTGCTTCTCACCACAAAGAAGATCAGGATTCAGAAATATTTTGCATCAACTGTTGTTGCACAGAAGATTTGAAATGCGTAGCATTTTATCTCTTAATAGTCTAAATCAGCAGGTTGTTTCAGTCACTCCAAGCTTTGTTCAATTGCATGCTAAATTAATGGATTTCATCCATTAATTAAGTGGGGGGAAAATGACAACTATATCATAATTGAACATTATATGAAAAGTGCCTCACCTTTGTGAATCAGCCGCTCAACTGCCACCAAGAGTGCGAAAAGAGCCCAACTATCGCCTCAGGAGAGGAGCAGTACAGCACATTTCAGAGTGAGCCAAACTTACTGTGAATCTTATAAGAGCAGGTTTCGTCAGAGGGTCGGTGAACGTCAGAGAGATGTGAATGGGGGCTATTTATGAATAAAGATGTCAGATAGCGCAAATGAGCCGCGCGTCACAGGAGGTTCTCAAGTCAACTGGAAATCGCAAGACAGGGGGGAAACAGCTGTAAATCAAGAGTGGTGGAATACATCGGTTCCATTCATGTTTTTCTTGACTGGTGTTTTAAGGCAGTCTGTTTGAGTTAAGCGCCTCTCTCTCTCTCTCTCTCTCTCTCTCTCTCTCTCTCTCTCTCTCTCTCTCTCTCTCTCGCAGCAGCAGCAGGTCAGGCGCTGTCCAGAGTGCTGAACTAACTCTCGTGCCAGGGCTTTTAGACGCCACCCAAACTCTCCAAATTCAAGTGTATTGGGTAGACAAAACTGAAAAGTCAGGAGGGTGTTTATAGTTAAACTGAACAGCACTGGCACGCTAAATAACGTCGAACACGACAGTTTCCAACGCAATTGTGCGTTTCTCTACGTTGTATAGCCTTTTTTTTTTCTGCTGTATATTCACACGTTTACGTTTTCTCTGTTTTTGACTTTGCTATATACAGGCGAAACTATTTTCATAAAGCGTTAATAAAAGTACACCTTTGTTCATTTTGTTTCGTAGAGATTTTTGCAAGTAGGGAACCAACGAATTCCTTTTATCTAGGTACCTATTCAAATTATTAAAAGACTTTAGGCCTGTTTTACTCTTTTTGCAGGAGTGCTGTTTTATGATTTCTTTTCTTTAAAATCCGCAAATGAAATTCTGACATTCTGCCACCCAGTGGCTAAATTTTAAGCTGTTGGTGGTTTTCCTAGTGGCTTAAATTGCTCATTTTAGCTAGCTTTAATGCATTGTTCCATCAAGGAAAGAAGAAAAATTCAAAAAGAAAAAAAAAGGGTTCCACTTTATTTCGATAGTCCACTTTAGACATTCTACTCTCTATTAGTAACTTTGCAACTACATGTCAACTAACTCTCATAAGAGAATTAGTAGACTGTAGTAGACTGTCAGTAGACTGTTAGGTTATGGTTAGAAGTTAGGATTCGGGTTAGTAAAATAAGTTGCCTTTTAGTTGCCAAGTTACTTATAGTCAGTAGAATATCTATTGGGGACCATCACAATAAAGTGTTAGCAGATATTAAGCAGACAGTCTACTAATACTCTAATGAGAGTTAGTTGCCATTAAGACTTCAGATGCAAAAGCCTCTAAGTACGTCTAAAGATTTTGTTTAATATTAACATTTTTATCAGGCTCCTATGTATAGGTTTCTTCCCAAGTACCGGCATTTCTGAATGGGCTGAGGCTGGGATTTAGTGAGTTTGAAGTGAAAGCATGTGATGAACGTATACTATGTGCGGAGAGCATTCACTCAATACTATTATCTAATTTTTGACAGAGGTGGCTTTTAGAGGCTTTTGCATCGGAGGTCTTCACATGTAGTTGCAAAGTTACTTATAGTTAGTAGAATGTCTAAAGTGGACTATCAAAATAAGGTGTTAACAAACAAAGGCTACATAAAAATGAATTAAGGAAACGCAGGAGAGCATGTACTTCAAAATCACCTTACTAAGTCAAAGCTAAGATTTCTATTAACATTCATGTTTTTGTGGGAGGCTCTCCAGTTTGGTCATGAGAGCTTTTATAGACACTGGACATTATTTCCCGAGGACAGGCTTTCCGCAAATAAATCTCCAGGAATCGGAGACTTTTTAGATGCTAATTGCGCCTCTGCACGTTTGACAGTTCTGCAGGCTATTCTAAATAAAATCCCATTAATTTCCTTGAGAAATAAGAATCTGTTAGCTTTCTTAAAAGAGAGATTGCAACTCTCCAAACGAGCCAATTTAATGGAAAAAAGAAGCCAGATATCTTCTACCTAGCCTATATCAGACAAGTCGACTAATTTGGTAACATTTTGACAGCTTGCCAAGTGAGTCCCAATTATAAGCAGACGGTATACTTCCTGTACATATGTCGAAGTTCTTTGTAGTTTAGAAAAGGCCTGGTCAAGATCCCTCAGCAGTTTACAACAGCAAATGTGGCACAGGTTCTGAAGATCATAACATAATATTTTGAGTTTCTGTTGATTAAACGAATCTCCTTCATTGTATTAACTTATTTATTTTTATTTTCAATGAACACAAAATTAAGGCAACCAGGTTAGTTAGGCTACTTTTTAAGTTAAACCAACAATATTTTTTTCAGTGTACGGAGGATGACTATGTGCATTTTAAAATCTCTTAAAATGTTTCTGAAATAAACAGTTGATGTTTTCTCCTAGATCCCTCGTGCATGGGAACAGTCATGGCGCGCAGATTTTGCTCAGCTAATGAGCATACTTCACATCTGTTTCGTGTTCTTTGAAGTGTGTCGCAGAGAGATGAACATGTAGTTTTTCATGGACAAATGAACAGCAGATTTGACAGAACTGTCAGCAATAATAATAAGAAACAACAATACAATATAGGCGATATTAAACGTAAAAATGTACACTTAGGACTAGCCTACTACAACAAAGTGCATAGAGGTGATAAAAGGTATGATCTTCAAAATGCAACTCGGGTGATACATTTGTGAAAGAAACATTACCTTCATACATGTTTTTAAGATAAATTAATTTATATTGTGTATATTTCAGCAGTTGTTTAACTACCTGTTGTGGCTTTCAAAAGTGAATTACAGAGTAGACTGATGCTGCCACCTAGCGGCAGAAAGTAGCTGCAGTGAGAGCGGGTGCTAATTTCAGTTGTCCGTCTGTAATACGTCTATCGTTCATTGGAAAGTTCGAAAAAAACAGAGACTACAGCCTTCTGTTCAGGGACCGTAGCTGGAGCAGCGGAGAAAACCCGGTATTTACACAGAGAGATGGAAAGTGCCAAGCAACGGGCACTTACAGGGTCCCGCATCAGCGTCACGTCTGTTACGCATGGCTAAACGAGGCGATCTGACTCTGCACTGTTTTATATCTGCTGTCACTTCTTCTCGGGGATCTGCTGCACAGACTGTCTCTGGTGCTGTCCCTATTCACTGGCACCAGACGCTGATGGAAATACAGCATTTTCCCATTGAAGTCAGATTAGAGAGAGAGAGAGAGAGAGAGAGAGAGAGAGAGAGAGAGAGAGAGAGAGAGAGAGAGAGAGAGAGAATAACATTCTGTCATCATTTACACTCAAGTTATCTCAAACCTGTGTGACTTTCTTTCTTATGCGAAACACAAAAGAAGATATTTCGAAGAATGATGGTAACCAAAGTTCTTTTTTTTCCTTTCATTATATCGAAGAAAGAAAAACAAACAAAACATTGGGACATTTCTCAAAATATCTTCTTTTGTGTTCCACAAGAAAAAAAAAAGCCATAGAGGTTTGGAACGACACTAGAATAAGTAAATGACAGAATTTACATTTTGGGGTGAACTATCCCTTTTTAAATGAACTTAGAATTAGTTTGACTACTAGGCGACATGGGCTTTGCAGTGCACAAACAGACAGCTTTGGTGGTTGGGAAGATTTATTCTTCTGCTCAGACGAATTCAACCTAAACTTTTGACGGAGAAAAACAGACAAAGTAACTGCCCATATTGTGTCTAAAAAGTATGCTACTCATTATCTTTTTGTATACTGAACCACAGTAATATCACACTTGCGGATGGCCACGCTTAAGTCATCCTCATAAACATAATTAAATGAGATGAAACTCCAGCTGAAGTCTCCGATGACAGCACAACGCCATTTGGCACCACTTTAGTATTTCAGTGACTGGAAAGACATAAACGTGTGCGATTCCATTAAAACGGCAGATGGCTCTATGATTAGATGAGATCCTGCCATTTTCAGTAGCCTACATATCTGTGCTGATGTTGTGGTTCTAATGAGCAAGGGCATTGGATTTTCCACAGCTATAATCATGGACATGGTTCAGCCACCCGATAACAGCTGTCCCTCACACAGTTCAGACTCAAAGAGCTCTGGCCAGACTGATTATTTAAAGAGAAAGAAGAATGAAGCTCTGTGCCACACTGGCATTGACTGGTCAGTTGACTACTGAAAAAGAGAGAGTTATATAGACAGAGAGAGACTCCCTTCATACAGAGACTAAGCCCCAAGAGTTTCTGTTTATTCTTTAAACATTCTATTACAAGATCCCTTAGTGATGAATAAAAACAGCAAGAAAAAAAAATATATATATTGCTAAATATCAGTCAAATGTTTAGAAAATAAATTATTTTGTGAAAATGTATCATCTAGACAAAACACAGGACAAAAAAATGCAGCAAGAATTACTTTACATATACTCGAGAAATATAATAATATTGGAAAATAAATAACTCCAGAACAAAGAGGAAATGTTTCCTTTGTAACGGTTTGAAGTGTCATGCTTTCTGAAAAAAAAAAAAAAAAACACTGTCCATTGTAGGCAACATGTATGCAATGCATGAGAACATAAATCATAGCAAAATAGTGACAAATCAGCACTGCTATACATTACTACAGTAACAAGCTTTCACAATTTTACATTCCAGAGCAATGACATAAACACTGCACAGGAATGTTTTCTATCTATTGATAAACAAACATAGCTACGATATAAAATATTAGCCACTGTACTTTTCTGCCTGAGAAACAGTAAGTTTCTCAACAGAATTAGTCTACAGCATTGGCAGCCAAGAAGTGTAGTGTAAGTATTTAAAGTTTCAAATATGATGTACTTTGACAAATTTATTGCATACTATATATATTGTTGTGGAATATTTATGAAAGAAAACTCATCAAGAAAGAATGTGCGATGACCTATGACGAATTGTCAGACCACTTTACAACTGATAACATCATAGCTCAGGTGATCAAAAGTGGCCAGCACACGTATTCAAGTCACGTCAAAAAGATCGTACTTATGAGTTGAACGCACCACCACAAAGTCGTAAATACGAGTGGGAAGCTTGGGATTTTCTTTAATCTTTACGAATTGGGGACGTGTCAGTGAGAAACGTGGCGGAATACCACAATATTTATAGGTAATTAGCAGTGACATTGTCAGGCTTTTTTATTTACAACAAATTAAGCTAATATCCTGCACAAAATATAATAGCATTGTAATTAAACAATATAATATAATGATACATTTTACAGTGGCTTCATAAATAATAATAATAATAATAATAAAAAAAATGTTAAAAAGCACCCAATGCACATTCTTTGTTCTTAATTTTCTAGAAGTAGAGTTTGCTCTTGCTGTATTAAGACACCGTCATCTTCCTCAGACGAAAGGGACTTGAACGACGTCGTAAATACGACTTCCCAACTCATAAACACGAACCTCCCAGGGTGACTTGAACACACCATAATTGCAGGTATAAATGGGGTCAAAATGTTTTGTGATTTGATCGCTCATTTGGAGGTAGTCAGAAATCCATTTGGCCATTTTTGCCACAATTGCATTTTTAGTGGAAATTCGAATCAGTTTTTATGAATCTGCCAATTAATCAATGCGCAAATAGACTTCACTAGTTATTTGCAGCTTTAAAAGAAAACAACTGTCTGAATAATGTTTGTGGTGCATTTAAAAAGGAAAATCTCGACCGACCACTTGCAATCAGAGGCCAGTTGCATATATACATATAGCCACTATGTTAAGATTGTCTCTTAATAACTAGTCTGACAAACTAGCAGGTAGTTAGGGGTAATCAATCTTACTTTTTGGATTCAAATTGGACCAATCTATACTCTTATGTAACTGACTTTTAAAACTTGAGAACAAAAAAAGTTACTGACTAATTAGATAACTAATTTATAAGTTTATGCAGTCTATGCAGTTTATGCAACCGGCCACTGATCAACTGAAACAGATGTTCATACCTAATGCAAACATGGCCATAATCGAAGCCAAACAGTTTATTACTCTACCAATCTAACTGATTTTAAAGTCAGCAATAGACAGTAGGTGCCCAGAGGTGAAGATCTGTTTTGTCTGGCTCCGCCATTGCAGCAGGTGACCATGAATTTTTAATTTTCAGGAGGGTTTTACGTTTTCATCGCTCTGATTTGATCTGTTAATGAGAAGGGGGAAAAGGAAAAACACAACAATGATTTCATTCTTTATACATTTTGATAACTGTAAATAAATGTTTCCGATAAGGGTGAGGCCTTGAATTGCTGGATTGATTGGGATAAACTACTGGGTAGAGGAAAACAGACGTATGTGAACTTCATTTAATCGTTACTGACTTGACTGAATATTCAAATGCACCTCAAGCAACAAGGAGAGGGGATCTGAAATAGTTTAGCATCAATTTGGGCTGTATCTCATCTTTGAGATATTTATATATAAAAGGATTATTTGCCTTTGGATTTCTCTCAAAAGGCCAAATTGAAATGTAAAAAGCTGAAAAGAATAAATACAGTCCACAAGGGAAATCTAGCAGTTAAACATAACTGTACATTTAACTAAGAAACCACAACACATCTGCTAATTTCAACTGCAAGTACTTACTGTGCAATTTGTTCTATGGATGAAACGGAACACAAGAATGGAAATGGCATTGAACGTTTTAAATGGTACAGTTCTTTTGACACCCTTCTTAAACAGTATTTGAGCTTATCTCTGAAGAAACAAACAATTTAAAGACAAACAGAAAATCAGCATGGAATGTGCATTTACCTTGCAGCCAGTCTACACCCTCCTGAAGGCCTTCTCCTTTCACTGCATCGCTAGCACTGTAAAAGGCATTTATTTCATATCAATTTTATGTATGCTTTGTATATAAATAATATATTCACACAATTCCATTCAAAAGTTAGGGGTCAGTAAGATTAAAAAAAAAAAAAGAAAAAAGAAAAAGGAAATTAATACTTTTTTTCAGCAAGTACACGTTAAATTGTTGGTTACAATTTAGATCAAATAAATGCAGCCTTGGTGAGCACTGGAGACTTCTTTCTAAATTATTAAAGGGATGGTTCGGAGTAAAATCAACATAGGGTCCTTTGCACCACGACCTCGAGCCAAAAACCCCCCAGAAGCCTTTTTTCCCTTGGTTGAACATTATTAAAGTTAGAGCTTATTTAGAGATATAAGCCGAATGGCTAAGTGCAGGCGCTAACGGATCCAAGGATGTATCTTGTAAATTACCCCACTAATAATGCCCAGAATGGTACCAAACTTCTACAGTTGTACAAATAGGTTCTGTACTCATAAAACGAGGCATTGGAAAGTTTGTAAGTACATCAGGAGTTTATTTAAATAACACTTGCCTGATGGCTAATGCTACCGCTAACCCGCACGTCGAGGTCACTTCCGTGATTTGGGAAAAGCACATAAAAGTCTTGGCAGAAAGCGATGCATAAGGATGTAGTGTAACAACGAATTATTATTTTTTCCGAAGTGTTGACAACTTAGTTTTAACTAATAATTGTTGCAAACTGGTACTACCAACAAAATATTAGTGCATTCCTGGAACTGGGCATCGTTACATTGTTTGGCTCGAGGTCATGGTGCAAAGGACCCTAGGTTGATTTTACTCCGAACCATCCCTTTAAAAAAACTTACAGACCCCACATTTATATAATTAGCTTCTGCTTAGTCTCACACATACATACACTCACACACGCACGCACGCACTTCATGATTTATTGTGACTTTCCATAGACATAATGATTTTTATAGTGTTCAAACTGTACCCTTCCCCTAAACCTACCCATCACAGAAACCTTTCTGCATTTTTACATTTTCAAAACTCATCACTTATTATAATTCATAAGCTGTTTTCCTCATGAGGAGCAAAAAATGTCCCCACAAGGACAAGGATTCCAGATAGTGTCTTCTTTGTGGGGTTTTTTTATCCCTATTTTGTCCCTATAACGTAGGGTTTATCAGGACCACACACACACACACACACACACACACACACGCGCACACCTCATCAGCTCTATTCGGTTGAAGCAGGTTTACCCTGAGGAGATCACAGATGTACTTTGTGATTGTGTTATTCCCATATGAATTGAACACGTCTGTAAAAACCTCATGCAACCTTTGTAAAAATTAAAAAGCAAATTGCCTACCCTGACTAGCACAGGGTTCCTCTGAGAAATCTAATTCTGTCCGGATATGAATGCTTGTCACTGTGGTATGTAAGACTTTTCCTCATTTATTATGACATTTATTGAATACTGTAACTAAAGCTAAATCTCTTAATGTGCTGCAGCCTGCCTGGTTTATTAGCTTGGTGATTTATGTACTTCAGACATCCCAGCCAATGTACAAAGAAAATTAAATCAATAATAAGAGTCCCTTAATTGTGTAATGTAATTAAAGAGTTCCTTTAATTACATAATGTTAGAATTATTTCACTTATATAAACCTTGTTAATTTTTACATGACCTTCCATTTCGCCCACATCCAGACAAATAAAACTAATGCTGATTTTACTGTGCAATTTGTTCAGTGACAAAACTTTTCAAAAACAGATAGGATAATTTCATTATCTTCGAACTGCAGATTAGCTGTTAATAACTAACTCAAACACTAAATCCTGTCCGAATAGTGCTTTGGACCTATACAAATTATTTCAACGCAAACAGAAAATTCAAACAATTTTTTTTTTTGTTTTCTTACCAGATATGCCATGGTTTGTCCTTAATGTTTTCCAGACACAAGAGCTGAGAGACCTTTACTGCTGACAACGCATCCCTGAGGTCCATCTTGTTGGCGAAAAAGAGTATAGGTATCCTTCTGTGCTTGATATCTGAGTTCACATCAGAAAAAAAAAAACATTTATGGGTATTAGGCTGCTTTTAATTCAGATTTGAAAATGATGACTAACATATTGATACATGCAACAGACAGAAAGATATACCAGGGTGATTCAAAAGGGTATCCAATTCCTCTTTTGCCACCACCATTCTTAATTTATCTCCACTGTCAATCACAAAAATGATGGCCTGACCCTCCCTGAAAACAACAGAACACAGAATAAACACAAACCACACAGATTGATTCCAAAGTGGGCGATGACACTCCATGAGCTCAGTAAACATAATTAAACAAGCTTGAATAGGAGAAACTCACTTGTAATAGTGCTCCCACAGATTTCTGTATCTTCCCTGTCCTGACATGTCAAACACTGTGAAAGAAAGACTTTGGGGAGAGGAGGGAGTTACTGTGTTAGTAAGATTTTGAAAAAAGACAAATGGTTTTCAGAGACTAACCCCTCACACTATAAAGCTACATAGTTAGCTCTTTTAAATATTCACCTTGAGGTCCTAAACTTTTCTATGCTGAAGCCTATAGTTGGGACAATGTCTTGAGCCTGAGCCTGAAAGGGGGAAAAAAAAACTGTGAGCTCACATTCAAAACAGAAAACAAAGAAAAAGAGAAAGGAAAATACAAAAACATATATTTTGGGTGTACAGACAGGAGAGTAACATACATTGGATGGCTTTAGCTGGTTGATGATGGTAGTTTTTCCACTGTTGTCCAGACCTAAACACAGCACGTTCACTTCCTTCTTCTTCAGACCCAGCCACCCTGCAAGCTTATCAAAAAGCCCCATTTGCCTAGTTGGATGGGGCACTTCTGGAAAGAGATCACATCAAAGACAAGCTCCATTAGATTATTCATTAGATGCATCCAGAGGCCGACAAACACTTGGGACAACAGAAACGTCTCTTCTTTTTCACAGTCTACGTAGGACACCAACTGTTGAGGGGAGATCTCAGTAGCTCAAACGAACAAGAAAAAAATATACAGATAGATAGATAGATAGATAGATAGATAGATAGATAGATAGATAGATAGACATACAGACAGACAGATAATATAAGACAGACAGACAGACAGACAGATAATATAGACAGACAGACAGAGAGAGAGAGAGATAGACAGATAGATAGATAGACAGATAATAGATCGATAGATAGATAGATAGATAGATAGATAGATAGATAGATAGACAGACAATATAGACAGACAGACAGATAGATAGACAGATAGATAGACAGACAGACAATATAGACAGACAGACAGACAGACAGATAGATAGATAGATAGATAGATAGATAGATAGATAGACATACAGACAGACAGATAATATAGACAGACAGACAGATAGATAGACAGATAGATAGACAGACAGACAGACAGACAGATAGATAGACATACAGACAGACAGACAGACAATATAGACAGACAGACAGATAGACAGATAGATAGACAGACAGACAGACAGACAGACAATATAGACAGACAGACAGACAGACAGACAGATAGATAAATAGATAGATAGATAGATAGATAGATAGATAGATAGACATACAGACAGACAGATAATATAGACAGACAGACAGACAGACAGATATATAGATAGATAGATAGATAGACATACAGACAGACAGATAATATAGACAGACAGACAGATAGATAGACAGATAGATAGACAGACAGACAGACAGATAGATAGATAGATAGATAGACATACAGACAGACAGACAATATAGACAGACAGACAGATAGATAGACAGATAGATAGACAGACAGACAAACAGACAGACAGACAATATAGACAGACAGACAGACAGACAGACAGACAGACAGATAGATAGATAGACATTCAGACAGACAGATAATATAGACAGACAGACAGACAGACAGATAGATAGATAGATAAATAGATAGATAGATAGATAGATAGACATACAGACAGACAGATAATATAGACAGACAGACAGACAGATAGATAGATAGACATACAGACAGACAGACAGATAATATAAGACAGACAGACAGACAGACAGATAATATAGACAGACAGACAGAGAGAGAGATAGAGAGATAGATAGATAGATAGATAGAGAGATAGAGAGATAGATAGATAGATAGATAGATAGATAGATAGATAGATAGATAGATAGATCTGGGAGACTATTATGCTTGTCTCTTATGCTCACCAAGGCTGCAGTGCATTCATTTGATCCGAAATACATTTACTACAAATACAATTAGAAAAATAACTGTTTTCTATTTTAACATATTTTAATTCAACTTTTTGTGATGACAAAGCATAATTTTCAGCATCATTACTCTGATTTGGTGCTCAAGAAACATTTATTATTATCAATGTTAAAAACAGTTGTGCTGCTTAATATTTCTGTAGAACCTGTGATTGTTTTTCACGATTATTTAATGAACGGAAAGTTCAAAAGAATGGCATTTGTTTGAAATAGAAATCTTTTGTGACATTATAAATGTAAATGTGTGTATTATTTTATGCAGTTTATTTACGGTAGTATATTTTAATTGAATATTTGTCATGTTATTTATTATATTTGAATTCATAATGTGTTGTGCATAAACTCACTTAATATGCACTTAAAATTCACTTAATATATATTTAGATTTTAGTTTTCTTTATATAGTATAGCCTAGACCTTGAATTGTAAACAATAACACTGATTTGTTGTTTTAATAATAAAGGCTGTTATAATCTGAAAGCGTTTAGCTCTCAGCGGCCAGAGGTCTGATAAGAAAATAAGCTTGTTTGCTTCTTTTTTAATAATCCGCTTTAAGTGAATTAACTTGAGCTGCGAGCAGACACACAGCTAGCAAGCAAAATGCACATAGAATCTGCAGTAAATGAACCCAATTATTTACGTGCAAATATTAACGTTACTTGAATTTGTTAACTTGGGATATTTATATAGACGTATCTTGAGTCTAAAGAAAACACCCACCTGTTGTGTATCGCATGGGCTAAATGAAAATGACACATAATATAGCGTTACACAACCATCCATTCATTCATCTGTGAATCAGTCCACAGACCGCAGCGAAACTGACACAGTTTTATCCGCATCTGTCACAGTGTCGCAGGTCAGAAACACATGAAGAGTAAAAGCGTAATCTACGAGAACAGCCTGTAATCCTCTCAGCTCATTAGCACACATGCTAGCGCTTAACATGTACGAGGAGGATGCTCAAATAATTCTAACATTTCTGTCTTCTGACGTTTGTTTAAACACTCAAATGCATACACATTAAGACAACACAAGGTGGACATATTTTCTTGTAATTCAAGGTTATTGTTTAACGTTACATATCCGTAGCGGACGACGGCTAGCTGTCTGGCTGGCTAACCTGCTCTATAAGTCTGCTGTACATGGGAAGATGTTCTTTCTTACTTTTCTGCTCCGGCTCGGCTCAAGTGTTGTCTGCGTCTTGGTTTTGAAAAGTAATTTCGCATACAAAAATCTCAGTCATCTGACTGATGATGTGTCCATTGCAGATGCAGAGGCGTAAACACTTACCTGGCGTCTTGAAAACTCTCACACGCGAGACGCGACACGCCGCTGCTAGGAGACCGATGACGCTCTTTGGCTCGAGTCGTGTTTACTTAATAGCGCCATCCGATGGACAATGTCAGAACAGTGTTCTTTCTTTCTTTCTTTCTTTCTTTCTTTCTTTCTTTCTTTCTTTCTTTCTTTCTTTCTTTCTTTCTTTCTTTCTTTCTTTCTTTCTTTCTTTCAAGAAAATGCATTTTATGATTTAGTTTTCCCTACCTATATTTTCTATTACAAAAAAATAATGTACTTTTAAAACTGACAATATAAGAGTGATATAACCATACACTCATTCAGTGTTTACCGTGTGAGAATGGTTATTGTTTGCTATATTTCCCTAGTACACCCAACAATTCAATTAGCTATAATAACACAAGGCAGCGTTAGTGAAGAGTGCAAGAGTTTTGCAAGAGACAGCATTAGTTTCAAGAGTTTGAAAATAATATTTAATTTTGCGTATAGGATACATAAAATAGGAGCTGTTTAAATGAGCCTTAGCAAAACGACGAGCCTATAAGCAAATAGAGTGGAAGTGAAATTCATGATGATGTTCATGACTTTAAGAGGAAAAATGACAATTCTTATGCTGTACTGTACTATATCCATTGCTGGACATTATAGACAAATTAAACATATTAAAGTGTTTTAATAGAGTTTGTTATCTTCCAAAATTATAAAAGTCCACAGGGCTAAAAGTTCTGATAGTTGAATAAATCCTCATTATTAAAAAGGTCAAGTTTGGTTTATTAAAATAAATTAATAAATGACTGTAACACAGGTAAGCTGAAACAATGCTTGTCACACAACATGTAGTTATTAATGTGTATATATACCCATCTTTGTTTCCAGTGTCACATATACTTAGCAGACCAAAGTAACTCATATATTAATCAAGGTATATTGATTTGATCAGATTTTTCATTTTCTGCATCAATCCCATTTCCCTTAACAAGAATTAGTTAATATTTTGATTAGCATTGATATATTTATTATTATTATTATTATTATTTTAAATAAATATATTTATGTTAAAATAGTTTTTCATGGTGCGCATTTTAATCTCAAACCATCATTTATAACGGCACTGTAAAAAAAGTTGCTGCCTTAAATTTTTAGTTAAAGCAATGTAAAAAATGTTGTCATAACTTATCGATCATATAATTATACAAAATAAGTTATGACAACGGTTTAACATACCTTTAACCCATCAAAATAAGTTAAGCAATTTTCAAAAAAAAAAAAAAAAAAAAAGTTCTTGTATAACTTTAAGTCAGTTTAATGTAATTTAAGTTGAAATGACTTAAACATCCAAGTTGATTGTACTTAAAAATTTAAGGCAGCAACTTGTTTTTAATACAGTGAGCCAACTAATAGTTCAATATAGAAAAGGGTGGAGAGAGAATAAGAATTTTTGAAAACCAACATTACACTCATTATTGACAACTGTGTCACAGTTGAGTTTCAGCAGACATTTTGAAAAGGCTGTTGTTGTAAAAAATAGTAAAATCTATTGTTACAACCATGTTGCTTTGTCAATTTAGGAAGATAACGGTTTACAACAATGGAAAGGAAAAATCTTTGTAGGCTGAAACTGCAGCCAGGTTCAGGTAAAACTTTGTTTGTTCCTCAGAACTGTTCAAATGGAAACTGTATTAGAAGTTTGCTTACAAATGACCTAACTAGTGTTACAACTAACTTGAATGTAGCATCTTTATGATTTCGTATTGTATTGGTAACACTTTACAATAAGGTCTCATTTGTTAATATTATTTAATGCATTATCTGAACTAACAATGAGCAATGTGTGTTCTCTTACGAGAGTACTCTCGTGTTGCGTAAGTTTAGCTTACGCTACAGGAAAACTCCTTTTCTCGAGAATACTGAAGCAAAAAAATTATCCTTTAATTTTTAGAATGTAAAACGCATTTGCTGCAGCACACAGACATAGGCGAGACAGCTCGCGCGCCTATTGGCTGCTCTGCGGCAACTGCTGCAACCTATCAGTGCGTCTTGGCATGACTCCAGCGCCAATGGGAAGCCTTCCCGTGCTGTCGTCATAGCCCGCCAAAACAGGGTGTGGCTTCGCCTATAAAACCCCCCTGCACAGGTTGCACAAGTGATTTCGTCTCCTTCAGCGAAGGACTTCGCTGGATCTAGAGAGAGAAGCAACGCCGTCGAACAGCATCTCAGCGGGACGAGCTCGAGTCAAGGACCCGGCTGGATATTCGCCACCTTCGCTTGCCGTACCTGCTGCGCTCCCGGCGCTCATATCCTTTTCAATCTCTCCGTGTGTGTTCGCCGCTGCGACACGCACGTTTTTCTCTAAAAGGCATTTTTCAGTGCCCATCATGTCCTGCGGCTCGTGCCGAGCCGTTCTCAGCGACGGGGACCGCCACGAGCTGTGCGCTTCCTGTCTGGGAAAGGACCACGCGGATCACGTGCTCGCCGAGGGCGGCTGCCGTGAGTGCGAATCTTTGCCTCTCTCGACCCTGCGGGCTCGACATTCTTTGTTCGCCATCAAACCCGCTATTTCTACGCCTTCTGCTGGGCAGCGGCGTAAAAAGCGCCGCTCACAAAGGCCACCAGAAGTCTCTGTGAAAGAGCATTCGCCGGCGGTGTACCCGCGAGCCTCTTTCTCTGAATCTCCCGTCTCTTTTCTCGACAGCCAACGCCCCACTGTCGCGGCGCCCGACGAGATCCCAGGCTCCATCCCTGACCCCGCCCCGTCGACGCAGGAATCCAGCGTGAGGGCTTCTGTCGACGCTGAGCTTCTCCGTCTTATCACTAAGGCCGTAGAAGACCTCGGCCTCGAGTGGTCAACGCCCAAGGAGCCCGCGCCTAACAGGTTGGATGGCTGCTTTCTGCCTGGACGCCGCTCTGCACCTGTTTCGAGGCCCGCTCCCTTCCTCCCCGAGCTGCACGATGAGCTCTCCAAGTCATGGGGAGCTCTGTACTCAGCCAGACTAAAATCCTCTGTCTCTTCGACGCTCTCCGCGGTTGACGGCGCGAACGACAGGGGATATCTTTGTGTTCCTCCCGTCGAGGAAGCGGTAGCGACTCACTTGTGCCCGCCCTCTGCGGTATGGCGGTCCAAGCTGAGCCTGCCCACTAAAGCTTGCCGAACGACTTCGACGCTGATCGGTCCCGCCTACGCCGCCGCTGGTCAAGCTGCCTCCGCTCTGCATACCATGGCCGTTTTGCAGATTCACCAGGCCAACCTTCTCCGGTCACTGGACGAGGCTGGCCCATCTGCGGAGAGCGTGACTGACTTGAGGAGCGCAACAGATTTAGCTCTCAGAGCTACCAAGACCGCTGCTCAAGCTATCGGCCGCAACATGGCCGCTCTCACCGTCACTGAGCGCCACCTGTGTCAAACGCTGTCCGACATGTCTGAGTCTGACCGCGCCACTTTCCTCGACGCCCCCGTGTCACCAACGGGTTTGTTCGGCCCCTCGGTGAAGGGCTTCACGGAGCGATATACAGAGGTGCAGCAAACGTCTCAGGCCATGAGACATTTTCTGCCGCGACGTTCTAGTTCCGCAGCAGGCCGCGCTAGGAAGCAGCCGCCCGCTCAGAAAACAGCGCCCCCACCGCCTCCTCCGCCCACCTCACAACGCCAGGATCGGGATGCACGTCAGCGTTCGCGCTCCACCAGCCGCCGCAGACCGCCTCCCGCCCGGGGACCCAGGCACAAGCTCGCGCCGAGCTTTGAGCCTCCCAAGTCTTCCTAGCCACTCTAGGAAAGCGCCGATGGTCAAGTCCCGCTGCGGCCGGACCGCCATCGAAGTATGCACAAACCGCTCTCTCAGTTCCCTCAGCAGAGGTGACTCGAAGGGTGTATCCAGCAGCCAACGAGTCAGTTCCACAACTCGCTCGCCTGCACACAAACGCCGTTCTCACGGCGACCCACATATCTCTCAAAAAGAGCATTATTTTGGGTCATATTCCGGCTCAGGCCGAAGGTGTCTTAAATGTAGGACAGGTGCCCACTGCCCAGTGCCCACCCCTACACGAAAACACTACCCTCACTGTGTGTCACACTCATTCAAGGTCGAAAACAATAAAGCTGGCTCAAGCCGCCCGACCGCTAAGTGTAAGAATTGTGCCCACTCCCCAGTGTTCACTCTTACACACAAGCACTACCCATGCAGTGTCCCACACTACCACAGGGTCTATATCAGTCAAACCAGCTCACGCCGTTCATATTCTGAGTGTAGGAAATGTGCCTGCTGTACAGCGCTCACCCCCGCTTGTGAATATGACTGTATCTGCGCCGCGCACACACATAGAGCCTCAATTTGTGAGCGCGCGCGCTGGCAGTTTGGTGAGTGCAGGTCACGTGTCTGCCTCTCAGCGCACACACTTCGTGAACAGCTCACAGCGCCATACAGAGCTGTATCTGTATCAAAGCAGCTGCCCGCGCTCACGACCGGGCCGCCAGTTACAGAAATACTGCGCAGTACGTCATCATGGCTGGGTCTCCGGGTCCCCGAATATGAGCGACCACAACCCAGATTTCATTCTACCCCTGGCCATTCACGCGAAAGCGTGGGAAAGCATTCCAGGGGCTTCGAAATGGGTGCTAAATATAGTGAAAGCCCGGGTCGAAACCTCGGTGAATCAGGAAGTAGCACACCTACTTTGCACCGAAATAGCGAATTTACTGAGAAAAGGGGCTGTGGAAACAGTCCCCTCGGCAGGAAGCGAGTTGGGGTTTTACAGCCGTTACTTCTTAGTACCAAAGAAGGATGGCGGGCTCCGCCCTATACTAGATCTCAGACACTTGAACAAAGCGCTGGTGAAGCGCTCGTTCAAAATGATTACAACCAGACAAATTCTCGCTCGAATTCGACCCGGGGACTGGTTTATATCAGTGGATCTGAAGGATGCTTATTTTCAGATCCAAATAGCAGCCCGTCACAGGCCCTTCTTGAGGTTCGCCTTCGAGGGCCAGGCTTATCAGTACACCGTTCTTCCCTTCGGCCTGTCTTTGGCACCTCGTACATTTACGAAGTGCATGGACACGGCCCTCGCGCCCCTCAGATGAAGGGGCGTGAGAGTCCTGAACTATCTGGACGACTGGCTAATTATAGCACAGTCAAAAGAAGAATTGGTGTTACACAGAACCCTACTGCTGACCCATCTCGAGCAGTTGGGTCTCAGAGTCAACTGGGCCAAAAGCATTCTACTGCCCAGCCAGAAAATTTCCTTTCTGGGGATAGAACTGGACTCCAGCTGTATGGTGGCGCGCCTGACGCGAGAACGCGCGGCAGTGATACAGCGCCTGGCAGCGACATTCACTGTGGGGAAATATCTCCCCCTCAGAGTGTTCCAGAGGATGATGGGTCTCATGGCCTCAGCCTCGTCGGTACTACAGCTGGGTTTGATGAATATGCGCCCTTTTCAGGGCGGCCTCAAATCCCGGAGCCTCTTTGCAATAGCAAAGCGCCTCCTCATATGGAGCCAGCACAATCTGCGCTCGCTGAGAGCGGCGCACGTGCCGGGCATCCTGAACGTGGGCCCAGATATGCTATCCAGGGCAAAGCTCTCCTCTGGAGAGTGGTCCCTGCACCCCCTCACGGTGCGAAATATCTGGGACGTTTTCGGCAGAGCACAGGTAGACCTGTTCGCGTCGCAAGCCAACGCTCACTGCCCAATGTTCTTCTCGAAAGAGATGGACCAAAACTGGCCCAGACGCCCGCTGTATGCTTTTCCCCCGGTCGCTCTGTTACCACAGGTAATCAAACGACTCAGGGAGAGCAAATGCTCGATACTTCTCATAGCTCCGCTATGAGAAGTAGCTCCGCGGCTCCATGGCCGATTCCGCTGAGGAAAGACCTGTTGTCTCAGGCCCAGGGAGCGATTTGGCACCCATACCCCGAGCTGTGGGCTCTGCATGTGTGGGCGATCAACTACCACCACTGCGCCTCCCAGAGTGAGTGCTGAACACGATCACAGAGGCAAGAGCTCCGTCTACTAGACGGCTTTACAACTCTAAATGGTCAGTGTTTGCTGAGTGGTGCTCAGCTCATTATTTAAACCCGCTAAAAGGTGAGGTAACGGTGGTTCTTTCTTTCCTACAAGAGCTGTTGGACAGCGGGAGAACCCCTTCCATGCTCAAGGTGTACGTGGCGGCCATAGCAGCGTTCACAAACCCTGCAAATGGCCAGTCGCTAGGGAAGAACGACCTCATAATTCGTTTCCTCAGGGGTGCTAGGAGGATGAATCCTCCTCGGCCACCCTCGGTTCTGGTTTGGGACCTTTCCACGGTCCTCGAGGCCATGAAGGGCGAACCGTTTGAACCACTGCACATGGTAGAGTTAAAATACCTATCGTTTAAAACCGCTTTTCTGCTGGCGCTAGCCTCAGTAAAACGGGTGGGCGACCTGTACGCGCTTTCAGTAAGCGCTACGTGCTTGGAATTTGGGCCTAATGACTCTAAGGTCATCCTCAAACCAAGACACGGTTATGTCCCTAAAGTGCTTACGACTCCCTTCAGAGCGCAAGTTATCTCCCTCTCGGCCCTCCCTATGTCTGATAGTGAGGCAGGGGTTAACCTTCTCTGCCCGGTGAGGGCATTAAGGATTTATGTAGAGCGCTCCGCCGCTTTCAGGAAATCGGAGCAGCTTTTCGTTTCGTTCGGTGGCCGCATTAAAGGGCTAGCTATCTCGAAACAGACCCTGTCCAGATGGATAGTGAACGCTATCGCGTCAGCTTATGCATCCAAGGGTCTAAACTGCCCTTTGGGGGTGAGGGCCCACTCGACTAGAGGCATGGCCTCATCGTGGGCATGGTCAAGTGGGGTTTCTATCCATGACATTTGTATGGCAGCAGGCTGGGCCTCGCTGTCTACATTTGTAAGGTTTTATAACCTGGAAGTACCCGCATTACAGGCCAGACTGCTCTCAGTCTGATAATGCTATATTAATGTTGTCTACCCAACTCGGTTTGACTAGACTGTTGATATACTGCAAGTCCTGTGGCCTACGCAGTTTAAGGTGGTCATACTGCCTTAACTGTATAGATATACGCTAATGCACCTATCTCATAACACCTGTTATGCCGCTGTGATTGCTTCACTTTACAGGAGCCCCGGGCACTGCCCTTGGGACATAAGTGTTTGAAATTCAGCACGCACGGCGTTTTACATAGGGTTCCCGTAGCGTAAGCTAAACTTACGCAACACGAGAGTACTCTCGTAAGAGAACGACACTCGGTTACTAACGTAACCTCGGTTCTCTCTAGAGAGGGAACGAGTGTTGCGTAGCCTGCCGTGCTTGTGCTGCACTTTGGTTTCGCTTCTAGTCGACTGAAATCACTTGTGCAACCTGTGCAGGGGGTTTTTATAGGCGTAGCCACACCCTGTTTTGGCGGGCTATGACGACAGCGCGGGAAGGCTTCCCATTGGCGCTGGAGTCATGCCAAGACGCACTGATAGGTTGCAGCAGTTGCCGCAGAGCAGCCAATAGGCGCGCGAGCTGTCTCGCCTATGTCTGCCTGCTGCAGCAAATGCGTTTTACATTCTAAAAAGTAAAGGATAATTTTTTTGCTTCAGTATTATCGAGAAAAGGAGTTTTCCCGTAGCGTAAGCTAAACTTATGCAACACTCGTTCCCTCTCTAGAGAGAACCGAGGTTACGTTAGTAACCGAGTGTCGTTTTACAGCATTTATTAATGTTAGTTAATAAAATACTATTGTTCCTTGTTTATGTCATGTTAGTTCATAGTATATTCAGTAATGTTACAACATTTGATTTTAAAAATGTATTAAATGTTCAAATGAACATGAATGAAGATTACCAATTGCTGTAGATGTATTGATCATTAATGTTAATGTTAAGTTAATGTTAATTAATGTAGTTAACTAATGTTAACAAATCTTATTGTCATGTTACCGTAACATTTTAGAAAGCAAATTTGCATTTTTTTTATTTTTTATTGTGATACTCAAAACACAACACAAAAAATATATGTTATCATTTATTTTTACAAACATTCAACCTATATCACCTTTATCTCTCTGTAATCTTTATAAATTATAAAAAATAATGTACAATTAGTTTACTATGAACAATACATTATGACCTGATTACCCAGAGATTTCCCTTGCCCTGCTTGAAGTAAGCACTCGGATCTCTTGCGCTTTTGACATTTGCACATTGCAACTTGAAGTTTGTCAAGTGGCCTCAGTGTCCCGAACATGTGTTCAGGTACAAAGAGCCTGTCAAAGAATGGGGGCATATATCAGCTACAGAACATGGTACGGTATTGTGCGTTTGTTTGTGTGGTGGAAGCGAAGGAGACTGCAAATGTGGATGTTGCCATCGAAGTTATGTGTGTATGTAGGCCTGCTGTGTTGGGAAAAAATACTTGCCAACATGCAGAGTGCTATATTGTCATGCTCTCTATATGAGAACATTTTACTGCAACCCGTTACCTCAATGTTTCTCCACTGACAAAAGTTTCATAATCGCAAGGCAAACTGATAAAATATCAGAGGTGTCTATAGATACTGTACACCATAGCAGACTGAACAAATGTGTGCAGTTCTCAAATCTCGGTCTGAGTGGATTTGTATAAGTTTGTTCAATTTGACTGTGGTGCACAGGAGTAAGAAAATGGCTTACAGTCTTCTGAAAGGTCAGACTTTTACCACCTCGCCGACAGCCTGAGGAAGTCAATGGTTTTGTGTGGCATTTTTTTTTTTAAAAACAGAGCAAGATAAAGCTCTCACTTCCCTACCTTGGCTCTTTTCTTGGTTTTCTAAAGACTGCACATATTGCTTAGAAAAATAACTAAACAAAATGCAACCAAAAAAAGAAACAAATTCACATATACATATAAATATCAGGATAAATATCAGATGTGATAAACAATGTATAATAGCCATTTAAAGCTGAAGACATTCAACAGATCCATAGTCTCTCGTTTTAGAGGCTCAGGAAGAAGCTCGATGAATAAACCAGAAAAAATCTCTTAAGACACATAATTTAATACATTAAAATAGCAAATATACTATTCAAAGTTCTCAGATTTGGAGTCCAGTCAATCACAGAACTTGCAGGATGATTGACAGATGACATCTTCATAACAATTAAATGGTGCCATTGTTCCATTGTTTACTGTGGTTCCTCTGGGTAAATGGTCCAGTTTTCCTGTTACACACAGTTTACCAAGAAGACAAACAATTCATGACATTTAGCATGTTTCTTCAGGGTCTTTGAGATTGCTTTCTTATGTATGTGTTTCAACTGGAAATCTTCACTGGATTTTGACAGAAACTGAAGCTGTGGAGCACTTCTCATGACAGTCAGTCAGCCCAGACCTCGAGAGTGTGCGTGAGGTCTAGCGTTGCTGGGATAAGCGTTTGTATGAGTGTATGTGTATGTGTATATGTGTATTTTCATACATGGAAGCCATTCTGTTGAATGTGGAGGAACTGCAGTCGTAGTGCTTGTATGCTGCTCACTATCCTCCTCTGGTGGCCAATCAGAGACACTCCGATTCTTCTTACATCACTGTTTAGAAAACAATGAGGGTGAGACATTTGAAACTGGGTTACATAATTGGCAAGTTCATGAGATGATTATAAAGGGTGTGAATATGAATCTAAAAGTAATTTAATCCATTCAATGTTAGATCTACGCTACTGTCTAGTGTAGAGTGAGGGAGCTTAAAAGGGATAGTTTACCCAAAAATGAAAATTAGCCCATGATTTACTCACCCAGATACGTATAGCCGTCTGCCGGAAGCTAGTTATTTTAGACGATAAAGTTTTAAATATAGATATTTTTCGTACACGAACGCATAGCTTCACTTCAGAAGGCCTTTAGAAACCCCCAGAGATGCGTGGAACACTTTAATCATGAATAGATGCACTTTGATGGACTTCCAAAGACATACAGCCATTCACTCCTATTATAAAGCTTGGAAGAGCCAGGACATTTTTTTTGATATATAACTCCAATTGTATTCGTCTGAAAGAATAATGTCATATACACCTAGGATGGCTTCAGGGTGAGTAAATCATTGGCTAATTTTCATTTTTGGGTGAACTATCCCTTTAATGAATATTAATTAGCTTGTTTTAGATTATTTACCTAGGCTAATCATTCATGTTAGCCGTTTATTATTATTAAATATTATTAGTGTAATGCTATAAAGCCTATTGCCTATTATAATACATGAATTTCTAAGGCTCATAAGACTGATTAGAAATATGATGTTACAATGTACAAAGAAATGAACAGAACTCGCAATAGCACTCACTCAATACTCATGGTGGATATGGAATCCAGGGTTGTGTACCCTGCTGCTATGAAGTTGTTCTTGTATTGACTCATTTTAATGGAATCCAACCAATCACCGATGGATATGAAGAGTGGGTAGTCTGGCAAATCCTCGGGGGATTCCGGGAAGCTGTTTAAACATGCAAAAAATTCTGTATGTGAAACAACAACATTCTGGCACGCAAGGAAATAAAAAAATTTAAAAAATCATTTACAGGCTTTTCCACGAGGCAAGAAACAACAGTCAAGTTTAATCAGAGTTTTCTGTAAGTAAATACTAACAATTTCAGTTTAAAATGGTAATTTCAATACTGGCACTTATTTTGATTCTAGTAAGCAATTAAATAAAATGTAGATTTTATAATGTTGTTGTGATCGTTCTACCTATTTACATCCTCCACCAGTGTGAGCAGACTGCTGGGATTACGGATCAGCTTGTCTAGGAAGCTGACCACGTCACTAAACCGAGGTCGTCGACTGCGTTCCTTCTGCCAGCAGAGAAGCATGAGCTGGTGCAGGGCCACGGGGCAGCCCATGGGCGCAGGGAGCCTGTAGCCCTCCTCTATAGACAGAATTACCTGCAGAAAGATACACAGAACTTTGGGATATACTGGGATATAAATTCTACAAGTTCATTTTATTAATGCAATTTTAGGGAGGCCATCAGAGGTCTAAAATACTTCAGACAATTACTGGATCCCCCAATGTTTGGGTGTATAAATTAATTAGCGAGAACAGTAATGAATAAACTAAAGGCATAACACGGTTCCACATGTTATTATTGCACAGAATATGTGTGTTAAATTGAATTAGAATTGGCCACATCCCAAGGGAAGATGATTTAAAATTGCAATTAAAACAAATATAATAAAAAATTCAGAGAAATCTAACAGGAAAAGGAATTCTGGGAGATGAAATATATTTTCAGATGTATTTTAAATATATTTTAAAAATATTATATGTGTTATATATATATATATATATATATATATATATATATATATATATATATATATGTATAAGATATATAAGAGTTCAGATGCAGATGCAAAAGCCTCTAAGTGCCATCTGAAATTTTCTTCTAGAATGATAATTTTTATCAAGCTCGTATATTTAAGTTCAGTAATTTCACTTAAATGACAATTAATAGGTCATTTGCATTGCCATTTAAGTGAAATTACTGAACTTAAATATACGAGCTTGATAAAAATGATCATTCTAGAAGAAAATTTCAGATGGCACTTAGAGGCTTTTGCATCTGAACTCTTCATATATATATATATATATATATATATATAGATTTGAAAATGGCCAAATAAATACATTGCAAATACTAGATCTTGAAATATATTTACATTGTTACATGTCATTTTCTCATTATATTTATATTCTTCAAAATATATTTTAGAAAATATATTTTGCATTTAACCAAAAAATTTATTTTAACACCGAAAATATATTTTCTGGCACAATTTAAAATATAACATAGCATTGGAAGGTTTGAATGATTAAACAACTTTGACCTAATCTCCAAAAAAAAAAAAAAAAAAAAAAAAGCATCATCCACAACTTAATTCATATACAGTATATTTATTATATATATATATATATATATATATATATAAAGTCTAATTATGGTAAAAACAACAACAACAAAAAACACAACAACAACTGCCTTTAGTAATAAGAATAGCCCAAGTTACTCACATCTTGATTGGACATCTCCCAATAGGGCCGTTCCCCATATGACATCACTTCCCACATGACAATACCGTAGCTCCAAGCATCACTGGCTGAGGAAAACTTTCTGTATGCAATTGCCTCCGGAGCAGTCCAGCGGATAGGGATTTTACCCCCCTGGCAAAACAAAATCTTTTCTTTTCATGATAATAGCAAGCAGCCAATAGATTTGTGTGTATAGGCAATCAAAGGAGATGCAGATTGCTTGTTATGTAATGATGAGTCATAATTGAGTTTTGAAGCAACACACTCAGACCCCTGTATAAAAAAAGTTCAGAAGTATTCAGACTCATTTAGCATCTTATTATAAATCTAATTACTTAATCACTCTCAGAATAAGCCCTTAATCTGGTGTTATACTGCTTAGATCAACCCAATCCCATTCAATAGCACACAACAAGCAGAGTAGTGCTAAGCTCCAGAGATTTTGGATCAGCTTTGGCTGTCTAAAACGCACAGATTGTTATTAACTCTGAACAGTCCTGCATTTAAATGAACCAAAATTGAAGTGGGTGTATGTGGCTTACTGTGGTGGTGTAAGCTGCCTCCGGGTCGTCCTCCAGCACCCTGGACAGACCGAAGTCCGACACTTTACACACCAGGTTGTCATCCACAAGAATATTTCGTGCTGCCAGGTCCCGGTGGACATAGCCGATGTCGGACAGGTACATCATACCGGAGGCAATGCCACGCAGCATACCAACCAGCTGGATCACGGTGAAGTGCCCGTCATGCTTCTACAAAAGGCAAGGAGAGGAGCCAAAGGATGGAAAAAAAAGAGTTGGGGATGTCTATATTTTATCACAATGAACAAAAAACATATTCAACTGTAACCAGACCTGATTGCAAAAACCAAAAAGAACATTAGTTTTTGTTTGGGTAGTTCACGAATAAAATGTTCATTGGCCTTTTTTAAACATCAAAAAACAAAACAATAAGGATTTTATAAATAGTATAAAAGACTATATAAAATAGGTGCGTTACAGTAGGTGCTATGAATGGATTAAATCGCAAATGGTTTTAAAATGGTTCTGTGGTGTGATAAATTGCATTCTGAAAATATAAATATTCCAATGTAGTCTCTCAATAAAAGTTTGGTCATGTAATAACTGGAGTTATGAACCGATAACGAAGAATCTTTTTCACAACTGGATCTATTTTTTCAAATACTGAAACCAAATGATTTTCATGATGTTATTTAAGGTGCGTTTGTGGTGGAATGTGGATGAAACCATAATGAAATACTTTCAACATTTCCCCTGCATTGCTGTTCAACACTACTGAATCTAAAGCCTGGAACATACAGTGAACAATGTAGCCCGATTCCTGAACAAATGACTTGTATTAGCAGGTTTGTTTAGTAAATCTAAAACAGAACCATTTAGTCTGATACACAAACATATGACTCTTATGAACTGGACATTTAATCTGTATTTCTTCAAAATAAATAAACTAACTATTAATATAACAGGTAAGAAACAGGAATCAGAAAAAAATTATCATACCTACTGTAGTAAAATAATAAGCAAAATGGCATATAGACCAGTGGTTCTCAACCTTTTTGACTCCAAGAGCTCACCCATCCAAAACAATTCAAAGGCCCCATGACTTTTCCAGTCATTAGTTATTCACTGAATAGCTGGCATAGTTAGAAAAATGTATGTATTCAGCAATGTTATTGATTTGACTGTACTGGGACTATTAAATGAGAACTAAGCTGAGCTGACACTGTTTTCTCCAGAATAAACACGGAACTGACCTCAGTGGAATCACTATTTTCTTTTTAGAGCTGCTTTACAGCATAATCGAACTATGTTTTTATCAGTGAATCATTATTTTCCTGTTTATCCCTGTAAAGCTGATTTGAAACAATCTCTGTTGTATAAAGTGCTATACTTGTGACTTGACTTCGCTTGACAAATGCTCATTGAGTTATGAGACTTTGGCTGCGTTCCAAATTCAGAGGCTGCATCCTTCGAAGGAATCGGACTTCGAAGGCAACGCTTTCAAAGGGCACGAAGGTCGGACCGAGCGCTGTTAAATGGGACGATCTAGCCTACAGAGGACTGTTCTTGTCTCTCGACAGATGAGCGGCAGTGATGTTTGTACTGGACTTTTTATATTCAACTGCCTAAAAACAAAACAGGGTTCAAAACCTGTCTAGATATGTTCACCTTGGTACATTTATGTAAATAATAAAGAGCATAAACTATTTAAAATCACATCTTGGTAAGATGTAAGTCATCATTTGAACTGTTTTATATATATATATATATAAAATTCTTACATTTGTATCATTAGATACATTAGACTATTCGAATTTTCAATTCAAGTTGAAACCCAATACTTACATTTAAAAGTGTTATCCGGCAATTTCTCTAAGAAAATCTGTCGTCATTGACGCGCGATGAATTCTGGGGTAGAGTAGGACGCGAAGGATCCATCTGTTGTATTATTTATTGCGCTCGAAACGAAGGCCGCATTTCAAGGCCGCATTTGAAGGACCCTTCGAATTGGGACAGCCTTCGTTGCGCAATCGGCCTCCGAATCAGATTTTATTCCTATAATGGCATTTACAGTTATAAAAATCACACTTTTAAAATTAGGAACCCTGGTTCCTAAAAAAAAAAGTTGTTGAGGAGTGAATTAAAATAAGAAATATCTTGATTTTTAGTAATTTTGTATTATTTTATTGCTTGTTTTGCTTAGTTTGCTTTGGACCCCTGTTTAAGAACCACTGTTTTAAACTGTCACATTGCAGGAAATGCACATTTCCAAAAGCATTTCATATCAACTATACATCTGCTGGCAAATTACAAAATGCTCTTTGTAGTTAGGAGCTGTTTATGAGGAATGTTGAGTGTGGTATGCCATATTTCTATTGAATGTACCCTCAGAAAAGAGTCCAAGGAGCCATTCTCCATGTATTCCACCACTATCATCACAGGCCGACCTACAAAGAGGAAAAAAGGACACCTGTAAGTAATGGACTAAGTTACAGAGAAAGAAACAGAAGGAAATGGGACGGACATGGCCACATTACTGCCTGTCTTTGACCACAAGTCAAACCCAAAAGTTCACTTTTGCCTTCATCATCAGAACTTAGTTTCAATGAAATCAGTGATGCTGCTCTAAATCAGTGTATTATGCTGCTATATAACGGATTTAATATCTAGTAGCATGGTAGTGAATGGTAGAATAGATGAAAGACATGATATAACACTAGACCCTCAGACTGAGAAAGTTGTTTTTTTTTTTCTGGCTCATTATGGAGGTTGAAGGCAGTTCGATGTGTGGGGTGAAATCATTGATTGTGTGCGTGTCAGACAGAATCTGTGGGTGTAGCAAACTTAGCGGAGAAACATGTTTGTTTTTTTACAGAGAGAAAACAGCTTTTGGCTGATGATGATCCAAGTTATTCTGTAATCAGTTTCAATTTGTTTCTTCCATCAACAATACACATCTTCACAATTTCCGTATCTGTTTTATTTATGCATTGCC